>NW_008236478.1:8193763-8213169 GCF_000691975.1 Corvus brachyrhynchos
ACGGCGAGTGCCGCCGCCTCTACCCCGACCAGCCCAACCCGCTCCAAGTCACCGCCATCCTCAAGTACTGGTGAGGCGGCCTGGATGGGGCCGGGGTCTTGCGTGGAGCTGGGGCGAGCAGTGGGGCCGGCGCCTTGTGTGGGATAGGAGAAGGTTTGAGAGGAGTAGTGGGAGTGCGAGAGGTTTAGGAGAAGCCTTGGGGCTGGGAACGTTGCTCGGGGTGAGGCGGAGGGGCTGGGGAGGGTTGCAGCAAGGGGAGAGGGACTGGGGGTTCCGTCCTGGGTTAGAGGTAAGATGCAAGAGTTTTGGGGATATGCAGCGGATCTGGGGATGGAGGCATTGGGGATGCAGTTGGTTGCCCAGGGGCTGTGTTTGGAGGGGCTCCTGGGGAGAATGTGCTGTCAATAGGAAGAGGGGTATAGGGAGGTGTGCACTGAAGACAGGAGGGTGTATTGGGGTTTCTGTGGGGAATTGGAGGGCCCGTGAGTGAGGGGTGGCTGATGAACGCCCCGGCTGGGGCAGGTCGTACAAAAAGGGGGTGCATGTTACTCAGTGGAGGTGTTCCCACAGAAGGTGAGGGGCTGGAGTTTCCCCCCTGGACAGGAGGAACGTGCTGTCTTCTGGCCAGGAACCTGGGGTTCGAGTGTGGCCGGCACTGACCGGAGCGAGCCCGTTGTTCCAGCCTCCAGGCCGGATACATGCCGTGTGTACCCATAAAGCCCGCGGGGCAGTGCCAGCTTCTCTTGGCCTTACGTAGCCATGTGTTATCACAGACTGTGAATCTGTTGCTCAGTGTCTCTGCTGACACACTGTCTGACACCAGGAACAGCAATTGTTTATGTGGGAGAGTGGCATGAAGGAAGTGCTTGGATGTTTAGCTATCAAGATAAGTGTCTAGCGTCTAATCCCGTTTGAAGAGGAGTTCCTTTTGCTTTTTGCTATGGCTTAGCTGCTCAGCCCCCTCTTCTGGGGCTAAGGAACATGATCAAGTAACGCCCGAGTGTTTGCTTTACCTGACATTGGCCAGTCCCTACCCCAGCACATGGAAAAATTTATTAAATGCTCAACTTCTTTATTTACAGTTCATTTCACCTGTATGTCTTTACCTAATTAGAGTCTTGAGTAACAGCAGAATAACATCCTCCCTGTGTGCTGCTCTGACAGACAAAGCTGTTGCTGTAGTTGTCCACAGGAGTATTGTTTTTTAAGCGATTCTAGCAAGTTTGTCTGTTAACCCTTATTGCTTAGGGGAGTAGTGTATTAAAATGATACAGTGGGCTGGGATAAAATGTTGCAAATCTGAGACCTCAAAATATAATTTCTTAGTCATTTGTGCACATTGGTACTTTTGTGGTGGTCTGATCAGTCTGTGTTTACACCTATGTCTAGTCTTAGGTACTCATGAAGAGTTTCCAGTCACATCAGCACTTCTTTTCTATCAACAGCTTAAAGTACTGACTATAGTGATGTAAGATTTGTGGGGAAATTTAGGTCTGTAATGAAGAATAGCAAAGACCCTTGTTTGGGAAGAAACCTTGTTGCTTGTTTGCTTAAGGGATTGATTAGAGTTTCACTGCAATTGGAGCTCAAACACTAAAAAAATTGCTGCTGGCAGTGATGGCAGGTTGCAAGTAAGAAGTAATGTGAAGACCTGTTTATCCTGGCGTTTTCCACTTAGCAGTTCCTCCAACTGTTAGCTCAGCCAGCAGTGAGAGCTGAGAGCTTCTGTTGTGGAGGTGAGCTTCCTACTGCTGTCCTGTGCAGGAAATGCTTGTGCGAGGTGAAGCCTACGTGGACACCACAAGTTCTTTCTCTCCTGTTGTTGGGTGAAACTTGGAGCTTGGTTTTGTTCAGCCTGGTAGAATGACTCCTGCCACAACTCTCTGCTAACCTCTCCTGCTTGGGCTGCCAGCTATTAGCTGGTTTAGATTAGAAGAGGAAATTGTTGAACAAAGTTCCCTGCCTTAGGAGGAATATTGTAACACTAATCAGCTTTTAATTATATGTACCGGTTTCTCCACAGTTAACAGCGATTTGGTTTTTTTTGTTCAGGGAGCTGAAGTTGTAGTCTTTGGCTTGCACATTGGAGCAGATCCTTACTGTGTAACATTGGAGAATCTGCAGAACTCTATGCCTGTTACATAAAGGGGTTTAGCCATGTAGATTATTTAATGGAACTAGTCTTTTAAAATGCTATTTGCATATCTTGGGAGAGAGTTTGGGATTCAATCAGAATTTCCTGGAAGAGTTTCTGGCTGTGTTTGTGAAGGCCATGCACCAAGATGGAGTTTCTCTGTTGATATCCAGTGTCCACTTTTATTATAGAATGTGGTAGAATATCTCAGATTGAAATATCTTGTTGCGTAGAATTGCTAGTGAAAAAATAAAATTTGTTCTTTCCTTTGTGATAGGTTTTGAAATAGGCATAATTTGGGCTGGACTACTGGTTTTTTATCACGTCTTAAATTTAGGCCATATACTCAAAAACCTGAGCTGTGGTTTGTGGCCTTTTGGGAATCACAGACTACTTCTGAAGGGTTGTCAAAAGGTAGCTGTGAAAAGCAGTCCTATTGTCAGCTACTGGGAAGTGACTACAAACAATACTCTAAGGGCTTTCCAGGGTGAACGAATTAGGAATTCTCCAATTTTTTTTCCATTGTGGGTCTCTTTCCTCTCTTCATTGTGCATTTCTCCTTCCACAGAAACTTCAGAGCACTCTTAACATCAGTCAAAAGAAGACTCTTGGTGCAGATGCAAATACAGGGTTTCCCCTGAGGCAGCCCTTCTTGCTCCTGAATGAGCTCCATGAATAGAGAATGTAACAAATTTGTACTGTACCTCTGGCTTTGAAGTTGGGCTCTTCCTAATAAAATCCTCCAACGCTTCCAGCTCTTTGTGTGAGTGCATGTACTGATATGTAGATTGTGATACAAGGTCGATGCCTGCCGCAGCGGCTGTGGGCGGGAGGATGTACCACAGCAGCGCCGATGTTAGAGCAGTAAAACCTGCCACCGAAACTGGATGAATATCTGTGCTGACTAACCTTTGGTGAGCATTATGCCATTCCTGTGTTACTATGTGCTGCAGGTAGCTGGCTTAAAGCTCATGTGGGATGCTCCTGCAGTTGCAGCGGTTTTGGGATAGGTGTATGGCTCGGCTATGTATTTTTCAAAATTTAATCAGTCGCCGCTGCAGGATTTTAGTCTACGTCTCTTCCAAGCCTACTGCATTTCTCAGTGAGTAAAGATGGTGTGATGGGATCATTGAGCAGCAGTTGGTAGTGAACTCTAGGCAAGACTGAGCTCAGCTCCTCCAGGCTCCCTGGTGCTGCATTGCTGTGGTCATCTCTTGGGTAGCATGGTGCTGCAGTTCCCCAGAGAAGTTTGGCCTTTGGAGGCAAACACAGGATTGCTGGCAGGAGTGAAGGAGAGGTGTCTGGCTTGCCTGGTGCTGTCTAGGCAGGACTTGCCATCTGCATCAGACCTGACAAGAATGTTTGAGTAGCCCTAGGGAAAAGCATGTACTCATGGAACAGTCCCTGTCCTGAAAAGGGCAGTGTAGAGGTTTGTCTTGTGTCAGAGTGCCTGTTGCAGCATTGATTGTTTGGCTTCTAGAGTGTTATTAAACCCAGTTTGGAAGCAGGTTTTCTTCATATGGGAGATGCTGGTTGCTTAGCAGTGATCCCTTCATCACAAAGCCCACACAACTGCTCTGACCACTGACTAATCTTCTCACACTGGTCAGTGTATGAACCTCCCTCACTCTGGAGTCTTCCCAGTCCAGTAATAATTGTGTGTGGCTGCTGCTGTGCACTGCTGCTCCTCAAGGGTGAGTGTCCATCCTGGCTGGAATTGCATCCATCTGGCTGCTTCCACCATGGATCCCTGGGAGACTGAGCACTGTTCAGGACATAGGTGCCGTGCTCTGAACAGAGCCACCTGAATGGGTGTTTCTGGTAGAGATCTCAGCCTCCAGTGTGACTTGATGCCAGTGAAATGGAACAGGTGAGGAAAGGGTGTCAGAGGGGACTTGGTTTTTGAGTGTTTCAAACTATTGCTAGACTTTGAGAACATGTTTTCTCAGGTGTCTGCTGAAGACTCAGCTCCATCCTGGTGTCTGACACGTGTTCGCCATGTTTGCTCACCGATTTGCCTTTTATGCCATGAAGATGCCAGTTGTCATACAAGAAGGCTGCATGGTTCTGGTGTAGCCCTTGGCAATGGACACCTGTGCCGCTTCTGGGGGTGAGCTGCTCACCCACTCTGTCCTGCCCCAATATCCTGGGCTGCATCCTTGACTGACCTGCTGGAGAAACTGCAGGTGGTCTCAGCCACCATGATGGCCTTATGTGACTTAAGAGGGGGGAAGCTGTCCTAGGTAAAGTCAGTCATGTTAGGTAACTGCTCTGGTTTTTTGCCAGCAGCAGTAGGAGCAAGGCAGCACAGCAGACCTGTGGAGAGAGCCCATGGGCCTTTTAGTACCCCAAGCTGATATTCTGTTTTGTACAGACTTGACAAGGTTGGGCAACAGGAGAAGGGCAGAGGATTTCAAATAGTGTCTCGTTGTCACTAGAGCTGGTTCCATCTGTCCAGCCATGGAGATGGTTTATGATGATACACAAACCCACAGGACTAGTGAAGGAAACACAGCCATGCCCTGCAGCCTGCAGATGATCGTGTCAGGGTCTGAACAGACAATAGAGATGAGAGGAATTGATGGTTCCAATGAATGGTGTTGTGTGAGTTTGGATTTTCTTGTCTGGAGCAGCTGAGAGTTTTACCTGAACAGAGTGCGTTGTAGGCACAAAATGGTTAAACAGCTGCTCAGCCGTGCCATAACATCTTGTGGTAGGTGTTCTGTGATTGACAGGGCAAACAGCAAAACAGTCCAGCGTTTTCCTTCCTTCAGTGGGGATTTGTCCTGTCTTTGCACAGGTGACACAAGTGGCAGGAGGATGTGCTGTGCTCTCCGCTGGCTCATGGCCTCGCTTCCCTGTGCCTTGTAGGGAAGGGTGGCTGCAGGCTTTGGTGATTGCTGCTTTGCATAACCTGCCTGTGCTGCATTGACTTTTGAGTTATATTCTTTTAAGGAACCCATTCTAATGCTGATGAGGAGGGTGCAGTGCTGCTTTCTATGCATTCTTGGTTAATGCAAGTGGTGTATTTTTAGAAGTTTTGGTGCTTATTTTACTGAATCAATGTTTTTCTTCTCCACTGTTTTAACTACTTTGTGTATGTTCATGAGTATGGATTACTCTCCTCAAAACGTAGTCATTTCAAATTCTGCTTTGAGGAATAGCATCACTTTTTTTGAGGTATGTGCCTCTGGACTGAATTAAGAGCTTGCAGTGCAGATACAGCCAGTGCTCTTTTATTAGTACAGTTTTTCAATTTTCTTTGTGTTTTGTGGAAGCTTTAATATGATTTTCCAGAGGTTTTTATGCTTTAATGTTAAAAACATTTTTAGTATGTTGCACACATGTACTTTGCTTTCCGGTGCTTGAAGCTTTCTGGACTTAACCTAACCTTTCTCCTCAATCTTTTTCTTTTTTTTTTTTTTTTTTTTTTTTTTTTTAAGAGGTAGTTTGAATGTTTTAATTTTTGTTTGAAACCAGGTCTTTGTACAACCTCTTGTAGCACCTGGGGAGACTTACCATTTGTCTTGAGTAAACGAACTTACCTAAGAATTTTTCTGGTTTTAATGCAGGTTGGGAGGACCTGACCCTCTGGACTATGTTAGCATGTACAGAAACCTGGGAAACCCAGCACTGAATGTTCCTGAGCACTGGCATTACGTCAGCTTTGGGTTAAGTGACTTGTATGGAGACAACAGAGTACATGAGTAAGTGTCATTTAAGTTCTGTAGCTGTGTGTTGTGTTTTGTGTTGCATTTTGGCGGTGTGTAGGTAAAACCCTGTCATGCTGCTCATATTATTTGAACAGCTGGTTTTCTGTTGACAACACCCTAGCCCTGGTCTCACAAAAGATGACGTATGCCTGTTCTTGTATGTAGAAGAAATTCTATGTTCCCCTCTGCAGGCTTTGAATGCAGTATATTTCCTTTCAGTGTTAAGTTGAGTGGGGTTTTGTTTAAATTTCTTTTAACTGGTTGGGAAATTTTGTTTTAACTGTCTGTCTTGTGTTTTTCACACTCGGTAGTCTGTTATGGTCATACGCTTAAAGCCTGACCCCTCCCTGTGCATGTTAAATGCCTTCCTCTGGAAAACTGCTGTAAGGGCATTTTTGCTGTTGCTGGCACAGCAGTGTTACTGTCAGCAGACTGCCACCCCAGTGGCTGCTGTATAAAGTGCCAATTTGTGTAACAGAAGCCTAAAACTCTTAATTGTTTGACTGTCTTTTCTCCAGTAATTAAATTATTAACTTGGGTTGTTGGTATGGATAGTTTCTAGCACGCACTTTGGATTAGACCAAGCAGGCAGCATGAGCTAACCTTATTCTTGTCTTTCTTTAGCTGACCTTACTCCTTAACTCCAGTTAAAGTGGGTAGCAGTAGCCAAGTCATCATGATTTTGGGGCTGTGAACATGGCTTTTTAACCAGCCAGAAATGGCACAAGATCTCTACTGTCACTGTTTACTGGAACTGTCTTTGCACTGTGTTGTAGTTGCAGGGTAAATGTCCTTGATGAATGGTGCAGCAAAGGCTCCAGTTTGTTCACACAAGCTTTCCTCCTCTGGTTTGTCTTGGTTAAGATTCAGCCACCAGTTTTTTTCCACCAAAGTGCTTCTCTTGCAACAGCAGCAGTTGGGCAGTTTGTTTAACTTTACTGCTTCCTCAAGGCAGTTTCTCCTGGCTTTTTTTTCTCCTTGTGTTTGTGATTACAGAGCTGTTTTTCAGAAAACAAGTCTGGAGTTTATACAGGACCCTAATGTCTCAGAGATCTGCCTGGGACATCTAACCCACACTTCTACTAATAACAAACTCCAGTTTAGTTGCAGGGGCAGAGGAAAAGTAGGGCAAGTGAAAGAAATGAAGTTAAAGGCTTCCTTCCCTCACTTCCACAAGAGATCTTAGTGTGGCCATGTAGGCCTTCACATGGTGCCTTTGTTGACAGATCATGATATTTCATCTTTGATGCTGAGATATCTGAGGTTGCCAAGGTTAGATGACCTGTGTTTGCCCTCCTTGTTGTGATGGGACTAGTTTTGGAGGGAGTAAGTGCTGTGCTGCCTGTTTCTCTTTGGTGACTTGTCAGCCTGAGTTTTTCCCATGAATAAACTGTTCTCTGCTCAGACTCTTTCCTGATGGTTTTGGGTGAGAGCAGGCAGTGTACATGAGGGTCTCAGCTGAAGATATAAAGGGTGTTGTGTTTTTATGAATGAAGAAGCAAATTCTCTAAGGACACAGCCTCCTTGGTGCTGGCACATGCTCTGGCTTCTCACTCCCAAAACCTGTCTGCTATACCAAAACCTGTTGTGCTTCTCTAGTGGAAAACTTGGGAGTGGAAGATTGAAAGTATCAAAGTGGAATGTCAGAACTTTAAATAACTTCCTGGCATGAGACCTCCTATCGGTTCATACTGTCTTACAGTTTGGTCTGGAAATTTGGATTGAGATAGTGGAGCGTGCCTTTTGCTGGTTGCAGGCCACAGGAATTAAATTCCCATCTCTAGACACAGGCTGCAGGTAATCTCCAAGACCTGCTGAGTGAAGCAGGAGCAAAGTCTGTGCCATGCTCTAGGAGGTCTGAAGTCCCCCATGTCCTGCATGTGCATGATCCTGGAAGGAGGCTTAGGGAGCCGGTGTGCTTTGGCTGTCCCTGGCACCCCGAAGCAACCCCGAAGGCTGCCGCAGCTGGGCACCGCAAGCAAATGTGAGTCATCATTGCTGTGCTGCTTTGGGGATATTGGCTGCAACCTCTTCAGCACAGACTGGCTCAGATTGATCAAATTATTCTCCATGCCCTGAGTACACAGTGTGTACTCAGGTGTGTGTTTCCCTTCTCTCTGTGCATGGAACAGCGTCCCCAGCTGCACAGCACTGTGTCCCTGTGTCACTTGCCCTGAGATAATCAGCTGTCTGCAGTCTGTCACCTTTAATGTGGCCTCATTCTTGGAGCTACCAAGCTTAATAGTATTTGTCCTGTCAAGTAGGTTCGTTCTACCTTTGTGTCCAAAAGTCTTAATATACAATTATCTATGTGGTAGAGCTGTCAGGACCTACACATCTCCTAAACACTGAACCTGAAGTTACCACCTGGTATGTGAGCACTGTAGACTGGCTAAGAGAAGATTTTCAAAGGAGCTGAGCACTCACCAGCAATTCTCACTCCCAAGAGCAATTGCTGTTTGCTAAAACTGCTCTTGAAATTTGACGGCCGTGGGAACTGCACGTCACCAGCCCAGCCCTGGGTGCACATTGCAAGAATGTGGTGGATTTTCCTATGCACTCAGGAGGTTCTGGTTCTCTGACAGGGAATTTAATAAAGCTTTATTTAAGAAAATCAGTCTCTTTTTTTGCTTGAAGGGCTTTGTGATTCTGCTGTCCCAGGTAAAGTGTGCCGTGGAATGGTTGGCAGGAGCATGCGGTGGCAGGGCAGTTGTTTAAATCTTTGGTATATTTCCTTTAAAGCTGGTGTGGCACTGAACTCCGCTCAGTTGCCCTGGCCTCTGGAGACAGGAAAGGGTTTGTGGGTTTTTTGGTTTCCCAGCTGTCTACGAAGATTGCAGAGCTGGATCTGTTTGTGACAGTTAGCAAGGTTCCTACAACAGGGATGTGCTTCCATAGCCTTACTGTCCTTCATGCTTTAGAAAGGGAAGGATAGTATACTGCCAAAGGTCTTGTTAATTGCCCAGTTTGGGTAATGCAGAGCTTGTTTCTTGTGGACCTCTTGTGGTAATACAGTACAGTCTAGAACAATTATAATGCAGTATTAAATGAAAAGGACTTTTTGATTTTTTTGGGTGAACTAACACTGAATTGGAGGCCCCTGTATTTTTATTTATAATGGAATAGCAAACAGATGTAGCAAATAATGTGAAAATGTTGACTTTAATTTATATTTTTTAATAAGAACCTGAAAAGTCTGAAGTGGAGCTCTCCCGGTGCCTCCCTGTTGACAGATTTATTTTCAGTTAAAGCAGCACTGTTTCCTGCTCTGTTTATGTATCAGCTGTACTCTGCTTACAGAACCAGTCTGGTTTTAAGAATCTGCAGAATAAGATGGAAGAAATCTAAGAATTTGAAACAAGGAAACCTTTTTCGTTTAATACTCCTCAGTGTTTCATAGTATAATGGCAACCATGACACCAGCTGTGCTGGGCTGATAGCTCTAAAAATCCTAAATCATGATGTCATGACAGCGTTAGGGAACCACAGGCCTTTCAGTGGGATTTCATGCCAAGCTGCTTGCATGGAAATAAGTCTCCAGTTCAGCATGTTGCACAACTTGAGTGGCAGCAGAAATCCTTCCAGGATGTTTTTGCACATTATATTCTGTTTTTAGCTTTTTCTATCTTCTTTCAAATCAAAACAAATGCGTAACTTCTTGAATCTATTCAGCAGGGTTAACGTAGGGCCTTTTGTTTTGGACTGTTGCATTCTGAAGAGATTCTGCACTGCAGTGGTGAGTGTGTGCAGCATGCTGGCAGAAATCATGTGGCCAGTGCAGTTGTGGGAGAGGAGACGCTGAGTCCTGCACTCTTCTCCACCCCTTGCTGGCAGCAACTGCCCACAGCAATGCCAGCAGCAAGGAACGTGTCCCTGTGTGTCTGCACAAAGCCAGTGCCTCACCTGGCAGTTGCTGGTTCATGCTCTGATGCCAGGCCATGAACAAGGTCAAGGTATTCCTGCAGTTTACAACATGATGATAACTTCTTCCGTGGAGGAGGACAGGTGCATGAGGAGGGCAACATCAGCAGGCATAGCTGGACTCCGACTCCATCAGTGGCAATGCCAGCTTCAGCTACTGATGAGTGCTGCCTTTGCAGCAGCCCCGGGAGTCTCTGACCCAGGAGGCAACGGGCAGAAACTGATGTACAGGAAGTTCCACCTGCAGACGAGGAAGAGCTGAATTACTGTGTGGGTGACCATGCACTGGAACAGATTGTCCGGAGAGGCTGTGGAGATATTAGAGAACTGTCTGGATGCAATCCTGTGCCATGTGCTCTGGGATTACCCCGCATGAGCAGGAAGGTTGGACCAGATGACACACTATGATCCCTTCCAATTTTACCCATTCTGTACTTCTGTGTTACTGTGGTGCAACAGTGTGTGCCAGCCCCAGACTGTGCTGGCACAGGTTTGCAGGGCTGTCCAGGAACTAAGAAGGAAAATGTGTTTTTCCCAGATGGGCTTCTGTCTTCAGTTTGCTCTAAGGCCAAGGTTGAATCTCCACTTAACTGTTTTGTAGTTTGAGTGCTCATCCTTTTTCCTGACACTTTAAAGAAGTGTATGGAAAGTGAAAACCATGATGTGATAGAATTCCTGAACACCTTGAATAGTCTTGTTTGTATTAAAATTGCAGGGCTGTAATTCAGAGCTGCAGTAGAAAGTAAGGCTTAAATTATGGATAGATTGAGATAAGATTTTTATTTGTGGCCTTCCCACATCCCGCAAAGAGACATGCCAACTGTGTTTTGATGTTTACTACATCATCTTCATACTGACAAGGGTGGTGGGGTTTGGGGTTTTTTGGTTTTGTTTTTTTTCCTGGCCCCTAGCCAGGAGCTGAAGTGCAGCATCTCATTTGCATAAAACCGGAGAGATTACAGCTGCCTTCATCTCTATTACAGATGCAGGGTACCACCCGCTGAGACAACAGGTTCCAACTTGCTGTGGTCCTTTTGATTTGTGCTGCTTTCCATTTGGATCCGGAGGGAGCGGTGCATGCCGGGATAACGTGTTGTCTCTGTGGGTGGTGCCTCCCTATTAAAGGTGAGGGTAAGCATGAGCCTTTCAAGATCTTCAGTCCAGCTTGTGTTCTGCTTGCTTGTATAGATCCTCTGAATGACCTTAACTTGTAAAAGGGCAAGGATGCTTGTTAGAGCTGGGAGGAAGAAAAAGGAGCTCAAAACTGGATCAGGTAACCAATGCAAGGCTTGCAGAGGGGTGGATGTTTTCTGGAAGGCTTTTTCTGAGTATAAAAGGAGTTTGAAAAGAGTATTTAGAAAATAGCCTGGAAGTTGGAACGAGTGCTCTCTTTCTTTTGAGTGCGTGCTGGCTTCTCCTTTGAACCTGCATGAATATAGAACGGAGTGGTGCTGACAGCTGTCACTTTAGTGGCCTCTTAGTTCTGTAGCCTTTCATAAATTTAAAAGCTCACTGCCCTCAGCTTGCCAGCCTTTAGCCTTAAATTTTGCTATTTAATGGGTCCCTAAGTGCTTTATAAACCACATGCCTAAAGCACTCTTGAAATATTACACCAAACTCCAAGGTAACAGTGAACGCTTTTGAAATAGTGGAGACTTACTCTGCCTCCTCATTGTTTTCGTGAAAATGTGATAAAACAGAAGAGCTTTTGGAAGTCGGTAAATTAAGAGAGAGGTGGTGGATCCATATTTCAGATAAGATTTGTCAAGTTCAGTATGTCTACCTAGAGAGATGAAACATTGCTGGAGGTGGAGCATCTGCCCCAGCTAAAGGGAATTACATGGAAGAGGATATCAGTGAGCATCAGTTTAGGAAAGAGGTATAAGAGGTCGGACTTGGAGGAGAGAGAGTCCAAGGTGGGCACCATACTCTGGACTTCCTTTTTCTTCCCAGGTCTTGTTTGCCTATCAAAGACTGACTCCAAATGTAGTGCTTAGTTTTTCATTTGGTCTTTTGTCTTAGATAGAGGGGAGAGAGGAAGGTTCATGGCAGAGTGCAAAGGGAGGGGCCATGGAGTTAGGGAGTTCTGTGACCAAAAAAAAGGTATTTTCTTTCAACGATAGCTTATTTGAGAATCTGTCAGAGTTGGAAAGAGAGTTTAGCTGCACAGCACAATAAAATCTGTCTTTTAATGGATTTGTCTTGTGATTAGATTTTTTCCATACCTATAAAGATATGAGTTAGAATGAGCTTTTCTTAAAATGAAGGGACTTTTAACAAGTCTCACCTGTGTGGATGCTCTGGTGTCTAGAAATATAGGTGTGCTTCTACTGAAACTTGCTTACTGGGAGCGCCTGTAAATCCTTCTCCTTTGTCTGGCTGTTTGTTTTCACATACTTTGCGGAAATGCGACATTGTGGGGACAGTTCTTCCTCTGAAGGACTTGATTGAATTTGTCCAATGAGTTCAGACATTGTAAAGAAGCATATGCACAAGTGTGATCATGTAGGGTACAATTCTCTATTTCCCAGACAAAAAAACTCAGTTAAACCAAGCATCATGCGTATTTATGTGCCCCAGTGAGGGTGTCCGTCCAGTGACTGCAGTGCACCAGAACCCTCTAAGGCTTGTGTTTCACTGCTGGAGGCAGACCTCCCCTGAAGCTATGGTCACCACAGGGAAATCTGATTTTCCCTCCTCCAAGGCAGAGTGCACTTGGCTTCCAAATGTCATTTGCTGGAGGTAGTTAGTACCCTTAATGAAATGAAACATGTAGGCCACCTATGGAGAGCAGCCTGCTTTGTGCTGCAGTCTGTGTTTACATGCAGGGGTTGTGGGATGAGACCTCTCTTGAACTGTGCTAGATTTGGAATGTTTTTTTGAAGCATTGAAGGAAATTCATTTAACGTTTACAGCACAGTAGTTGAATTTACAAGAACGACTGTTTTCAATCAAAAAGAAAAAAAAAGGGAAAAAGATTGGAAGAAGGTTTAGTGCTGAGCATTACTGAAGGCAAGCTCCACTTCCTGTCGGTAGTGTGTCTGCACTCCAGTCCTGCATCCTGGTAGGATGAGCCTCTTGCTGCCATGCAGAGGAAGGGGCATAGTGCTCAAACTGGATGATGTTATGGGGTTTTTTTGCCAACAGAACTTCCACATTTATGATCTTGGCCCATTGGAGGAGAGTTGATCCAAGACAGGGCTTCCTTACTCTGATCTCTGAGCTGGGTTAGTGCTGAATGATGTGGGAGAGTTTGCAGGCTCTGCTCTCCCAGCGAGTTCAGTCTGCCAGGAAGAGAAGTGACTGGGCATCAAAACTGGGTCTTCGAGTGAAAGATTGCTTTATGTGATAAAGATCTGTTTAGGATGTTTTAAAAATCAAGAATTAAAAAATAGTCAGCTTTTTTTTCAGTGGGACATTTTTGAGCAGTGCAGCCATTCCAGCTGTGAGATCAAAGGGTAGCTGACATTTTTTAATCCATTTGCTGCCTGGTATAGAGATACTGACAAAATGAATGTTTGAAGAAATAGATCCAAATGCTGTTATTCATAATCTGCTTTTTTTTTCCTCAATGCATTTTTAGTGTTGGGAACATGCCTTCCTGACTTCTGCTAGAATAGTGCATGTTTCTTGATGAGGCAGTGGCTACAATTGTAACAACAAATGACCACTGATAATAAAGTTACCAATTTTATTTGAAATTTGAGCTACTGGTGTTTCTCTCTCTTAAGCTGGAAACTCCGTGGTGATGACCTAACTCAGCTGCCTCTCTACTGTCATCTCAATTTTGAATCAAGGCCCAATAGGCAGTGACACCAGGCTAACAAAAGAGGGCTGCAAATCTTGGTGGTCTCCCATTCAGATGGTATTGCCTTCCTTGGACAAAGGGGTGAGTAGGGCTCCTGAGTGCCACTCTGCCTCCAGGGATGGTAAACAAGGAACGGATCACTGGTGGGAGGCATTTTTTGATCACTTGACAAAGCTGGGTAGATGGGATACCACCTGACAAAGGGCTGCGGTTTAAAGGAAGATTTTGCAAGGGCTCTTAAGAACAAAAAGAAAAAAAAATAGGCCAGAAAACTGTTTTTTTTCAGGATGTAAACAGGGTGGGTGGAGGTGAAGGGGGACTTGGCCATTCTTGGGGAGCTCTGATTTAAGCCCAGAGGATACAGACAAGGGAAGGAGGGAAGAGTGCACAGATGGCTCATTGTTTTGTCTAGCTCAGCATTCTTGCACTGCTGAAGTGAAGGACAATTGTTTTAAAATCCTTTTTGCAAAGAGTGCTCTTTGCTTTCCAGCTATCCCTGGTCCTTGAGATGCAAACTGTAAACCAGGGAGACTGGTCTTAAATGCCCGTTTGTTTTGGAGGGTCAGTCCAAGGGGCCCTGGGCAGTTGCTGGGCTGCAAGGCATCGTTCCTATAAGGGAATGGGGGGGAAAGAGAACTCCTGGGAAAAATGCACTGCAGCATTTGGGGAGGAGGCAAGAACAAAAGGATGCACACGGAGGGGCTGATGCAGAACCACGTCTGGCTTGGGGGCCTTTACCAAAGCTATGAAATGTGGCATGAAACTGGCACATACCTTACCTGCAATGATATCTGATGTACAGCATAGTTTTCTTACAGTATTTCACCTTTTTTTTGGTAGCAAATAATTCATTAGTGTACAGAAATACTGCCACTTCTAGACTGTTATTCTTTCTGCTGCTCCAGTTGCACTGGCACAGCTCATTCCCCTCCTCCCCTGTAAATTGTTGTGGCCTTTCTGGAGCAGGGGCCTTTTTTGGCATAGTCGACAAAAATAAACCATAAAGGCAGCTGTTGTTATGAATAAGGCTCAACAGGGGAATTTTACCAGTAGAACTACAGCAGTATAATTATACTGGTAGACTAGTTACAGTAAATTTCCTCATGAAGACAAGCCTTAAGTTGACATTTCCTAGCTAAGTTGAATCCATATGTATAACCTTATTACGCAAAAATATGTCTCTGAGCCTTGAATTCTTTTTTACCCAGAAGAGTAACATTAAGCAGAAAAGCGAAGAATTTATTGTTCAGAAATAGATGGGGGATTTTCTCTAACAGAGTGGTTGTGATGGGCTGTATGCTGACCCTGGTGTTTTACTGGGCAGGTTATTCCTCCAGAAGTGATCAGGAACACGAGGAGAGTGTACCTGCTTACTGCATAAAACGTAAACAGTACTGAAATATGCTGTAAGTTGACATCTCTCTCCCAACTCTCCTCCTGTTTGAAAGACAAGCTGAGCCATTTTGCAGTTTCCATAACTGAAGTGGTTTGGCTGAGAGGCAAAACTATTTTGCCACTAGTAAAATTTTTAGGGGTAAGCCTGGAGCCACTGAAAGGAAGGTGGGGATGATGCTTTCTTTCCTCCTTTGATTTTGAAGAGGCAAAGATTTATTTTATCCTTTTGGACATTTTCTTACAACAAATGGAGTTTGTGTAACATTCACAAGCCAGGTGTTTATTTCTGTAGAACAAAAATATCAGCCTATGATTCCTAGCCCTAGGAATTTCAAGTGCTTCAAAGGAAAGATAGTCTTGCAGGAGAAGCTTAACACTTAAAGGCAGATCAGAAAAAAAATATCTGTAGTAGACTTTTCATTGCAAGTCTCCTGTTTCCCTTTTGGGAGTCTTTCACCAGCAGTCCAGTGCTTTCTTTTCCCTGGAATTACAGCTCAAGCTCCAAGGACCTTTTGCTGCCTGTTTCATTGATTAAGATGTCTCATGATGCTCATCAGTATATTTTTAAGTGCACGCTTTGCAATGAAGTGAGACTATGTAACAGCTCACCAGGGAAGGCAGAATTGTCTTGATTTCTATAGCTGATGAAGTGAAAGATCAGGGATTGAATTCCTGATCCATCAGGATCATAGAGACATAGAGGGGTTTAGGTGGGAAGGAATCGTAAAGATCATCTAGGTCGTCTAGGTCCAGTCCCCACTAGACCAGCTTGGTCAAAGCCCCATCCAGCCTGGCCTGGAACACTTCCAGGAATGGGGCATCCATAGCTCCTCTGGACAGCCCTGTGCCAGTGCCTCACCACCCTCACAGTAAAGAATTTCTTCCTAACATCGAATCTAAACCTCCTTTCTGTCAGTTTAAAGGCATTCCCCCTTGCCCTGTCACTACGTGCTCTTGTCAAAAATCCTTCTCCAGCTCTCCAGCCCTTTGAGTACTGGAAGGTGCTCTAAGGTCTCCCTGGAGCCTTCTCTTCTCCAGGCTGAACAGGCCCAACTCTCTCGGCCTGTCCCCAGTCCTCTGAGCATCTTCATGGCCATCATCAGGACTCACTCCAACAGATCCATATTATTCTTAGCATGGGAGTCCCAGAGCTGGACGCAGCAGTTCAGGTAGGCTCTCACAAGAGCAGAGTAGAGGGGCAGGGCAGAACCACTTCCCTCGACCTGCTGGCCATACCTCTGGTGGTGCAGCCCAGGACACAGTTGACTTCTTGGGCTGCAGTCACACTTTGCTGGTTCGCATTGAGCATTTTGCCAACCAGCAATACATGGATGCCTACAGCTTGCTTGCAAGCTGTTGGAGTTCAGGCTCCTTAAAAGCTCCTGAATATCTTTTATGCCTCGAGTTCATTTATTGCACAGCTGAGAACTTAATTGTATGAGTGTCCTAAAAATGTGCTCATGGGTATGCTAAAGTTGCTTCTTGCATGATTTTTCTAAATGTATGTTCTTTAGCCAACAGGAAGGTAATGGGAGACACCAGTGTTTATATTCTATGTAACGTATATGAGTCCTGATCCTCACCTGAGACTTTTAGGCAGTGCTGAAAAATACTAACTGTAGCTGTCAGTGGCTTGGAGTGTTTTTTCATATTCTTTCCACCCTCCCGTACTGCTTTTGAAAGGCGCTTTGTTATGCGAATAGGTTCCTCCCAGCAGCTGCAGAACTTTCCACAGTAGGAGCTAGGAAGGAGCCAGCAGACACTGCAAGGAAAGTTGGTGCCCTTTTCCCGGCTGCTCACTAAGCACAGCAGTACTGCCCTTCTCAGCCACACTGGCTCAAACTAGCCCTTTGCTAATGTTCTCTTGCCTGGTGAGGTTGCAGCTGAGCCCTTAGGTGAAGCTGTGGAGATGTATTACTGTTCCCCATCTATCAGAGCTAAGGATTCAGTTCCAATGTGAAGCCGATCCATGTGCCGATGACAGGTTGTCTTCTCTAGTGCACTGTGTTGTGCAGTGTCTGTGTGCTTTGTTGGCAGAATCACCTCCAGCTCAGGCCAAGTGAGAGCACTGTTCTTCTGGGCCTTGTACAAATGAAGGAAGAGTAGTTCTGAAGTGCAGCATAAATAGGCAGCTTAAGTAAAATATTACAGATCTTGATAAGTTTTCTTTTTCACTAGTGCCCTCACCCTTGTTCTGTGAATGCAATAGTAAATCCTTATTGTACTCCCAGCTTTTTTTTCCAGATCCTTTCAGTGGGCATTAAGATGATACAACTCTGCTGCAACTTCCCAGGCCATTGCAGTGAAACTGGTTGCACTTTCTTTGCCAAGAAGCCTCACTTGTGGTGCTGGTTGTGGTTGTTCAGAACCTGCACTCAACACCTCACCTGGGCTGGGACTGATTCTGCTGGCCATGAGGTGGGAAGCCAGAGTAGCTCTGTGGAGAAATGTGTGAGCCCTTGAGCTGAAACACATGGTCAGTAGTCTACCATTGATTACGCCTAGATTATTTATTTTTAAGACGTTGTTTTGGAAATCATGAAGATGAAATGGTTTGGTCTTGTCAATTTAGTTATAACTGTAATGGGAGAGTAAACCATCACCTACTGGTATAGCTACAACCATGCACCATAAAATAGAGATAATAAAATGTAAGCTGTCCTCATGTGTACATCTTTTGCTGGAGTAGGGAGTGACATATCCCATGCAACCTCCTGTTTCATATTTTGTTGTTTTAGTCATTTCCCGTGTTCAGTATTTGTCCATGCTGTGCAGAATGTGGAGTTAATTTCCCAGCTTTTGCGACCTTGATAGATGGAGTATATAAGCATTTCCTATATGATGAATGTGTCATATTACTCTTTGAAGCAGGGAAAAATCATTATTTACATCTGAGAATCAAATTCCTAAGTAACTTGTTGAGGAGGATGAGAAGTTTGTAGCAGACAGGAGGTTCAAACCCGGGTTACCTGGATGCTGTTTTAGCACTTTGAGAGTATTCTGAAGTTTCTTGACTTGGTGTTACTAATGAGACTGATTGATGCCTTTGGCACTGATAGGGCCTTTACAGCCTTTTACCCTTAATCTACAAGCACTGTCCCTACAGGTGTGACTGTATGTTGGCACTCTCCAGAATGAGACAATAATGCTTCCAAGCCTCTAGAGCTCAAAGGGATTAACCTCCAGCAGCTAAGCATGATTCTGTCCTTCTTCCAGCTTCTGCTTTCACGGCATGGACAGAAGCCACCCCTAGATTGCCTTAACTTGCAGCCCAGCACATTAAAGTGACCAGAAAACTGATGGTGGTTCACTTTAACATACAATGCTGGAGATAGCACAGTTCAGGAGCTGTTTCCAGGTGGCTGGGCGGGAGCTGAGTATAGGAAACACTTCTGTCAAAACGAGTTTAACTCAAGTGTTTGTCAGTTGTCAGTCAGCTGTGGGTCCAGCAAACACAGTTGTGGATGCAGAGTATCGGTGGAATAAGTTCTTACCTGTGTTCTCAGCCATGATGCTTTGTAGGATCACTTGGGTTGGAAGGGACCTCCAGAAGTTTCCAGTTGATGCTTTCTCAGAGGGCCGACTTCCCTGGATCACATCCCTGGATCCTGTTCTGGAGTTTGATCACTCTCTAGTGACACTGTATGAAACAGTTGTGTCTGCAGAATTAGGAATAAGGTTGACTTGTCTCTGTGGGTTTAGAGGAAAAAACAACTTATCTGTTGTATCAACATTTGTTGTTTACAGAGACAATTTTGTAAAAACGAAATCTAAACTGTGAGTCTCCAGGCTTCAGGGACAAGATTGTCACTGGCTGAGTTTTGAAGAAGCTGAATAATAAAATCTGTGAAATCAGTATTGTGTATGTGTGAGCAAAACTGTACCTTGTCTCCTCTTTCCCCTCTGCCCTGTAACAGCTCTTCCCTCGTTGAATGGTAGCTCAGTGAAGTGCAGTTCTGTTTTCATACTGGCCAGCACAAATCAATTCACAAATTTTACTCAGATCTATCTCAATGTAAGCTTTCTAAGTGGATCCTACATGAGTATGTCAGAAAGCTGACAAACACGCCTCCAAATAACTGCAGAGTCAGTGCCTCTGCATCTGTTTGGATTTAGATGTTGGAATAAATCTCTAAAAACTATTTAACTTTCTAGAAGAGTTTTCCATTTGGTGTTGATGGCTTACACATTTGATATGATGTACTGCAAGAGCAAGCTCTAAGCAGCAGCTGCCATAGACTGACATCTCTGAGCACTGTGTCACTCACTTTCCAACCTTGATTTTACATGAACAGAAATCTTTGAGCATGTGTTCATTTTATGTTTGTATTTGCCCTGCTTATACATGAAGTTTTTCTTAAATCAAGCTACAAAGGAGTCCAGTAAGCTTGTGTGTGAGTGTTTTGGGTGGTAGGAGCTCATGGAATTTCCTGCT
>NW_008236478.1:8213221-8258329 GCF_000691975.1 Corvus brachyrhynchos
GAGCACTGTGAAGAGATAACCATCTGACATCCAGATAACCACCCCCTGCTTCTCAAAAATGTTTTTATGCGAATGCATACTTTTTAAATGTCAGGAAACAATCCAGGAGAATATGTGAGTAAGCAGGTAGGTTTTGGCTGAAATAACACTTCTGGATGCTTTTTAAGCCTTTTATATAAAGGAGTTGCTGTGCCTATTTTCTTATGAAATTGCTTCACAGGAGCCTCCCAGCATGCCATCGGGGTTCTCGGAGGAGAGTTTTATACTGTTTGACAGCTGCACTAGAAACGACTGCTTCCTGTTAGGCAAGATGCTGGAAGCACTAGGTAGGGTCCCCTTTTTTCTTTTTCTTTTTTTTTTCCCCTGAAGCTCTGGAATCAGAGTCATTTGCTTATGGTGGGCAGAAATTGTGCAGTGCACCTGGAACTTGAATTCAGAAGACTGGCTGTGTATAATCTTGTTTGAGGCACATCAGCTCTTGTCCAATGTCCTTTCCAGGAGATGGAGACACTGAAGTATTTAGCTCAGTGGCTGCTGAAAATTTCTCCTTTGGTTTTAGACAGACCACCCTTCGTATTCCTTGTTAGGGGGCAGTGAAAGGGAAGTGATTCAAGTGATTCTCAGGGAGGACCTATGAAGTCAGTCACTGGCTACCCTGATGCTTTTTGAGACACCAGTCCTCTGTGTTGCTAATAGTAGTCTCTTTGCTACCTAATAGAAAAATCTTCTGGGATGGGTATTAGCTCTGCAGCCTTAAAACAATATTGAGGTTTGGACTCTGAAGTACTTTGGTCTCATCAGGCTGAGTGGTGGATACTGCCAGTCACCTTGGTTTGACCAGCTTCTCAAACTTCTGAAAGGTCCTGAGAGGCTGATCTGGAGTACTGAAAGCTATGAATTGGCAATTTCTGTGTTGGGGTTTTTTTTGGTGGGTGGGCTGGGGATTGTGGGTAGAATTAAAATTGCTACTGATGCAAACAACAGCAGCTCTTCCTGATGTCAGGTTTAGAAATGTAGCAATACTATATTTCTGCAGCCTTCAAAATTATATCAGAGTAGCTCACCAGCAGCAGAACAGGTAACTAACTATCTTTCTAGAAAGACGTGGAAGGATGCAATTAAGGAATTGAAGTAAAAGGCATCTTAAGTGGCTTCAGAAAAGTAGTGGTGAAGGAGCTGAAAACTGAGTCTAAGACAAGTCGTTTCAGAGTACTGTGACCTTGCTTCCCAGAAGAGACATGGTTTATCTCCCTGAAGCTATTGGGAGTGCAGCTGTGACTTCTGAAAGTACAGTCCTAACTATCCCCAAACTGCCTGAAAGGGCTTTCTTCTTGTTCCCAGGCTGAAATAATCATGGTGATTTCCCTATGTAAACTCCCTTTTCCAGGGATTCGTTCACCTAATATATTTATATGCACATACTCTTAAACTCTCAAAAAATAAACACCTGGTACACTCTGCTCCTTGTACAGAGCTGTGTAGCTTTCAAAAGCAGAATTGCAGAAATACTGCCATTTGCACTGCAGTGAAGCAAACCTTCTCTCCTTCCTTGTAAAAGTGAGAATGAAAATGCTTTGGCAAATAGCTTTGATTTAAACTGAAAAGCCTCTGGTTTTCAGAGCTGCTTTTAAAGCAAAGGGCTACTTTGGCTTTTGATCCTCTTAAGCTGGGTTATTTGATGTGAAAAACGCCCTGGGTACTCTGCTGCAGAGGGGAGCAGCTTTTCAGTTCTCTGTGTGTGGCTTCAGGAGAGGGCCTGGCAGAGCATGGGGTGCTGAGGGGCTCAGGGGGGCCTGGTTGCACAGCTCTGTAAATAAAGGGGCCTCTATTTCTTTGGATTCTTTTGCTGGAACTAAATATCATGATCAGTGAAACTCTTACCTCATTAAAGGAACAAGCTAGGCTCCTCCAGCATATGCGCAGTGCTGCAGTGTGGTTTGTTCTGCTGAGCTGATTTGCTGAACAGATAAAGGGAGTTTTAACCCAAAGAATGGCATGTAATGTATGACCTTGGCTTTTGAAAGGTTTATTTTTGTTCTTTTGACAAAATAAGGTTTTAATATTAAATATGGGGTTGGATTTGGCTTGGCAGATACCAGAGCCTTCTATTACTGCTGTAGTCATAATATAAAACTATCTGATGTGTGCCAGTGAGCATGCAGCAAGCCAAGAATTTCTCCATCAGTGTTTATTTTTGTGAAAACGTAGCTGGTTGCTTTGCAGTTGGGTTGGCTAAAAAGGTGATATGCCCTTGTGTTGGAGGGGGCAAAGCAGTGGTGGGCACAATATGGTCCATGCTGACTCTTTATACTTGGTGTCTTTAGTTTGGGGGCAAAATATGGAATTCTTTCCCCCCCTTCTTAGTGTTTTAGAAGTGTTTACAAGAAACTTTCACTCAAAACTCCAGGGTTCACCAGAACCAAGGCGTAAAACAAACTATGTGAAATATTCAGATCTGTTAGTACAGAAACTTAATGCTGTTTTGCAGCTTTCAGTTTGTGTAGCTGGGGCCATGCATGGATACAAAATACTAATGCTGAGGTTTCCTTCCTGCACATGTTCCATCTCAGATCATCGTCTGAGATGATCAAAGCTGAGGCACTTTTGGACTGCTGCATTGCAAGAGTTTGGCTGAAGAAATTACTTCACTGCTGAGATGCTGAACTGAGCTCCAAAGTCTTTGTTCTAAATTGGCTGTAGTTTGAATTGGTTACCTTCAGATTTAAACCATGACCACCATCCCCCCAAAAAAACCAAAAACAAACAAACAAACAAAGCACCCAAACAAAAAAAAACACCAACAAAAACACCCAATCAACCTAACCATGACCAAAAAAACCCCACACCAAACCTACCATCTCAGTCCTCGCCTCCCCAGCTCTCAGAGAAACCAGCCCCAAATAGTCCCAGCATTTGTAGATCAGAGTCTGTAATCAAAGTGCATTACCTCTGCAGCTGGCACAGGAGTTGTGTCAGGCTGACCTGCTGGGAATGCTTTGCTGCTCACTGGAAAGGGAGCAGGTTGGTGCAGGTACAGGTAGTAGAGAACGTGGGGAGGTCTGTGGAAGAGGTCATGGCTTCCATGTGCTTTAGCAAGATTTCTTCCATCTGTGGGTTATTCTTACCCTTCCACCCAGTTTTTTTTGTGGAAATGAGGCTTGTCCAGTCTTTCTCTTCCGGAAGTATTGTTTGGGTTTTTTAGTTTGTTCATTGATTGTGGCTGGATGAAGGCGGCTGATTTTCTAGAAGTCTTCCGGAAGTTTGGGGGAAATTTGGAACTTACAGGAAGAAACACAGGTTTGAACATCTGCAAGCCTGCAAGGTGTGGTGGGCTTTTTGTCCAGCTTCTTGTCGTCCTCTTAAGATAATCCTTAAGCAGTGGAGACATAGTCTGAAAGGAGGAGACTACCATGAGAACCCAGTGTTTCCACATAGAATACAGGAAAGGAGTCTCTTTATCCTTGTGAGAGATGATCAGCCATTTGCTCTGTCTTCCATTGGCACATGTATCTGGAGATCTTGGGTTTCTAACTGGGAAAAATCGTTTCCCATGCTACTTGCCTCTCCACCAGCAGACTAATGCATCCTTAATTAACATCACAAATATTGAAGTTGGGGCCAGTGTAAGCAATTGTAGTAAGATGGATATCTATAAGAGAAGCCAAGCTGCGTAACTTGGCTACTGGATACTTCTCTGTGATTTTCCTTAGACCAAGGGTCAGAAGCATATAGGAAGGTTATAGGTCTGTGTAGCTCCTGAAGCTCATGTCTGCCTCCATTCTCAGGTACATCCCCCAAACCTCGTCCAGGAGCTCTGATCCTGGATTGTGGTCCATTGTTCAGTGGGAGAAATTTCATGGCAGCTGTTGAAACTACATTGAACTTACCTTCAAATACAAGACTTTTTTTAAGAATAAAAGCAAAACCTTTGGCAAAAATACTAACAAAATTACTATGCTAATTACATTTTGAATATTAATATTTCTTTCTATTAAAGACCTGTCTAAATTAAGCGTGAAGTATTTGCAAAGTAATCACAAGTTTTTAAAGCCACATGTGTCACAATTTCCTCAAAACCAGATTACCAACCTAAAATTAAACAGATCAAAGACTTTTACTTTATAGACCATTACCTCGGAACAGCTGCACAGTGCAGGTGAATGGCATGTTTTTAAATTTTCCCTCTAACTGTATTTTCAGCAACTTGTCACCATTAACTATTCAAAACTATTTTAAGTCTAATCTTTAAATACAAATTTCTTACATGCAAACAAAATTCTTCTAAGATTTAACTGTTAATTTGAGAATATAAGCATTGTATTGCTGCTGCATTTTCTGAGTGTTCTTTGGAAGATACATCTTGAATTTTCGGGGAGATTTTTTAAATCTTAGAAGGGAAGTAACTTAATGCTTGTTTCCTTACCTTTTATTCTCTTCAGTAGTTCTGTTTCAGAGTCTCACTACCATACGAACAAATTAATTTAAGTAGCGTTGCCTGCTAGCTTTATTGCTTTGTGACTACTGGTATGTTGCTGACCAGCAATGTTCTCCTAAATATAAATGTTGCTTTAGATTTGATGGATACTCACCTAAACACTTCTGTTACCCAGTAATTTTCATATGGATCAATGTAAAGCACGTGTGGTCCTCTTTAAACAGTTATTTTTGGGAAGCAGAGATCCAAGAGGTTAAAAAAAAAGCCCACTGAACTCTATCTCATTGCATATTAGAAGTTGTGTTGTTTCAGAACGTGCCTTGAAAGGAGGAAATTCAATAGGGAGCCATCTTACTTTCCAAAATACTTAACTGTGAAAGATCAGCTTGAAGGCTTTTTGTTAACTTTGATCTTTCATAAAACTGACCCATTCATAATGTGTTTCAGTTTCTGGTTTATGCTTTTTCCTGGAATCAGTCCTTGAAAACTATCCACTTTGAAGTGTTTTTGTTTCTCCCTTTAAGAAATATTTCTGTTTTTTCCTTTACTAACTGATATGTGAAACTAATAGAACACTATAGGGGGGCTGGATGTTCAAGGTACAACTTTGCATTTGTGAGGCTGTCACTGTCCTGTATCAGTCAGTTAAGTAGGTCTGCATGTATGGTTACAGAACACAGGATTCACTGCACATCCAGATTCCATCCCTGGCTGGCTGGTTATTCACTAAGCTCTTGCTTTGTCTGAGAGCCAGATGTAATGATTTGACTTGTTGCTTAAAAGTGTATACTTCTCTCCCAAAAGAGGTTTTATATGTACCAGTTGAGCGTTTGAAATGTGTTTTCTGGCCTGTTCGCAGGGAAATTGTTTTCATAGTATTTAATTCTCAAATTCTTTGTTGAGGATAATGTGGAGAGAAATAAAGATGGACATGCTTGTATGTTGTTATACTAATATTTGTTATATTGTTTACTCCTCTATTGCAGACGTCAGAATGACTTCTAATACTTTATTGTTTTCAGTCACAGATATTTTTTCAATTTCTTTTTCCTTAGCATTTTAAAAAAGAAACTTTCACTCAAAACTGCAGGGTTCAGCATAAAGCAAACTGTGTGGAATATTCAGATTTGTTAGTACAGAAACTTAATGCTGCGTTTCAGCTTTCAGTTTTTGTACCTGGGGCCACGTGCAGGTAAAAAATACTCATTTCAAGATCCCTTCCTGCACACGCTCCATCCCAGATGGTTGTTTTATTGTAAAGCTGGGATCCTTGTGGACTGCTGCATTGTAATTACTGTTGTTACCTCTTTGGGTTTTTCAAATAGAAAGTGCTCTGATTAGTTTCCAGACTGCTCTGTTTGACTGATTTTAGTAGTACAGTGTTATTAAGCCTTTATGCATTGTATCTTTCATATGCACCAGCAAGGTACCAGCATCCAAGACATTCATGAAGTTTCCCCAGAAAATTTGCCAATGGCTGCAGGTGTCAGAGATTTGAACCTGGAGAATGATATGGGCTTATGAAAGCTTCTTTAAGGTGTTTTTATGTTCAGCATAAATCCTTCCTTTTTTCCTCTGCCTTTGAGGAGCAGTCATGAGCAAGGGATGCAATGACAGTGGTAGAAATCACATGGATGACCCTAACTTGCTTTCAAATTTGCAAGCTACTCAGTACTTCAGTTGTATCCCACTTCTCAGTGCATAGAAATTTGAATTCATAAAGGTGGAATAATATTATTTTCTGTTATGTCTTTTCTTTGGTGTTCCCATTTAGCTGTGAGTGTAAAACTTACAGTGATGCTTTAAAGACAAATTCAAGTTGTTGAAAATCCCATGAGTCCCAGGAAAGTCATGGTTCCAAGGCTGAATTGTTGTGATTGAAAACACTACTATGATAGTTATCTTTGAAATTGTATTACATCAGCCAATCTCACCATATTCTGCCATTAGAGCCAGAGTAGACTGAAAGGGAATTTCTCAAATATATCTGTTCTATGAGGAGAATGCTCATCCTTTTTCCATGGTCCTGATCTTAAATCCTGCCCTGGTTACAAGAAGTGTGTTGTGACTAATTATTTTTCATTCTCTCCAGGTTTACAGGAACAGATGGACCGAGTGGTTTTGGGTTTGAGCTGACATTCCGACTGAAGAGAGAGACGGGGGAGTCGGCACCGCCCACCTGGCCAGCAGAGCTGATGCAAGGCTTGGCCAGATACGTCTTCCAGTCAGGTACCATAGGGTTAAATACACAACCTCACTTTTTCCTGCTCAAGTTCTGCAGAACCACATCTGTTACAGGGTGTGACACTTGTCTTGTAAGCACCCAGTCAAGTCTTGGGAATTGTCTTTGTGTGGTCACTGTCTTTTCATGGGTGAGAGGAGGTCTGCAGAGTGAAATGGGATTTGGTAGGGTACTTAAGGGCAAACTGCTTGGTGACTAAGCTGGCAGTCAGGGCAGAGACTTCCCTGGTTTGGTTCCTGCAATAATGCAGGACCATGTTTTTGACCTCAAAGCCAAAGAATGATTTATGGAATGAAAAGAGTGGTTGTACCTATGCATACCCATCTGGCATGAACCACCCTCCAGTATTATCTTCTGCTTATCCATTCTGGTTTTTACTTTATATTCACCATGACTCTTTAAAGGCACTGCTCAAACTCATGGTCGTGGATTCTAGCCTCTGGGTGTTTAGTTTTCAATTTGCCTTATGAAAAATAACAGTGTATGAATCAAAAATTCACTTCTTTCTTTGACTATGAAATTGGGTGTGAGCTAACACCACAATCGTCATACAATGGGCAAACCACATGCTGGGTTACCTTAGGAAAAGCATGAGCAGCAGATAGAGGAAAGTTATTACCTCTTTGGCATGGCACTGGGAAGGCCTTGCTGAAAATACTGTGTCCTATTTTGGGCCTTTAAGAGATACTGAAAAGCTGGAGAGTGTTCAAGGTGGTCAGGGTTCTAGGGCATGTGAGCCATGAGAAGAGATGGAGGGAGCAGGGCCAGTTTAGCCTGGGAAGAGAATGTGCAGGGGGATTTAATTGGAGCCTACAGCTGTAGGGAGGGTAGTTACAAGATTGTGGGGTCAAGCCCTAGATAGTACATCAAAGGGCTACAGCTCTGAACTGCAGTAATGGGAGGCCCTGGAAAAGCTTCAAGGAAAACTTGCTCACAAGGAGAGTGGCAAAGGACAGGGAATGGTTTATAAGAGAGGTGCTGGAACTCCATTCCTGGAAAGGTTCAGGACTTAGCTCAACAAAGCTAAGTTGGCTCTGATCTAGCATTGGTGATGGCTCCACTTCAAATAGGGAGGCTGGACGAGAGACCTGCGAAGGCCCCTTAAAATATTACAGAAGTGTTGGATTTGGGGTGTTTTTTTCCATACTGCTTCATGCCCTTCAGCAAGCAGCTGCGTGCTGTAACTGACTCTTACCAACCATTCCTTGCCTTGTATAAAAGGAATCTGTATGCTGTTGCAACAAGTGAACAAGTTCTAGTTTTATTTTAGTACAAATTTGATTATCACATCTCTTTTAGAAAAGAATTTTCTCAGGCTAAAATTGTCTGGTTAATAATAGACATCATGTTAATCCTGACAAGATGATGCATTTAGAAGTAAGACTTGTAATGGGGCCTACTTTATCATGTTTCTTCTTGATCTTTCAGAGCAATGCCAGTTGACCACAGCTAGATGCAGTAATTTTCTAATCTAGTCAAAGATCTCTCACTACATTGCTCTGCAGAGTCCCCAGTACTTCTGCTACATCTAACGTGTCCTGCTTTGTTTTGTTTTACTCCCTTGAGCTGTCCTCTCTCAGGATGGCAGTGTCCAGAGCAGTTCCCGTGTTCTTCCTTGTGTCACTCCTGGGTAATCAGGCACCCAGTCCTCAGCAGTGTTACTTTCTTTTCTACCTCGTAGAGTTTTTTTCCCCCAGTTTGACATTCTCACTGCAGAGCCAAGTGAGCTTCTGCCGTTGTCTTTTTTTTCTTGTTTTTTTTACAGGACTACTCTGTTCAGATGTTGAAACTTTAAAACTGAAGTATTTGAAGGGTTGGTTCCTCTGAAGCCCATTAGGCATGAGGCAGGCTGTGGCATGACAGCATTGTTTTACACGATGAAAGGTTTCTTTTTGCTCAAGTTCTTCCTGACTGTAGTGCTTAGAGCATTTGTCAAATGGAACAGTGATAAGTGTTGTTTAACTCTGGTGTATGTACCTCATTGTTGTCTTCTTCACTTGTAAAAAAAAAAAAAAATCTGTCGTGTCTCTTTAATACTCCAAAGAAGCCTTAAAAACATTTGATGAACCGAATCAACTTAAGTAAAGCTTAGGAATCCACCCTGAACAAGAAGCAAGAAAAAGATTAAAACCGGCAGAAACTTTTTGGATAGGCTCCAAGCACTTTCACATGTCAGAAGATTGCTTACTCTGAAAGCTGTACTAAGAGCTAAATTCTTATCTCTTGATAAAAGCCAACTTTTAGTTATCATAGAGGTGCTCTGCTGAGTCCAGCTGAAGCTGGGGGAGAGTAAAGTGTAGTTATACTGCTGCTGAGCCTGAGCATTTTCAGGGGGTGACGAGTGAGTTGAATATTCACCTAGCAGCTACTGCTGTCCTAAATATTATTCCTGTGTATTGCAGTTTCAAAGCATGTCTCATTGCAAGTGATGTATTTTTCTAACAAACACTTCTAGGCAAATGAATGTTGCATTCCTTTGTTTCTCTCACTCTCCTGCACTGTGGCAGTGCTTTAGAAAAGCAATCTTCTGCATTGAATTTCAGACCTCTTTCAGCCTTGGCTTCTCTGTTCACTGTAACAAGCGCTTGGTGCTTTTGATTAAAGGGCAGTACTTACCCTCCTTCAACAAAACCAAGCTTTCAAGTCTCAAAAAGTTTTATTTGTGGCTTTGTCTGTTCTTAATTTTATCACTGTTTGACCATGACCACAAATTCCAACTCTGTTAGTTTTAAAAAAACCCCAAACCTTCAAACCTTGAAAATGAAACTTTGCACAATTCCATGACCTTAGCTTGTCATGGTTCATGGGTCTACTGCAAATATCTCATGGTAGAACAAATTTATACTTCAATTCAAATGAAAAGGAAGAAATGCTCTTCCTACAGAAAGCTTTTCCAGAGCTTACTACAATTGTTAACTCTTCATGTACTGCAGTATTACAACCTTTGATCACTACAGAGAGACTATGGTTTGTGTTTTCCTGAATTAAAATCTGCATTTTTTTTCTGTCTAAGGTAAATTTAGGTTGTTTTCAAGGGTCTGTCTCATCTGTGTCATGAAGGCAATATATTGATGTAGCATGGAAACAGGTACATGTGTGTATGAGCTCTTGCTGCTTCCATGGTTTTTAGCTTGAAAGAAAGCAGCTGCAGGTGTCAGGTACAGGTTTTGAGAAATTGTCATGAAAACTCATCATGCATAGAGCCCAAAGATAATGATGTGGCATATGTCATGGTTATTCTCCACAATGCACAAGTTGTAGTGAGGAATGAGCCAGAAGTATTAAGAGGATGTCCATGAATTAGAAGTTTGCAGGTTGGCTGAGCTTGATCACATTTACCCTAGAACATATCAGCATGAGCAGGCTGAGCCCCTGCTGGTTTAGGGGAGACAGGTGGCATCACAGAAGACTGGAAAACTGGCAAATGCTGTTCTTCACATCCCATTAAAAAACCTGTATCAAAATCAAAACAAACTCCCACAACAGGAAAAAAAAAGTTTCTAATTGGTCAATCAGATTTCAGGTCTTAAGAAACTGCTAAGAGAAACAAACCATCTAGAAGGCATCCACAGCGTAATGGATGTTCCAGCATGGATTTATCAACAATAAATTGGAAGAAACTAACTAACAGGTACCATAGGAAGCAGTGAATGTTGGTTACCTTGAAACTACTAGACTTTTTACATTGTCCCAACAAGTGTGTGAATGAGCTGAGGAAATGAGATCTTGGTAAAAGGTAAAGAAGAGGGCTGCAATACTGGTTGGATATTTAAACTCTGAGTGACTGTCAGTGTGTAGTCATCAACCACCAAAAGATGGGTAGAGCTGGGAAGTACTGGTGTGCAGTAAGGGCAGGGAAGCACAACAGGTGCAAGGTCCTGTCCTGACACAGGAATAATCCAGTGCAATCAGCTGGGGGAAAGCAGCAGTTCTGAAAGAAGAAGAAAACTATTTGGAGTTACTATTACCAATGAGCTATACCTAAACCAACATGCTCTTCACACTGAGAGATGGAAGTGAAATTATTCTGATGCATAAATAGAAGTGTTCTGTGTATTGCATATGATTGGGTCCTACACTGCAAGGGAGAGGGAGAGCATTGTATTTAATTTTGGGCAAAAAGCTTCAAGTCAGATGCATCCCAGTTGGAGGGAGACTGGAGGAGAGTGGTAAGAATGATCCAAAGGTCCAGAAAATATGACCTGTGAAGGAACGATCAAAAGAGTTACATTTGTTTAGTCTAGGGAGGAGAAGATGGAAGATGTGAGAACAGTCTTCAAATATGCAAAAGGTTGCTGTAACGAATAAAGTAATAAATACATTTTTCATGAGCCTACTGGGGATAGGAGAGACTAAAAGTTCTGTAATTTAACTACTAAAATTTCTGTAAAATAGGCTTAGGGTTTGTCATTAGAAAAACTTCCGAATGGCAAGTGCAGTAATGCATTTGGATAGTGGCAGATTCCCTATTGCTGCATATCTTTGAGAACAAGTCAAACTGTTCTTCATGGATATTTGTCAGGCAGAGTTGATCCTTCCTTTAGGGAAGGGCAGAGTAGGAGCCTTCTTAGTCTCATTTATATTATAAATATGTCTTGAATGACTGTTCTTTTCAGGTCTTCTAAATGTAATTTTTTTTGATTCCATAAATATGTAATTAATCTTTTCTCACAGTCTCCTGATGACTAGTGCACTGAAAGATATTTAACTGTGAGTTTGATGTCTCAACTAATTGCAAAGTTGAATTTTAATATTTGACCTTTGACTAGTCAGTAGTAGGAAGCTGTTTGCATCTTGGGTACTGCAAAACAGTAGTAACAAAATGTGCAGGCAAAGAAAGTAAGGATGCAAGGTGCAATTTTTCAGTGGCAATATAATGTAGATTTCAGCTGAGTACTTCAGAAGCAACTTACATGAATTATTCCTTAGAAGACTTACTACTTCTGAAAAGTGGATTGGACAGAACCAATTCCAGTAGGTACATGACAAGTTATACATGTTGATAACAACATGTCAAAACAATGGCTAAACTAACTATAGCTGGTTTGGTTTGTGTTTTTTTCCCCACAAGCACCTCTGCACTGTCATGGTGAGGAATCCCCTTTTCAGAGGATAAGATAGAAAATACATCTGTTATTTCTGTGAAACCTGTAGGAACTTAGTATCTGTGAGCTTCTGTCCTCTGGCATGATTCAAGTCCATGGCCCAGTTTCCCAAAGTCTCCCCTGGAAAGGAGGATGGTTCTGCTGCATGGAATTGCCCAAGGCAGTACAGCTGCGCAAGCCTTTGGCAGCCAGGCTGAAAAGCAAGCCCAAAATGAGGTACATGTAGCCTTCCTTTGTAATTTCTAACATGTCATACTTTCTTCAGGTAGAAGTTATTTTATGACAGCTTGTCTCTAGTTTAAGGAAGGACACACACACAATTCCTGCCATGTGCATGATGTCCCAGTACATCAGTTTGGGGCCATTATGCCATCTCTCTATGCTGTAGTTTCACCCTTTGTTTAAACAAGGGTGATTATGGAAGTTGTAAAAGGTGTAGATGCACTCTTCTTATTCAGCACTTTTCACCTGAATCAAGTTAGTTTCATCTGAGTCATGGAGGTTCTTTGTGTTTGACGGGCACTATAACTTTTACACTGGAAGTGGGGCTCAGTGGGATTAGGGGGTCTGATGGGGGTCACAAACCTGCAGCCATTAGCCAGGAGATACCTTGGCACCTGCTGTCCCACCATAACCACCAGGCCTCATCTTCACATCTCCTGGGGTCCAGAAAGCTTCGGTGTAGTAGCCTCAGTGACTCTTTGCTTGCCAACATGTTTTCAAACATTCTTGACACAGGCCAATTTCTGTGTGTAAAAAGGAAAAAAACAAAACAAGCAACCAAACTCTAAACCTAAAACAAACTGCTTGATTCCTTGAATACAAATGAAGCTTCTCTGGCTTGTTTGTAAAGCTCTTTATTTCTTCCCAGGAGGATGACTAAAGCCAAATAAAATCTGCCAGTAATTCATATACATTTTTCCCTGACTGTACCCTTATCTTTTCTTTTCCAACCCTAGGCCGATTTATTAGTCTCTTCTGGTTGCTATGGCTCTGTAAAATATATATATTTTTTTTTTTTCTATCATCTGTTTGTAATATTGACCCATTTCCAGTGTAGAGCTGGCCCTGGCTCCTCTCTAGTATTCCAGGATTGTAGATTAAAATTGTGTGGAGATTAACTGTGTTTTTTAGCTCTACAAAGAAGTGTAAATCAACATCAGTTTCAATTCAACAGAACCTGTTATGCAATGAACTCTGCTGCGTGAATGCTGAAATTGTAGCACAGTAAATTGCTGTAGGTGAACAGGACTCCACCAAGTGTGCAGGGGCTGCGTGCCTTTATTCTGCAAAGTGGTATGGAAACATTAAGTCACCGGTTCCAACTTAACCCAAGTTTGTAATGGCCAAAAGCTCTCATCATCTGATAGTTATTCAGCAGTCCATGAGAAATTGGTTGGATTTTAGCCTAATTCCTCTTAGATGTTTCTCATAAAACAAGCTGTTCTGTGAGCAGCAGCTCAGATCGAGCCTGGTCCTTTGCGTTTTTGTGCACTGTGTCCTGCACTGCTGTAATAAATCCCCTTCTCCCCATACTGCTGCCTGTGAGCTTACCTCCCCAGTACTTCCCATCCCTCCCCCCAATCTCCTAAGATAGCCTTGTCACATCCCCTAGCTTCTAGCTGGGACGTATGGGCTGTGACTGGTACCAAATGATGTGCTGGCTGATAAAACAAACTGGTTGCTGGTGTGCAGAGTGGTTGGCTGAAGAGCTGGTCACGACAGGCAGCTGTCAAGCTCGTGCTTTGGTCTCTAACCTGTAGCTGGCTTCCTCTGGAGCTGGATGGCAATGCTGAAGTTGTTGGTGACGGAATTGCCAGATGTAACTCTTGTAAATTGTTTTGAAAGGCATTGCAGCTGTTGGTTGGAGATAGACCTGGCCCTTTTCACTCCTTGTTGTAGATCTGGGTTCCCTTGGTTAAATTATTGCAGGTCCCCTCTGCAGGCTTGCAAAGCTTAATATTATTTGTCAGTTTGTATGGCTGTAATTTTTGGGACCTCCAGAGTCTGATGCTTTTATCCTCACTTGTGAGGCAGGGATACCTCCAGCTCTGTTTTGTGGGTGGGTGCTGAGGCACAGGCTTGCCAGTCCTTAGACAGCAGCTTTGCAGTGGCCTTGGCCATGGCTGATGCTTCCCAGGCTGTGAACTAGCACGCAGCTGGTGGCCTGTCCTTCCTCTCTGTGAGTCCTCTCTTGATCAGAGTGGTTTCAGGTGTGGGTGGTAAACTGGCAGAGGGCATAGAGCAGGGACACAGCTGTGAATGCCACCACGTGGGTGGTGTGCCTGTTCCTCTTGACAGCACAAGCGGAGTTGCATGGCCTTAGATTTTGTCTGGTTATATTGACTTCACTTCTCTTCCTGTTCACAACAGGAAGGGTGGAATTGCCCCTTTGCAATACTGGAGGCACCCCAGTGCCACGCTCAGGCCTGCTCTTTGCCTTGGAGCACTGTCACTTCATCAGCCACTGATGGGATAAGCTGGCCATTATTTTTGCTGGTTGTCATGCTTTTAGTGAGTAGCATCTTTCTGGCCCTTGTTTGTGACTTGCTGGGACCTTGGGCAACTCTAGAGAATCTCTTCCCCACACATTTAATTCAGCTGCGGTATAGAAAAGCCTTTGCAGCCCTCTGGCCAGGTTTGAAAAGTGCAGGATAATTTCTCAGGAACATGAGAAGAAGGGACCAGCACCACTGCTGAGAGACATTGCCTTTTGCTTTATTAGCACTGGTGCTGTGAAGCAGGGCTGGGCATGAGGCTCCTCCCAGTCAGAAGTGTAGCAGTAGGAAAGCATGACTGGTAACCCAGGAGTTTCCAAGGACACCTGTACTCTCATTTTACTTGGAGGATGAAAAGTCTATCTTGTATGTTGTGACTAAGCTACTTGTATAATATAGATTAAAGCCTTTTCTTCTCTACCTCCCTAATCTTCTGCAGTTTGGGCTTTTTTCCTCTCCTGCAGTTTGTCTGTACTCATGGGTCAGGCTGGTTACTTCCTGTGCCTTGCTGTGGAAGCCACTGTTGTCTTTCCAACTTCTAATTCTTGGCTGGAAACAGGTCTCTGATCTTCTCCAGCCGCAAAGGATAGGTTCACACTAAGGCATGGAGAGACTTTGTGCCAGGAGCAGAGGCACAGAAAGCCTTTGTTGCTTATAAAAGACTTTGTTGAAATAGAAGGAAAGCTGTCTTCCCCTAGACTGCTTTACTGATTACATAGTATTTCCAGGCAGTAAGTGAGGGATCTCAGTGCTGCCTGAAAGAGAAGGCTTGTTTGTAGCTGCTACTGCAATTTAGATAAAGTAGGTTTAGGCCCAGTTTGAGTTGGCGAGATTTCAACTGATGCTGTCCCTTTTAATTCTGTCAACTGATGTCCTGTTCCTGCCTGGGAACTGAACTTGGCTTGTTGTTTTTCAGCTGTTCAGTACAGTTCATTCAGTTGGTTTTTTTAAAAAAAGAAAAAGGGAAAAAGAAAAGGGGGTGGGAAATTTGTCTTCTCTCTGTTTTACATCAGTCCATGTGCCCTGATGCTGCTCCGAAAGGGTCAGGGATGGACACAGCACCAAGACTTGTAACTTTGATACATCGTTATACTTAGAAATGCACAAGTTGTTTTAGCCTTCATATTGCACATGGGCTGCTACTAGGAGAGGGAGGGAAGAAGCTGGCACAGAGACCTGGAGGAAGCTGTGTGATGCATCTCTGTGCAGGGCTGCTGCAGCAGCCTAAGTGGCAGAGGGACAGCGAGCAGGACCCACGCCCAGGGACGCCTGGATGCTGGCCCTTAGCAGGTGTTTATCCAGAGTGGCTGCAGTTCAAGATCAGGACTGATCTGGCCAATGTTTTCTGCCTGAAGTGGAGGGGAGCCAAGCTCTCTGCAGGAAGCCTTTTCTCCATCCTGCCCAGAGCCTCCCCACTGCAGGAGAGTGATGAGGAGCCCCCATGTTGGAGACCAGCAAGCTCTGTGAGGAAGAATATCTCTTAACCCTGGAATAAGGAAGCAGGGGAGAAGCTGCACATGGTCAGCCCGGCCTTGGACAAAGGCTCTGTCCCCTGTACTGAAGGAGGAATGCAGGACAAAGGAAACAGTGCAGGGAAGGCAGAAAACTCCCCCTCTTGCTGGTGTGAGGTCCTTTGGCCTCTCATATATGAGGTCTTTGTCCCACCCAGCCTTTCCTGGGAAACGGAAGCAGCCGATTTAGCAGTTAAAAGCTTCTGCAGAGAACAGTATTGCCTCCTCCTATGGAGGAGCTGAAAGCGACAACACAGAGGAATTGTTCTGCAGTTGCAAGAGCATCCTCTCTCACTGCCTGTGTGCAATTGTTTGGGATGCACAGAGGAGAGTTTGGGCTGAGCAGCCTTCTGAAAAGGACTGTATTTTCCCTTGACAGCTGCCAAGCCCATGTTAGATGAAACCGCAGAGAAGAGTAACTGCAGATGAACTGCAGAGCTGGAAGTTGGGTTCACTGTTACATATCCACCTTCTTACACTTCTATTGAAGATCTGTGCAGCAAGTGCTGCTCAAACTGTGCTTTCTGACTAACCCACTCTGCCTGCGAGAGTGGCAGTGTGCGGAGCTCATTACAGACCGTCTTCTGACAGCCACAGAGGCAAAGATCCTTTGCAGCAGCCTGCTCGGCCAGGAGGCAGCAAATGGGCACAGCAGGGGAAGTGTTTTGTTCTTGGTGGGAAAGAGAAACTGGAAGAGTATATTCAGAGGCTGCAGGCAGCCCAGAACCTGAGGGAAGTGGACTCTCATGCTTTTTGGTTTAAAATTAGGGGCTTAAGGGTGTCTTCTCAGAACACTTGGGGTGGTGTTTCAAAAGATGCTCTGTAAACACGCTGTCCATTTTGCATTTGAACCATAAATACAGCTCTGGGAATAAATGTGTTTCTCCTGCAGTACTGTAATGGGTTGCTAGAGCTCAATGCGTAACTATTTTATGCAATTGCGTGTGAATGCAGAGTTCTTCTGTTTCCTGCCCTTTGGCCTCCCGCTTTGCCAAAGTAAAACAGAAGTTTGGCCTGTGCAAGTTTTAAATTCCTGAAAATTTAAGGGAAAGTAATCAGAAAAATGACACAGTGCTCTCTTGAAGACCTCTGCCCTCTTGTCCATTACTAGCCCCAGAACTAATGCCTGGATAATTAGAACCCTTTTCTGAAGGGGTTATGATGTGATAACTTTGTGGATGTTTTCTCACAGACCGTCTCCCCTTTCTTGCCATTTCTTGAATAATTTTTGCTAAAAGAGATACCTTAGTGCAGTCTAACAGTCTCTCTATCAGATGTCTGTGCTGTGAAAGCCATTGAAAGAAGCTGTTTGCACGTTCTTTGGATTCTTCAGAGGAAGATACTGCCTTTGCTTCCCCTTCAATTTCCTTGAATGCTCTTCAACAGAAACGTCTTATAGATGCATATCTATGGAAAGAAAGAAAGATCACAAGTGACTGTACAGGCTTATGGTGCTCACGGGTCCATCTAAGCATCTGCCCTTCTCAGTGGCCCGCACATGTGCAAGTATGTAGGAGGTCCAACAACAAGGAAAAAAGTTTTTCTCACCTGCTGCAGTTCTCTTCCCTCACTGAGGACACTTAAAGGTTGCCAAGTGCTGTGGGTACTGGTCTTTGTTCTAGTTGCACCTGGCTGGAAAACATTCAGGTAACTGTAAAACATTCCAGCTTTCCTGTGCTGGAACACGGAATAAGGTTTTAAAATGACAGGCAAGTATCTCTTCAGATTGGTCATGTGGGGCTGCATGATCTGTAAATAAGCTGTCATGAAATACCCGTTTTGAGTTGAGTCCTTATCTGACAGGAGATCCTGCTTTATAATACCCTTTCTGGCTCCTGGGCCCCCACCCCATCCTGAGGCTATTCACTTTTTGAAACTGTTGAAGACATAACTACCACCCTTTAAAGGGGAGCTGCAAAATGCATCTCCGTCAGGTGAAGGATGCAGAAAGCTGGTGGCAGTGCAACTGGGCAGGGGTGGAAGGGTCTCTTGCCTGGCCTGGAGCTCAGAATTTGGCAAGTGCATCACTCCTGCTTCCTTATGGTTGCTGGGATGGGAGGATGGAGAAAGTAAAAGGAATATTGGAGGAGGTGAAAGCAGCCCAACCCTGCCCAACACCCCAAGGGCAATGGGTGTGAGTGATGGGGTGTAGAGGAGCAAGAGCTGGGAGCAGCAAACTTCTGTGGGACTGAGAAGGAGCAACTCACAGCTGTGTTCATTTTCTTTTTCTGCCATACTCAACAACACCAGCTAAGTCCTTTCATGCTGCCATGCCTTCCTCCAGCTTTCCCTTTCTGGAGGAGGGAGCAATGCAGATAAATCTGTAGATGGGTGAGAACTGTGCTGTTGCAAAAGCAAGGTGGGAGATGCAACCTGCCCTGGGCAGTGCTTATACAAAGGGGATGCCAAGCATGATGAATGTGCCAGCTCCTGCTTCTGCTGATTGCAAGGGCTGCAGAAGGCTGAGGGGAGCAGAGTGGAGGAGCTGAATGAAGTTGTGGGGAGGAGAGGAAGTGTGGGAGGAGGTGGCTGGTGGAGCAGGCTCTACAGAGTCAGGGAGAGGACAGGGGGCCCACCACTCACAGAGGGTGGGAGTGTGCCCTGGGCACCAGAGTCACTTGCTGGGAGCCTGCGTGAGAAATTCCCAGAGTTTGCAGTCGTTGAAATTGTATACACACATAGCATTGGGCAGGGAGAATGAGAACGCCAGATATGCAGATCTGTAAGGGATGGAAAGAAATGTCTTGGAAAACAAGAAGGGGTAGAGGAGGCTCAAAACCGAATTGGTTATGGTACAGTAGCATTTAAACTTTTTTTTTTTCTTTTTTCCTAAAATACTGCACTCTGCAATGTTGCAGAAGGCATCTGCATGCCTGGGATCTACTTTGTGATAAGAAAAGCAGTATTTGCAACTCCATCCGTGGAAGCTGCAGTACAGTGAGACATTTTCCATCATCCCACTGCCAATAGTAGTGACAGCTCTAAGCACGACATGGACAAGTGAGGAATCACCTTGTCCTACAAGGTGATGTACCCTGGGAAGGTGTGGGAGGCTCTTCATTTGGGCTTTCAGTCCAAAGAATTAAGTCATAAAATAAGTTTATATGTATGTGCATAAATTGATTGGGCTCTTTTGAGAGGCTTGTTTATTTTCCAGACTTAACACCCTGGAGCTGTGCAGTAATCAATTTTGTATTTTCAACCAGCAGAGCAATTTTTTTAAGATCATCTGCATCATGCTTCTCTGCTTTCTGAAACTGTCTTTAAACCTCAGAGGTCAAGCAGTCCTTACAGTGTTGATAATCTGGTTTTTTCCCTGCTATTTTTTTTAAAGAACCTTTTGCCTAGGCCCCTTGTTTTTAAAAGCCCAATTTGAATCCCTGCAGTGGAGCTATTGTTTAATTGTATTTCTGGGATTTAATTCTTCCTAAGGGATCTTCTCTATGCCGCATGTCTGCAGCAGGCAGCAGCACTGTGTGAATTTGCACCTCTTTGGAGTGCGAGGGCTGGGGCAGTTCCTGTTTCCAAGGCAGGAGATAAGGGGCAGCAAAACTGAACTGAAAAAGAAAAACAGAGAGGAAAAGCATTTTTAAAACACAATGCAAATATATCACAGCTTGGATTCTGCTAATTCCTTGTATATTCGTAAAACACATTCATCTTGACTTGAAAACAAAATTATAAACTAACTGCCAGTGGGCCCCACAGATTACATTCCAATTGTTTTTTCCCTTTACCAATCCATGTGTGCAGTTCTTTGTATGTTAGGAAACTAAGCTTGAGACTGAATTTAGCATTAATTATTTTAGTTTAACATGTCTGGCAAATGAGTCTGAATAAAGTCTTTTTCTTTATACCCTGTTTTTAAAAAGTTTGCATATATATAATGAGTTACAATAACAGTATTACTTTGAGGTATTTAGACACAACTTTGATCTTTAGCTTTTGTATCAATTTTTTATAGCTAACATCTTTGCATGCATGCTTATATTTATTATTGAGCTAGTTAGAAATATATTAAGTAGGTCTGGTGAAAAATATAGCTATTACATTTCAGCGTTGGACTCTGTGTTTGCCTTTAGTTTCTCTCAATTAATTCTAGCTGTTCGGTCTGCAAAATGGTACTGAAAAACAGCATCAAATCTTACTTGTGACAGATTGCCAGATTACTTTTTTTAACAAAGCCAGACTGAATATTAAAAATGTGTTGGAGAAAATGCATTTATATAATAAATTATACAGACCATGCATGGGGTAATGGCAATGCAATAAATTATGTTGTTTCTGTAAGTATTGGATAAGCTGCATTCAATTTAAATGTCTGGCTGCATCACTGTCATGCTGGTCAGGAACTCACTGGGGGCCTTTTTAACATTCCTGCACCCATAAGTCATGGAGTTAAAATCCTTCTTTGCCCTCAAATACACAGTTTCTCTGAGTTACGCAGGCTGACATCTGTGACTCGCTGCCTGCAGTTTAGCTGAGATCTCTGAGTCGAGTACAAAATGCAGGTTTGTTGCCCTTAGAGCAGCCAGTTTTCACACTGCTGAGTGATGCAGATAATGTAAGTCTGGCTCGTGTGAGGGACGTGGTCATCTGCTTTGTGTGCAGCATCCCCAGTGCCACACGCTGATGCAAATTTTCTGATTTTGTTGATGTTGTTTGTTTGTTTGTTTGGGAGGTTTTTTGTTGGATTTTTCTTTTTTTTTTAGAGCAAGGTAGCAGAGAATTGCCAAGCATTGTACTAACATAGCTAAGCCACATCACTGCTCCGAGGAGGTGATCCAGATAGCCCTGCTTTCGCAGGGGACAAGCAGGACTGTTTCTTTCAACATCATCTTGCACATGCCCCCAAATAAAGTGACCATGTAATGATGGCCTGGCTTTCCCCAGAAACAGGAGGAACAGAAACATGCTCTTGAAGGATATGAGTCTAGAGCGGCTGTTTCCCAAAACCAAGCACATGTAGTAGTTAGTGTACTTAGGGCTTCCCCCACTCTATGCAGTATCAGCTTCTAACCTGTAACACACTGTCCAGGTGGATTTATCTGGCTGATTACTCAGCACAGTTTAACCCCTCTGTTGCTGATTTTAGCTGGCATTTGGAAGGAGGAGGTGTCTTAGAAGAGGTACAGAGGAATGGTCAGGCTGCAAATCTGTTCTTCTAATTTCAAAATTTATCTCAAGAATTACATGGCATAACCATGTCAGAAGGGGCAAGTTTCTGGCCTCTGGATGAACCAGGGTGGTGCAGTTTGAACTGCCGTGGAGGCACACAGGCTGGGGACTGTGTGCCAAGCCGTGCATGGACAGGAGAAAGGCTTCAAGTTGCCTTGCTGTCTCCTTACTGGTGGAACAGCATCAGCTCTTTGTTTTCCTCCTTAAGTTGCCAATGCACATTCGAGAGAAGATATTCGACTCCCAGATGCCCAAAGAGTGTTCGCCTGGGTGCAGGGCAGCCATCACTGGAGATGTTCCCTGACTCACTTTCAGCCTGGGGCTGCCTTTAGGATGGAGCTCTCTCTCAGCTCCTAGTACTCCTCTAAGTTTGCTGTCCTCTTCAATTTATTCTCTGTGGCAATTAAGGGAGTAAAGACTCCTAGCAGGATCCCATATATGGAAAGCTGGCAGGTTTAAAAAAGAAATTGAAAATACAGTGGGAAGTAATCTGTGTTTCTCTCTAGAGCTAGGTAACACCACTTGAGCGTAGATTGCATGCATTATACTGTTTATAAAACATCCTGAGGCCAAGAATATTACTTGGTTTTATTTCTTTAGGCATCAGCTGTATTTAGTCAAATTAAAGGAGGGAAGGAGAATGCACTCCAAGAAAATACATGAGCAAAGTTAGACAAAGAAAATTTACTAGTCTACAGTGGAATGGTTCCCTCTGAGTTATTTCCCCAGTTCTTATTATAGAGCAGTTGGATAGTAAAGTTAGGAGAGATTGTGCAGCTGAATTATGACTGTTGCTGCATGAAGGAACCTCACCTGCTTTATGTGAGCTGTAAAAGAAAATTGATAATGACGTTTTAAAGACTTCAAAATATGGGTGGCTTAACAGAGTGGTCTGGTATAACTGCTGCTTTTGCATAATAGAATAGTACAAGAGCTGGTCTATGGCAGATTTAGAGACTTTTCATTTTTGTAAAGCTAGAGAGAGGCTTCAGATTTGCTATTATAAATTATGAACTAAAATACTAAGTTTGAATTGAAATGTTTTAATGATTTCCTTGTTGAGTTCTTATGAAATCAATACCTCCCTATGAAGCAGTTGGATTTCATGGAATCAGCATTCCCCAACAGAAAGAAAGAAAAGTCAGTGTTTTTTGTTAAAACACAAACTTGCAGGAAAAGAACCAGTTTCAAAATTGTGAGTATGAGTCACCTTGCTGTGTTAAGTTTAAGGCTTGTTAGTTGGTGCCCCTTCCAAGCAGGAAGGGTGCAAGAGTCCCAGAGGATACCTTGAGCAAGGTATTTACAACATATCCCATGTTCCCATGGTAACTGCTGAAGGGTATGAATTCATCCTGGGGCAGATTGGGTACCTTAGCTCATCCTGTCGTGGAGGGAACATGTAATCACCTCAGGTTTACCACGAGGCAGAAGTATTCAGCAGCAGTCAGCTTGTGTGCAGTATCAGAGCCTTAGTTTACTCTTGAGGATTTGCTGATTTATCCATAGGCTAAAATAATTTGGATTTAACTTTTTAACATATTTGCTTTTCATTTCTCCTGTTGGTGGCTAGAACATTTCTGTGCTTTGCCACCTGTCCTATGGATTTGACAATTCCCTGGTCATGTCCTGGAACTTTTTCTGATGTCTCTTGGTTTTGCTGTGGTCACCTAAGGAAACGAGGCTTATCCAGTTGTGGTGTTCTCGTCCCTGTCCTGTTTTGCAAACATGAGTGTGAAAGGTGGGAAGGGAGGATACTCTCCCTCTTTGCAGCATAAGGCAATAGAAAGTGGTTATCTAGTCCTTTGTTTCAGTAATTTCTTAGTTTCTGTGGCTACAAGTCATGTAATTCAGGCTGTTCTCAGTGCTGCAATGGTCTCTGTACAAGAGCTAGTCTTCTATCCCACATGGGTGACAATGCAGCAAGTGGAAAGCTGGGTTTCAGGGTGTAATTGCAAATTTCTTGAACTCCCACAGGTTTTAATTTGGCTTCGTGTTATTTGCAGAAAATTTTTTGTGTGATTTAATTGAGTAGTCAGTGTGAATTTTGTAGTGTTCGTGTGTATGCAAGGGTGAGGGAGATTTTGTAAGTGTCCAGTGTTCACATGGACATAAACAGGTGGGTTTCCAGCAGAGACATTTGCATTTGAAAACCTGCTCTAAACGGGCCGGGCTTTCCCAGGAGAAGCAGCACCAACAGTGAAACGCAGCGATCGATCAGCATAGAATTGTGTGAGCATTTGATGGGCAAAATGTTGTGGTATAAAGACAGGGCCCAAGAATAAGCTCTTTGTGGCTTTGTTTCATTCCTGATAACTGTGACTGAGAGGCTTTTATCATTTTAAAAAAATTAATCAGCCACATTTTGTCTAACTTGGAAAATATCACAAGATATCCCTACCAACATTCTAAGTGCCGTTTCTTTAACCACATTTTGATACTAAAAAAACAAATCATTTTTCATTTGTCTGCTTATATTTCCTCAGCTCTGAAAGTAAAGTAATATTTGAACCAGTCCTTTCAGTCACAGAGCTGGAAGCGTGTAATTTAGTGTACATAACGATAAACTCTTTGAAGCAACTTGCATTCACTATGTTTTCTTTCTTTCCTAATTTTAACTAAGGAAAACATTCCCTTACTTATCACAGCACTTCTGTTACATGCCTCGTTTTTCAGGCTAAGTTCCTTATGGTATTTAGAGTTTATTTTAATTCTTAATCAAATGAGCTGTCCAGGAAATTCATCTGAAAAAACGTATAATAAATGTTCAAACCCACACCAATGGGGACACCCAGTGGAGACGCTCCGAGTTGCCCAACATCACACCAGGAGCGGGCCAGCAGGGGAGGACTGCAAGTATTTTTAACCACAGCAACTCTGAGGGAACTCTCATTAGTTTACCTGCCTGCTGCTGAGGGCTCCCTCGAAGCGTCCTGCCCTTGCTGCCCTTGCATGAATGCACGCTCGCTATCATGGTGGTCCTGATGTACAGTGGTTGCAATCAGGTGTGCAAGCACCCAATTCCTCAGTGTTGTTGTATAATGTGACTGGGAATAAGCTGTAATTACTAGCAATTGAAAAAGTTTTCCTCTTGCTGTTGCAGAAGCTGCCATGTTCATCTCTTAGCCCTGTAGATATTTAAGAGGTGTCCTGTTACGGTGTGTTTGGAAGGTGACGTGGGAAGGTTAGGTGAAGATATCCAGGACCACCTCTCTGAATTGGATCCTGCTCCTGTAGCATGGGAGATGCTCCAGTCTCGACAGACAGCAACTCAAGTAACCACTAACGTTTTTCAGTCTGCAGTGGAATTCCTAGTCCTCCTCCAGTGGGCAAGGCCTCCTTTCCTGCTGTGTTCTAAGTGTGGCCTTGGGAGAGACCACAGTGAGGACAGTAGCCCAGACTGCCTTCATGGATGAGCTTGGTCAAGGAGAGGGGTGCTGGGCCCGTGACTGACTTTGGAAGCAGGCAGGCAGTCCTCAGTTCATCCCTGGGGCACTACACCTATCTCAGAGGGCAGAATGTGGATTCCAGGTTGTTTATTTGTATGTGCAGTAAAGCTCTGCTTGGACAAGCACAGGACCTAAGATAAAGGCGGTCAGCCAGGCAGCATTACCACACATGCTCCAGGAGCCGCATGCAAATGGAGCGTGCTTTAATTGCTGTGAACATGGTCATGGCTGGTTGTTTTACTTCTAGTTCGCTCAGAAAGCAAGCATTAGCCTTTCCTGCGATGGGGGAGCATCAGACAGATGGGTTCTGGTGTGCCTTCTGGCATGCACTAGCTGTGGAACATGGGATTATCTGGGGGTTTTGTCTTTCTAAGTAGGAGGGGAGGAAAAGAAAGGAATGCCTGCCTTGTTTTGATGCAGTCTATTCTGACATAGAATGAAATTTATAGCCTACTGGCTTTCTCATTGTTTGGGAAAGAAGAAACATATTAATTATAATTCTTCACCAGATCCGCCCAGACAACTGGGAGAGACAGTGATTTTGACTTACGCTATCACAAGTTGGGCAGCAGAATTTTTATTTGATAAAGCAGGGTAGTTTTCATGTTTAATTCAAATTTCAGGGTATTTTCTCTTTGGCAAATTAGTGTGTGAATTGCTGTGGCAATGGGCACTCAGTATGGCCTACTGACTTTCTGTGCCCTCCCACAAAAGGAGACTAATAGTAAATGAGAAACAGGCTAATTTTATTTGTTGGTATTTCCGTGTTGGGCTTAGTATCAAAGTAGGATAGTGGTTTTTGCCACAGGACTCAAGAGAGGGCAATTTTGAAATCAGTGCTTGAATTCAGATGACTGAATGAGACTCCATTCCGGGCTCAGAGGCTCAGCAGAGCTGGCCAGGGGCAGTCACTGTGAACAGTGACCAGTGACTGTCCCTGTCCAGGCTGGAGGTCCCTGCCTGGCAGCAGTCAGGAGCAGCTGCCAACAGAAGGAATGTTCCAGCAGACTTCACAGACTAAATATTTCTTGCTTCTTGTCCTTGCAGAAAACACCTTTTGCAGTGGTGACCATGTGTCGTGGCACAGCCCTTTGGACAACAGCGAATCTCGAATCCAGCACATGTTACTGACAGAAGACCCCCAGATGCAGCCGGTGCAGACTCCTTTTGGGGTCGTTACTTTCCTACAGGTACGGCCCAGCCACAGTGGGTCCGACTGCCACCTCCTGGGCATGGAGTGCAGCTAACATTGCATTTAGCTGTGTAACTCAGATTATCCTGTCTTCAATTTCAAACATGAGCATAGGAAAAAACGTTGAGAGAAACACTTTTAAAAGTTAATGTAAAGACAAATTAAAATTAATTCTATGGTAATATCAGTAAGTGATCCACTGGTTTGAATGCCAGGAAGAGAAGAGTTTGGAGCAGGACTTGGAGCTGTTTTAGCAGTTCTTAATGGCAGAAATGTAGCTTGCAGCACTCACAAAAAGATCATTTAGAGGCTGAGTATATATCATATATATACTCATCATATATATCATATATATATATAGTATATATATCCTAGATATACATTTCCTGTATTGATCTACTGTTTAGGAAAGGTTTGGGTTTGCTTTGCAAAAGAAACATTAAAAATATCCCTTGTGATTTAACTCTGCTCTTCAATGTGGGGAGCTTCTGTGGCCAAACAGGTTTGCTTGCTTTCCCAAAGTCCTTCTCAGCGATGCCTCTTAGATATGGGCTGCTTTGGATATTTTAAAATTGCATATTTGGCTAATAACCTTAGTGGAAGAGCTGGCATAGTTTATGCCAGCTGCTGATTTCTCCATGCTCCGTGGAAAATCTTCCATCCTGTGGGAAAATGCAAGTGTCTGTATTTTGCAATTTAAGCTTCTAGTTGCTCCCGTTTGTCTTTGACTGTAGTTGTAACATGTAAAAGGAAGTTCTGTTACCACAAACCTGCACACGGCAACTGCTGTGCAAGGGCAGAGACTTTTCTGAGGTGCCTAAATGTCTGTGTTTTATCAACAAAAACGAGGTGGGTGTGGAATTAATTAGTGCAAGGTGAGTTGTGGGACATGGAAGGAGAGACAAAGAGCCAAGCTAAGCAGGGTAATTCCTGGCTGACTCTCCAGCTAGTACTGCATTAGTCCTCATCTCTTCCTTAGTGCCCAGCTATCCTGAATCAAAGAACAGTCAACTTGCTGCATCCTGAGGCCCTTGGCCTCTAATCTTCCACAACACATACAGCTGACTTGGTTTTTCTCCTTGTTTGATGCTTGTTGTTACGGATTTATTTTGACCCATGAGGATAAATGATTACAAAAAGCAAAGAAGGAACACAAAATAATTTCCTGTTTAGAGTCTTGCTGTTTGTATGTAATTAGTGAGTGAAGGCCCAGGGAGGGGTGTCCTGAAGCAAGGATGATTCAGGCTGTTGATGGAGGAAGCCTGGAAGATGGGTGGGGATGAAGTGCACCTCCAAGGGCTGGGTCCTGAGAAAGTGAGCTCTGCAAGGGGCAGGAGAGGTAGGGTGTGCAGAACTGGGTACGTGCTGACATGAGGGTTTTCCACGCAGTTGTCTATCAGTGCATATATGTGCTTGCAGCAGAGGCACATCCTTCACTTCTGCTTGCTGCTCTTCAGAACTTAGTTTTCAGTTTTCGTCTTTTCTGATAAAACATCAGTTGAACAGATTTTGACCAAAATTTCAGTGCTGTTGGAAAAGACTTAAGAGTATTGAGGAAGAAAATAGAAGGCCATGGCTAAAATTATTTTTCATCTTAGAGTGAATCATTGTGCTCGAAGGCACAAGCCAGTGGTTGACACAGCAGGAAGAAACTGCCTTCCACTATCAGCTGAAGGGTGTTTCACCCCTTCATTTGAAGCAGCTGATCTCAGCTGCTGTTAGAGAGACATCTGGTATTGCTCAGTGCGGCAGCTCCTATCCTGAAAAGCAAACACATCCTGCCTTATACAAGAAGGCAGAAGTCTGCAGTTGCCTGCACTGACAAGTGGATTATGTGGTGTGTAAGCAGCTTTACTTTATGGTGCTGGGTAAGATGTAACCAGTCAGCAAGCTGAGTTGGTCAAGGATTTTATGAGCACCAAAGCAATCCCTTGTGGCAGCAAGTCGCTTGCCTGGTTGAGATTGCTTGTGCAGTATTGCATTTGCCCCTAGCAGTCAGCTGACAGAGCAGTGTTTCTATGTGCTCAGACCCTAACCTGTCTTGCTCAGTCCTGTCTGTGTGGACTTGATTGAAAAGTCAGGGTAGACTAGTGTATAAACCCTGATTTGCCACCAGACCCTCCTCATAGTTAAATTCACACTCTCTGTACAAGATGAAATCTTACTTGACCAGGGTGCTTCACACTGTAAGTGGAGAGAGAGAGAGAGAGAGCACAAGGTCTTGCAGGAGGATCCCACTGTTGTCCCAGGCTCATCTAGTTAGATTAAAGAAATGGTGCTTCTCTGTATCTGCACTGTACCACGTGGCACATTTTCTCCATAGTTCTTGCATGGTTCCCACCCAGTTTAGTATCTTTGGTGTTATTTTTTCCAGATTGTTGGGGTTTGCACTGAGGAACTGCATGCAGCTCAGCAGTGGAATGGTCAAGGGATCTTGGAACTGCTTCGGACTGTCCCGGTGTAAGTGTTCATATAACTCATATAGGAGAGCATTTCCATAGAGAACAATTCAGTTGTTTATTTTTATTAACAATCTTTAACTTGCTGTTGGAACTTATTTAATCTGTGCTGTAGCAAGAGATGGGAATTCAATGCAAATCTGTTCTCACGCACAGACACTTAGATGGCAAATTAATGCATGTGGAAGGCCACATGTTCAGGGTGAAAGAGAATGAGGTCTTGAAAGCTTAATTTCCTTCCTCTCATGCCTGCAGGGTTTTCTCATTGGTTCTTCCTGGGATAACTGTTACTGGTGACCTCGCTGTTTAGTTCAAAGAAAGAAAGGAGAGAGGGTCTGGCTTACAAAGCTGTCTGAAAGTGAGAAAGTCACTCTCAAATTGAGCCCACTCTTGGTGGGCCAGTTTGCCAGCAGGAGGAGCGTTTGTGAAAGTGAAGTTCATCGTTTTGCCATGGGAGAAATAACAAGGATGATGTTGGGTTGAGGAAGAGATGGGTTTTAAATGTTAACTGATATGTTGATGCTTTCTTTGCTGCCAGGGTGCAGCTAAATCTTTTTTGGCTTGCAGGTATTTTGTTTAAACATTTTTAAATTCAGTGGAAGTTATTGCCATGTGATTGTAACTCAAAAGACTTACTTTTATAAGCAAAATAGTTCTGAATATTTGTTTCTGGTAAGAATAGTACACTCTCTAGTGTCACAATAGCCTTGAATTGATTGATTATTTGGAAGAGCTGGACTTCTTTAACTTGAACTTTTCCCTTTTAGACACAAGTGTAGATAGTTCATGCACATGCTCTGGAGTAGAGTGAATTTGTCCAGCTGTTTTTGGGTCCCTGAGACAATAAACACTGCCTGCAGCTCCCTTGGTTCCTCTAAGTCAGTGCAGATACAGCACTTCTTTCCTCAGTCTATTCTCATGTTGGTTTTTGGCTTTTGTGCTGTGGTATAAGCACCTTTCCAAGGAAACCCAAATGTTCATGATTTGAAGGCAAAGCTGCAAACTACTAAGCCATTGATGTGGAATCAGGGTAAAAGTCTCTTGCATCCCAGTGAGGAACTGTGGCAGGTCACACCTCTGCAGTTAATAATTCACAGCTTCCAAAGTGACGTGAAAAAAAGAGTGGCTATCCATGCATCTGAAAACCTGTAAAATATTAACTTTTTTTGCTTCCACTCTTAAGTGTTTCAGGAGACTAACACAGACTAGGCCAGAGGAGGGGGCTTTTGACTGCAATAACAAAGTATCTCATGAAAAAAATGATTTTTTTTTATGGCAGTTCCAAAAGACTTCAGTTTTTACTTCAAATGAAAAGCACCATCTAAGGCTGACTTCTGCAGTCTGGCTGCACTGTGACCCAAAGTGAAGTCTCTGAGTATTTCATCTTCACAGTAATCTGTTTTCTATCACCTTTGTTGGGAAACACCTTGAGCCTTCCAACTTTTATTGCTAATGACAACAAAGATTTCCCTGAACCATCTGAGTGCTTGGCCATTAAGTACCAACTGAGCAAAATGTCTGCTGTGATAGTATTTATCAGAGCAATAAGCTCTTTGTGGTACTGAACATGACTGCCAATCTTGGCAAAAAGTGCAGTCCCACTGGGACCCTGCTCTGTTCTTAGATATGTAATAGAGGAATAAATCTTGACTCTATGCCTTGCCCATCTTTCTTAGACGCAGGCTACACTGGACTTCTCAGTCCCAGTTTGTTTCCTGTAAGATTAAAACCCATCTCAGTATTGTGTGAGCAAGGGGGCCTGCACAGGGGATAACAGCCTGTGTCAGTCCTGACTGCTCTGCATGTCTGGGTGGTGCTAGACACTGAGCAGATTAACTGCTAGGTCATGGAGGGCTTTTACTATTTATTTATTTGGAAAATATAAAGAGCAAATGCATGCTATGGAATGTATACACAGCATAGAGGGGTTTCTAGGCTTATTTTAAACCCTTATCTTGTGCTTTCTTACAGTACAGGTCCACTCTGAGGACCCTGCTGGGGAGTTCTAACTAAAGGGTTTGTTTGGTTCATTACCTGTCTTTCTTTGTAGAGCTGGAGGCCCCTGGTTGATAACAGACATGCGAAGAGGAGAGACCATATTTGAGATTGACCCACATCTGCAAGTATGTCTTTAGTTTATAAAATGTCATGTCTCTTGTAGTAGCCAAGGAAAATTGGTTTCATGTTATACAATAGTTCTAATATCTTCTGTAAAGGTGCTTGGATCTTCTTAATGTTTGTAATAATCCTGGAAAAGTCTTAGAAACTCTTTGCCCTCTTAGAGGTGGTTCAAGAGGGTACATGTCCAGCCCCAGGTGAATGGCAGCTCTAGGAAGAAAGATAGAGAAGGGAGACCAGGAAAACAGAATCTCCTATATGAGACAAATTGGTAAAATTTAGACTGGCTGTTTTAGAAAGGAGGAAAAAAAAAAGATGAAAGACATGGAACAATACAAGATTTAGAAATGGCACACCAGGGAATTCCTCCTTTCTTTTATATGCAAGCATAAGGAGATATAACATGCAGAAAGCTCAAAAGCAACTAAGTACTATTTTTTCACAGCAAATGTGACGGTGTAGCTCATTCCTGTCAAGGATGTCACTTGAGGCCAAGTAGTTAGTGTGGACTGAGAAATGATGGGAACCCAAAAGTATCACATGCAGTTATTAGTAATCTGTGTAGGAAGATATACTAAACCTTCTCCAGAGTTCAATTTAATTTCTGAAATTTAAAGATAAGAATAGGACCTCTATGGAAGAGGTTACTGTACTATGGACTTCTTCTGATCCATGCCTTTGGGAGACAGTTCTGCAATCCCTTCAGCAGTGCTGGAGTACATGGGTCCCCAGCAAATCCAGTGTGGTGCTGGCTGTGTTTCAGTGAATCACTGAGTATTTGCCTTTAACAGAGAACTTAAGGCTCAGCCTGGTAGGGCACGTGCAAATGTGCATGTTTTGTACAAGCATTTGCTTATGGTCTGCATGTCTGCATCTGATTACTCTCAGTTGCCTCACAGCATCTTTTACTTTGAAAGCTTAAGAACAAAACCAAATTCTACTTTTACTGGTTTTAAGGATTTGTTCATCCAAAATAACCCCAGTCTGAGAAACACAAAAAAATGTTCCACAAATGTTCTACAGTGTGGGAGCTAATACAACTGAAAGTCCCATAAAGTTTTTAGGATTTCCAGAACTTTGCCCTCTCCCCTCCTGGAGGTGTTTCTGTTGTCTGCACACTGGTGATTCCTAATGATAACAGGGTTTTCTTCAATTTACTGTAAATGAAAAATAGCTCAGCTTACTGGAATCTGAGTCAGCCAAGGCAAGTTAAGGCAAATAAAAGAGTACCTCTGCCTCACCAGTGTGTCCTGCTGCTGAAAGCTGCTACGTCTGTGATCCTTCCGGACTTCCTCACATTGAACACATTCCTGTTTCTGTTCTCTCTTGCCCTTGCAGAAGTGTGTATGGGCAGGTGTGTGTGTGCACCTTCCTCCTGCTCTGCTGCTGCAGCCCCCAGGGATTCACAGAGCAAAACCCGCCCTGAGTCCCACAAAGAGCCTCTGCTGAGCACAGAGAGCAAGGCTGTGCCAGGCTGGCTTCAGCCCTGTCATGTGCCTCTTGCTCTTATTAGTGGGGAAAGGATGAAGTGTCCTTTACTTGGTGTTGGTACAGGGTGTGTGAAACCAGAAAGGCAGCAGTGGAAGAGAGGTGGAGGGGAGGGAGGGAACAGGCAGAGAAACTGGACAACTTTCCTGGGAGCCAGCAAGCATGTTGTCTGCCTGGGAAGCAGGCAGAGCTTGTTTGGAGGCTGCATTGTCTCTTGTGGGAATTGGTTGAGGCCTAAACCCAGCCCTGGCAGCAGCAGCTGTACTTTCTGTTCGGAGTTGCTGAGAATGGATCCCAACTAAGATGTCATCCCAGGATGTCGGCAATTAACGCTGTGGCAACGCTGGTTGTTCTCTGTTCAGCCAGGCTTCCCTGTAGGCCATTCAGATTTCCCTGGCAGCACTGTCAAACAATCCCTGTCGGTCCCCAGCTCTGTGCTGATTCTCAGTGCTTTGCTTCTGTTTAGCAGATATCTCAGAAGAGAATAAAGCTGATTTGAATTTCCTGAGTTGTGGTTGCTGCTCTGCGGGTCACACTGCAGTGCTCTGGCTCGTTTAAAAAGGGATCAATGACTTATAAGAGCCTCAGAGCATCCCTCCCACATGCTGAGAGGAAAATGGGACAGAAACATCCTTTCTTTAAAGAAGGAAAGAGCTGAACCTCCTTTGCCCTGGGTTCCTCCAACCTCCTGTTCAAGCTGCCCTTTCAAGGGAAGAAAAAGAGCCCCTCAGTCCAGGCAAATCCTTGCTGGCTAAAGGTGGGGTAGAACTGTGCATTGCCAGAGCGATGAGTCTACACTGGTTGGGGTTTTTTGGACTTTTCCCCCTTTAACATCAATACTTGTAAACATTATGAAACAGGCATGCAAATTAGGCTGCCTTAAGCCAGCTCGTTTCCATCAGCTCCCCTTGATCTCCAAGGGATGCCAACAAAGCAGCACTTCTTCCCCTGAGGAAGTGCTCTGCAAGCCAGCTGAGCTGCAGATGAGAGTCCTTTCCCGCTCCCCGAGGCTGTGCACTCTGTCCGCAGGGCCTGGCTGGGAGTGGGGCCCTGGCTGCAGGGATGGGGGAGCAGGTCCCACCAGAGCCTCACAGCCCTCTGGCCTCTTCTCCCTGCTCAAGAGCAGGTTTGGTGGCTCTCCCATGCTTCCCCAATGACTGGGATAAAAAATAACTTTGCTGACAAGTTACACCTCCCCATGCCAGTTGATTTGGGTCCTCACAGAGCACCATGGAGGGCTCCCAAAGGAGCCACGTGCTAAATCTCACTTAGAGCATTGTCTGCCTATGTAGGAACGGATGTATTTTTATTTCTTTTTCCACAGCTTCTATTTCTGGGTGACACAACTAATTTTATGTTTAGGATAAAACAAAAGAAAATCTCAGCAGATTTATTATTTCTCAGATTTTCCTATTATGTTTTCAAGAAGCCAGTTTCCCCTGACGCTGGAGGAAGATCCTAACAAAGAGAAAGAGACAGAAGAAAGGCTGTCTCTTGAATGCTTAAGTCTAAGTCAAGACTGCTCTGGTCCTGCCCTCAGCCACAGACTCCTGCCTCAACTTTTGGGCCAAAGAGTGGGTTTTGGGAGGTGATCCAGATAAAAAAAAAAAGGAGTTGGCTCAAGGGAAGGGGTAGGAGCACATGGAGGAGGGTGGGACTGCAGTCACTGCAAATTACATCAACTTAAACCGCTGTGCAACCCCACCCTGAATGCTTGTGCTTATCTTTGAGCTGCTCAAATCCTCTCTTGAATGGTCACAAGAACAGGCAATTCTCTTCCCAGGGTGCAGCGTGCACAGCTGGGCAAGGGGAGGGACGAATGTAGGTTTATTCTGGTAACTGTTTCTTGGGGACAGATTTTGCAAAGATCAAAATGTTCGCACAATCTCTCGTCTTCAGCAGCAATGTTAAACCAGAGGGTACTTAACATGTGTTAAGTGCAGAGATCCTCTCCCGTTGTGTATAACACCACTCGGCTCTCTCCTCAAATCTTCGAAGTTTCTTGGGACTGCCTGCGTTTTGAGGTGACCCAGATGTATGCAGAGAGGTGCAGACCTTACTGGTGCCACTGAGCAGTACCAGAGGCAACACCCCTTCAGAAAAGGGGGAAGCGAGCCCGACTGGTTTGGTGCCAGGCAAGAGGTGCCAGCAGTAAGAGCCCTTCCTCGGTGTAGTGCAGCCCCGAGTTTGTTCAGCTCAACATTACCCCCTTGTGGGTCACAGGTGGAAATTCAGACTGATGCCCGTGCCCAAGCAGGTGGAACTTCCTGTGGAAGTTTTTGCTGTGGCTTAGGCCAGTCTTGCTGGCAACAGATGCACATGTCCTTGAGAAAATGCTTAGTGTCTGAGAGCATCCAGCTGCTTATGATTGGTGTGTGACACCTTCTGAGACCCAAGCACTGGTTACGTGCTGGGAAAGTCCAGCTTGCAAGGGAGGGAGTTTGTTTATTTGCCAATAGAGAAAGCTATGCAAAAGCTTTGACATTGGGAACAGACCTGTGTCTCCTTGCACGTCCAAACTTGCGTTTTTGTCCTTTATGGGACACCCCAGCGTATTGGAAAGCGGGGATTCTCTGGGCTGTTCGCAAATGAAGAACTCTTTTGAGTGATGAGTCTCTCCATGAGCTGTTTTCATTGTGGGACTCCTTAGTAAGGTTGGAAAGAGAGCTTTAGTTATTCAGGGGATTGTTATCATTGACATTGATTGACTGCCGAGCTTGTGCTTTGTGTCTTAAATACTTCAAGCTGGTGTAAATCCGTTAACACTGAAAGAAGCAACCCTGCACACCCCAGGCCATTGATTTCCACCTTTCTCTCTCCCTGCTTTGTGCCTGCCAGGGCCATGTAGTGAAGCAGTGGGGACAGGGTGGGATTTCAGACCAACCTGCTACGGAAAAGGTTTGTTTAGTTCAGAGTGGCTCCCTGATTTGGCTCGACGTGCAGTTGCTGTTTGCTGACACAGCAAAGCATGGGGGCCAGAGAGTAGAAATTGTCCGTAAAGGGGGATCTGGAGGAGCTGCTGAAGGTTGGACTGCACCATGGTGGGTTCCAATTCAGGCTCAAGCCATGCCCAAAAAAAGTCTTGGTGTTTTGGATCTTTTCAAGCAGGAGAGAGTCGACAAAGGGATTGAGACAGATGGCTCAAACCTGAGTGGAGTGAGTGCCAAATGTGCCTGGGATGACCTGAGCCGGCCACCAGAGGATGATGAAGACAGCAGGAGCATTTGCATTGGGACCCAGCCTCGGCGGCTCTCTGGGAAAGGTAAGAGGTCCTGGGCCAAGTCGCTGTCATGGCCTTTCTGCTTCTGTTCTGGTGGGTCTGGGCAATGCACTGAGTCATGTAGCATCTTCATGACAAACACCACATGGCAAACACCACAGCCATTGGGAGACTCGGAGTGTCTCAGGGGAGCAAAATGGATTTTGGTGTGGCCTGTTTGAGGAAGGCAGGAGGGAGGAAAAGAGATCTCGGCATTGTTTTGTCTAAATGTTTCTTTCAGTTTTTAGGCAAATTGTAATTTGAATCCGCAAAGTTAAACTGAGCACTTGCTGAAACCAGGACTGTAAACATGTGCAAGGTGAAGCAATTGTATTTTCCCAGGCTGTGTTTCCTTATTAACACTGTCCCTTCTTGGGAGGCAAGTTGGACTGATGCTGCACATTGCTGCAGCTGAACTCAAGGAATTCATGCAAATACGGAACTCTGGAAAGAAGAAATAAAAAATCATGGAGTTCCCCTTCGCAGTGAGATGCCTTCTCAGGGTACAGATGTCATAGTCATTACACAGGCTTGAAATAATGCATATTGCCTTTCAAATGGGTGAAGAAACATAAAATTTGAGGGCTTGAGATTTCCTGGAATTAACAATGGTTTCTACGGGAATGGCATGTTACTTGTTCTTAAATCCATGGTAAAAATTAGTTAAATGCATACAGTGTTTCTTATGGCTTCCCTGCAAATATTTTTAACTGTGCTGGATCTAAAAATGGTGTTTTGCCTTAGCCCTGAAATGAAAAGCCCAAGAGAGGTATACATGATGAAATCTGTATATCCTTCAAAAGATTTTGAAATAATTTGTGGGTTTTGTTCTCTACCTAAATTCTCACATTTCTCATAAAAAGATGAGGAAACTTCTAAGAAAGGCAGGAAAGCTTCCTATTGAAAGTATTTGGCCAGTAGACATTTCAGCAAAAGGCAGAAGTAAAAAGACTGCATCTGAACTGCATAATTTGCAGCTTATTTTCAGATATGAGCTTGAGGCTAAAGGTTGCCCTGCATAAAAATCCCTTCCTTTGTGAATCTTGTTGTAAATTAATCAACAGATTTCCAAAGCCAATTGCAAAAAAACTTGGAAGCCTTCATACATTCGTTTGTTAAAGGAACAAATTCCTGTTATGCCTAATAGGAAAAATTATTTCCAGTACAAAGGCTTGGAAGTGTCAGGAGGTTCTATGAGAGTTACAGAACCAACAAACACCTCATTTATGAAAATTTACAAAACTACTCAGAATTTCTTCATCAGGAGGACTCAGTACCAAAGATTTCAGCTCTCCTTGCCTGCCATAACAATGAAGCCCAAACAAGGGAATGCAGGCTGACATTATAAAGTGAAATAACTTCTAAGGAAGTGCAGTAAAGTGTTACCCTGTAACATATTTCCACTTCTTTCTGAAGGGGAAGAGTTTAGATGAAACACACCTGATATCTTCTTGTGTCTGTGTTATTTCTGGGGATTCTAAATCATGTTAAAAAAATTCTCTTTGCAGATACAGAGCAAATCAGGGAGACTTTGCGGAGAGGGCTTGAGATTAACAGCAAACCTGTCATACCTCCAATCAATGCACAAAGACAGAATGGGTTGAACCTCGACCGAGCACCGTGAGTTTCACCCTGCACATTCAGATGGTGGAAGAGGAAGGTTAAAGAGCTCAGCATGGAAAAAAAAGCTAAAGCTGGGTGGGGAAAGACTTGGCAAGGGGAGAGGAAGCTGGCAGTGAATACTTGCAAAGTGCAAAGATAGAGGGAGAATTGTTCAGGTTGGATTGATGGACTAGTGCTCAGGAGGGCAGCTCTTCAGAGGTGTTTTGGACAAACCTTGGTAATGCAGAGTGGCTCTGACTGTTCTGTAGAACCTGCTGTTCATGCTCTACAGTGTTTTAATTCAGACTGGACTGATCTCTATAAAAAGTACTGTGCTGAAAGGTGCTGTGGTGTCCAGAGCTAGGTGGCATAGGTGACTGCTGATAATTTTTCCTGAGTATTTTGTTTTCAAGGTCATAATTACAAACCTTTTGGTTAAAATGTTGATTTTTTTTCTTTTTAAGTGACTTTGATCTTGCCTTGCTTAAACAGGTGGGTTCTGTCAGTAATTACATGCCAGTAACACCTGGGTCTCTAATAGCAGTAGTCTAACAGGTGATTTAAGTGGGACTAGGTGGGCCTGTAGATACCTCTTGTAACTTTTGACTTAAGTGAATGTATAGGAAATTACCTGTGGTTTCAAGCCATCTGTAGTATCTGCACTTCTGTCTTTCTGGGTTTCTCCCCTTCCCCTCTTAGACTTCAGGTGCTAGTTCAGTGTCTTCCCATCAATTTTAATGTTTTCGTCTGAATGATACAGAAAGACATGCATCTTTGCTGCACTCTTTCATCTTGGTATTTCCTTTGGTTTCTTAGTCTCTGATGAACATTTGTGCCTTCTGCTCTCAAGAGTAAAGATCATCATGAAAACAGTGCTTCCCTGTAGTGCCAGCAGGGACAGCACCCTGCTCTGTTTCAATTCCTGTTTCATTCTTGATTCAAACATTGCATGAGAAAAATATTTCTTGTTGTTGTCCTTTCTTATTACATTTTGTGGGTGACTTCTGATTTGCCTGATATATGAATGTTGATGAGTTGCCTTTGGGGGAAGCATTATGTGTCAATTGCTGATGCTTTTTACTAGTATGTAATATGAGATATAGGTGCTTATATTAAAAAATCTCAAGTGACTTTATTATTGCTTTAGGAATAATCTTACTTTTGTGATATAGTAATTACATGGAGCCAAATTCTGATCTGACTCAGGTTTTGAGTAGTATTTCTCTGCCTGCAGGTTGGTTACATTGGACCATTGGTTGGTCCCACTGGCCCCACTGAAAAGAATATAAAATTACACCATGTGATTTGCACAAATCACACCTAGCCTTGGAGAGCTCAAAAGTACTGGGCAGGATTTCTCACAGATGCTGGGCTCCTGCATGCATCTGCATGCCCAGTGTAAGCTCTGAGTCCGCAGTGGTTGGGGGTGACCAGAAACATTTTGGGTGCACATCAGGTCAAGGAGGCAGCTGATGGGTAAGCCTTAATGCTGGGAGGCTGTTGTTGCTTAGATAAGAGAGCTTTACGTTACTCAGGGTGAGATAAACAAAGAGACGCTTGATTCAGAGTGGTGAAAGGTTAGCAGAGGTCTAAAATGAAGCACACAAATATTTACCTGGGTTTTTAACTGTTCTGAGACAGAGGAAGGCAGGTCAAATTCAGAGCCTCGTATCTGTGACAGTGCTCTTTGTTGCAAATCTCTCTTACCTGCAGCAGCTGCACACCCACCCTGCCTGAAGCCTGAGTGGTAGGAATGGCAGGTTCCCAGTGTTTGCCTCCTAGGAGGTCAATACATTTCTCTGAGGTCTGTGGTTACCACTGGGGAAACTGCTAGGTAGCCTGGTTCTCCATAAGCACTTCAGTTAAGGAAAGACAGCTATCAGCTGTGTTACTGTGGTGGTACTATTGGAGGGATAGGGGAGATCTCAGCTTAAGACAGCAGTGTGTCCTAGTTCTTTCTTCCTCCATCTTACTGGCTGCTTTAAGAGGAGTTTGGGAAAGGTCTTCTCCTTGTGCAGTTGCTTCTCCTCTCCATGTAGCAGATACAATGGGACTTGTTCAATGCATTGACCATACCAAAAGGGGTGGTTTGTGCTGGAAAGCAGTGTTTACTTAAAACCTCTGGCTAACTAGTACTTAAATCAGACCTGATGATTACCCTTACTGTGGCTAAAACTGATCAGTCAACACATTTTCCAGAACAGTGTGGTATAGATGAAGCAGAAGAGGAAGATCTTGTTATGCCTCTGCCTTCCTTAATGCACTGTCTCAGCATGTCTCATGCATTTGAGCAAAGTTGCTCAATGTGAAATAAGTACAAGAGTATGATATGGAGACTTTCATCTCCAGCTGCTGCACAGGAATGTAACTCAGGAGCTCAGCTTTTGCATGCAGTAATGTATCTACATCCATGTTCCCTCCAGGTACCTGCAGGGGTAAAGGCTGAGACACAAAAGGCACAAACCCAGTGCAGATATAACTGTTTCATAGGACTTCTGAGCACCTGAGATGAAGGACAATTCTGTACATAGATCTAGTTCTTCTGGTGTGATCCTTGCTTGCACTGCTTGAGCCTGGTAGGGCTGGGATTCAGGTCTGTCCTTTGCTGTAAATCTTGTGTAATCAAAGGCAAGTCATTTAGCTATTGAGCTTCAGTTCTGAATCTATAAAATGGGACTAATAACAATGTCATCTTCTTGAGGCACCACAAAGATAAATATGTTAATGATTACGAGGTGCTGGCTGATGGGAAGCAGGCTTGTGTGTAATCATATCCTGCACTGTACACACCAGATCATAAAATATCAAACCCGTGGTTCTTTGCAAGGGTCCTGTGAATAACTGGTGCATTAGAAGTTCTTTAGGAACTTGACAGAAGTGCTCTGTTGGGGCATGGCAAATTGTTTCAAATATGCTTTCCACAGAGAGCACTGCAGAACCCCAGGCTGTCAAATTTGCACCCAACTGACATTAGGATGTTAAAGTCTGACACAGACTCTAAGGGCTTTGTGCAGAAGAGGAATGTGCTGTTTATTTATCATGGATTTGCAACCACCAACTGCTTTCCTAGTAGCTTTCTTCCCTTTCTTTTATCCTAACTCTACCACCCACACACAATAATCTATCAAGGTCTAAAGCAGACAACCTGTTCTGCATTCAGCATCACAAATAGTATCAGAAACACTCAAACATTTGAATATTTGTTTGTATAAAATGTAGAGGATCAAGATTCCGCATAGATTTCCCAGTCTTTGTATAGTTACAGTTTTCAGTGCTTATGCAAAAACCTCACATTGTTTGGTTGCAGATAGGGCTTGATTCAGTGTTTTGGCTCCAGCAAAGCACATACTTACATGTTAAGCATGCATATTACCAGTTGTTCACTGTCCCAGAGTCCTAAAAAAAAGTTCCTTTGAGAAAAAGCTGGTTTCTGTCAAAACCCTGCTGGGCAGCTGTAGTACTTTGATTCATTAGTGTTATTACTGTAGACTGTGTAGCCCCTTTTCTCCTAAGGATATTAATAAAAGCACACTTAAAGCTTAAAACTGCATCGGACATCTGTTTCTCAAAATGACTGTTGGCTCAGTTCATAAGCAGCCATTAAATCAGTTTGTACGTATTAACAAAAGAACATGTAAATTAATCTTTGGAAACATGACTAATCATTTTGAACATAGGTAACCGAATATTCTCAGTTACCACTTGGAAAAATAAGACGTGTATGAATACCAGTGTGCGTTTCAGTGGTGCATTATTTGTTTCTTAGGATCCATCAGCTTCATAGGTGCTGCTGAGACAGACAGAAAGGCAAGGCTCCCAGTCTCCTGAATCGTGCAGATTGACTCTTGTTGGATACAGAGAACTGTTACCCATAGGGGACATTTAAATGTCAGGGTAAACACTGCTGCTGTCAAGGCCTCAGTGGGCTGGAAGCTCCAGATGTCAAAGTTCAGTGACACTTGTGGAGTCTTGCTTCGATCACTATTTAATTTCTTGATTTAATAATTTCTGGGGCCGAGTCTTTGGTTGTCCCTGGTAATTAGCTCTGTGCTCTCCTGTGTGGTAGGTGAGCAGTATCTCCGTGTTACAGATTAGGACAGCAGAGTTAATTTGCCACAGTTGCAGTGAGAACCAGCTTTGGGATAAGGGAATTCTTGACCTTTTCCACCCCTCAAGGGCCCCCTTGATCATGCAGCATTGCTGAAATTGATGTTTTTCTGCCTCTTGGCTGACTCTGACTGTTCTGCTGTGAGTTGAGGCATGGAGTAGAAACCTAGTGCTAGCACACTGCATTACTGCATGTGTTGAAGCTAAAATTACCTGTAATTGTTGCATTTCATTGTGCCAGAATTCAGGTATTGCCCACGCATGCCCCAGTGTCTGAACATGAGGTTTTAGTGATAGAAGAGGGTCTCTCAAAGCTATATTACTTTGATACAGCTTTTCCATCGTGTCTCTGCTGTTTATCACTCTCCCCCTTCTCAAGAAGGATCAAATGGTGTGGTTCACATGCCTGACTCTCATACTTCTGTTTGGGATTTCCCAGGTACCTGTGCTTCTGCTGGTCCCTTATGTACGGTGGTCACTTGTCCAGGGACCCACAGAGACCTCAGATCCTATCTGCATTCAATTTCTAGGCAGAAAGACAGGTTGAGTCTAGGGAAACCTGAACATATGGTAGCCCTGTAGCCATGCGCTAATTCCATCCAGCCCTGAACAGTTTCCAGCTGTGCAGGGAAATGAAGGCAGGTTCCTGGCAAACAGAGTAGGGAACAACCCTCCAGCAGGTGGGGCTGGCAGGACTGTCCTGGCGGTGACCTGCTGGAGCACTGCACTCTGAGCATCTCAGGTGGTTGCCCTTCCCTTGTGGGAAGAGGGAGGAGTTGTGTCACTCCAGAATTCCTCCTGGGATAACCCCAGACTGTCACATTGTGTGCCCGGTTTGGAGCACATGAGTAATAGTGGCACTGCTTCCAGGGCTGGAGTCCACTGCCCCTGTAGTTCCTCTGACTTGGTAAATAGGGCACACGGATTTCTCCTGTCAGGGAGCAGCACTGGGTTAATGCACATTAACAAACTCCACCTGAGCAGCATTTCTGAGGAAGCTCTGACGGTAATACCAAAACGTAGGATGTGCTTGGAGGCGAGTCTGCACTTTGCTTCTCCCAGTTGCACTGGGTTTTCATTCTGCTTTACTTGGGCGGAGAGGAGCTCTTGTCTTTGTAACTGGTTTCCTGTCTTCAGTTCTTGGAGGCAAACTTTACATAAAGAGGAGCATTTCAGCATTCTCTGAAGCTGTCTGGTTCTGGCTAGGCTTTCTGATTCTGCAACCACTAAGCAGTAAGTTTCCAATCCAGTCCTGCTTATTTAGGCATGCTCTCTCATCGGGTCGCCATTCAGTGGTGTCCTGGTTGAGTCAGGAATGCTGCATGGGGGGAGGCAATATACTTTAGGGAGTGTCTCTCAGCGTGAGGCTGAGTGCTGGGTGACAAGATTGCAAACTAGAAAAGTAAATGTCTAGAAAACCAGTGTCAGTAGAAGCGCAAAGCAGTCACCATGCTAATAATTTGCACCCCTGCATAGCTTTCCTGATCTAAGAATCCAAAAGTGCTTTGCAAACATTGACTTAATCCTTGCAACATCCCTACGTGGAAAAATGTCTCAGTTTTATAGACATGGAACCTGAAGCATAAAACAGTTGTTTGACTTTGCTCATGAGTCTGCAGGGTGCCAGTGGCACAGCCTAAATCTCTCCATTCCAGTTCAGCTGCAGGTCTTGGAACAGTCTGGCCCCTGCAAGCTCTGACAGTAGTTATTATGCAGCTTTCCAAAGGGATATGTGAGTGGCAAGAAGATTGTTGCTACTGGCATTGTCCTAGCAGCCCTTCCATGCCAGGAAATGCACACAGAACATCGTCACCATCCTGTTTAACCAGGCTGAGGAGCACCCAGGTCTGAGCACTCGAGGTAACCTTGTCTCAGTGTGACCACGGCAGGAGCTGTGTAACCACGTCCTCCGCGGGTCTGCACTTTCCTCTGTGCGTTCCTGACGGCTGCTGTAACTCTGTGTGCCAAGGTGCTTAGGGCTCTTTCCCACAGCTGCTGGATTGCCCTTCAGGGGAAACTGTGGGAAAGAGACTGGAAGATTGTTGGCACTTAAGTGATCTTTGACCATATCTTCATGAGGGAGGGAGGAGGTTTGAAATAGCCACGGTTGGAAAGGGAAGAAGAGGGAGTGGAAGGGGGGGTGTGGGAGGGGAAGAAAGGAAAAGTGGCCCGACCTTTCTCTCCCAGCTGTGTAAGCCTGCACTGATGGTTTGCATTTGCTAACTCACAGTACTGAATTTTATATGGAGGGAGCTAGGAGCAATGACAGAAACTACCTTCAGTGTGGCAGTGAGCACCCACTCCTGGAAAGAGCCCCTGCCATGGCCAGCTTCCAACAGTGTATCCTTTGTGATTTTGATACCTGGGAGGGTAGCTTGGAAATGCAGTAAAATTATTCTCTATATCAGCAGTAGTGCTTGGAGGGGAACTGAGACTTCCTTCCTTGACAGATCCATGAGATCAAGTGCTCTGATCATAAAGCAAAACGCAAATGCAAGAATAAATAAACCTTTCTTAATCTGATCAACCTGGCTATTCTTGAATCTTATAAAATAACTACCAGTGGTTGCTTGAGAAGGGGTTGCTATAAACATGACTTATAAGGCAGGGACATCCAAACTTTGTGCAACCCAGTGATTGCATTGGCGATTTTCCAGGATCCCCACAGGCTGCTGCTAATTGGCATCAAATTAAGCAGGTTGCAGCCACCCTCATCCTTAATACAAAGGGAGGGCCCCCGGGAGGCTACAGGTTCCAGCGTGTGGCCTTCTCACATCAAGAAGGAACACAGCACACTGGGACATCGAGTCTCTTCAGGCCCTTTCCCCTTATTGACGGATCTGGGGAAGCTGCAGGCTACACTGGACACCTTTGCAATGGCTTGACCACCCTCTCTTTCTCAGAAAAAGAAAAAGAAATCAAATATGGCTTTGGTTAAGTTCATGTTAATCAGCATTCATGAGACTTAACAAAAAACAACAAACATAATTTCCTCCCTCTCTCCTCCACCCAGAAGCAGACTACTGGTAGAAACCAAAGCTGGAAAAAATAGTTGAAAGTCAGCTAAAGTCACCTTGGTAACTGCAGCAATACACTTGCCCAGAACAGGAGACATCAAACCCAACTACAAACAGCTTTAAGGAAACAAAAAGAATGTAATCATCTAAAGAATTAATCTGACAACTGCCCACGTTTACACCTCCCACAAGCTCCCAATCAGAGGGAAATGCGCTTTAATCTCCTCCAACTCCCCTCCAGTTTCACAAAACACTAGATGTGCAGTCTTTAAACTGGGGCATTTCCGGCATGCTGCTTCCATTTAAATCTGCTGCCTTTCCTTATGCAGCAGCCCTGGCTTTTGCAGACTTGTTTTTTCTGGACACTGAAGAAACATGAATTTTTCTGTGGGGGTTGGACGACGTATTAAATCCGGAATAGACAAAGTTTGCAACATTTTGCCTGATAGTCAGCTAGATCTTAGTCATAACAAGTAAAACTCCACTGACTTTTGCTGCTGATTTATTTGGTGATGGGGTGGAGGAAGCAAAGACTTACGGGTAACTGGCAGTCGTAAAACCAGGATTGTTAGTGTTAGAAAGCAGACTTTTTCTACATTTTTTTCTGAGCCTGAAAACTACAAGCTGTGGATGGCAATGTGTGTTAGGACATGAGCTTTTTATTAATAACAACCTAGAGGTCCTGCTGACCCTTCATCTGGGCTATCACCCTTTGGAAGGGTCAGCACAAGAATTTCCAATCTCAAAGAGAGAATTTTAATGGGTCTTTCTGAGTCCCTGTGTCATGCGACATTTTTCCGAGTCTGAAAGTGATGGCACTGTGGCTTCCTGATGTGTTATGTGAAGTCCACAATACACACTTCTTGTTTAGAAGGGTCTACCTTAGACCTTTAACCTTAGAAGGTTATTTGGTTTCTGCTATTGGAGTTTCACCCTTAATTTTAAATACCTGAAATTGTGTGAGTTCCTCTGAAAGGAAACAAGAGACACAGAGAATGAGTATTTTGGAAAAATTTTGTCGAAAGGATTAATCCTTTCATGTCATTCAAAGTATTAACTACCATTTTGCTTCACCTTTTTGACAGAAGGGCTGGTTACTTATTAATGTGAAGTCATAATTATTGACAGCCCTAAAGTCATGACAGTTCCGTTTGATAGTTATACATTAGTCAACATCTTCTCTTGAGCATGTAATGACAAACGGCATTTGCTGGTTTTAATAAGACTCAGAAAGCTTTGCCCCTTGCCTCCAGAATATTGTCGTCATTCCTATTATTGCATTAACAACCGGAGGCTGTTTCCCCTCCGGACTGCAGCCCCATTGTGCTCACAGCTATACTGCCTAGCATGGTGCAAACCTAAACACCCACATTCAGCTCGGAGGGATTTGGAGCCCAGGGGTATGGGGAGCTGTCCTGCAGCTCTCTGTCCTGCTGCAGCACAAACCTTAC
>NW_008236478.1:8258850-8263444 GCF_000691975.1 Corvus brachyrhynchos
CCTGCTGAAGCACAAACCTTACACCATGGAGTGCCTGGGAAGGCTGTTCTGGGATGTCCCCATGTCTGGAATGCTTAGGCAGTCCAGGTGAGCAGGGCACAGTCTCTGGTCTCTAGCAGTAACATTGTTGTAAAACGCCTGATCCACTCCACAGTGCCTAAACTCTGTGCATTTAGGAGTGCAAGTTTATGGCTTGCTTGAAAATCATGCGTTGCTAATGGCTGACCCTTTTGGTAGGGGCTGATAAATGAATGATTGGAAGCTGTAGACCACAGGCTGACTTTCCCACAGCTCACTGTGTATATAAGATCTGATAAGGAAGTTGAGACAAAGCTTAGCTTAAGGTCAACTGATCATTAATCAACTGTAACTGCACTTCTCAGGTAATCATCCTGAAAAATGCTGGCCTGCTCCACTCTTTGAAGACCCCACCTAGAAAGAGCTGTAAAATGTTTGCTGAAGTAGATTAAACACAACTTTAAGTGCCACACATAGACTACAAAGCATGTTGTGTCTTTGCTCCAGGGTTAACCCACTAAACTGACACTCTGCTGACTGTCAGTCCATCAGCCCACCCTGTGCATAAGCTGCATCCCGAGCTACCATGTCCCTGCTGGATCCCTTATTACTTTTGTGTGTTGCTAAAGCAGAAAATGGGACATGTTTTACAGTTTTTATCTTGCAGAGAGCTGCGCTGCTCTGATATCTTTTTTTCTGCATGCCTCTGACCTGGCCATGCAGTGTATTTGCAGGTTGGACCATGAAGTATCAGAGTTTAACTGTTTCAGAGTGGGCAGCTCAGCAGCATGGGTGAAGGGCTCACCTGGGACTAGGGGACCTGGCGGAAGCAACAGGCTGATCTGCACTGGAATTCACACTGAACTGCACTACTATGTATGTGGTTGATGGGAGTAATTTTGGGACAGCCCTCAAAGATAAAATCAAGTAAAGGTGTCATCTAGGTCAGCTCATGAGGGTGAAGCTGATTCTTTACAATCATTTCCACATGTACATTAAAGACAGTTCAACTGGGATGAAGGAAGGATCCAGGCTTGTTTTAACAGTGTTCTCAAATGGAGCCACAGCTTGATAGCCTTGTTTGGCTTTTGGTCCTTGTGGCACAATGGAGGCACATTGCAATGTGGAGTCTCAGGGCCTTCCTGCTTTCCCTGACCCTCTCCTCTGTCAATTCTGTACTGTAGAAACTATCTTAACAAAGTCTTACCTCTGTTAAGTTCATGTGGAATGCCAGGTGACAAAAATATAAATCATTTATCAGACACTTCTCATCAGTCCATGTCATCCATAAAAGTCATAACCCACCCTGTCCTTTATTCTTTGTTCCAGATTGTCAAGTAAGGGATCATGCTGATGCTCTTTGAACATATAAAGTGTTTATGGTCAAGTATTTTGAGATAGATCATTTTATTATCTAGAGGATTTGGTCTGGCAAAGTTCCTAATCATGTAACAGCATAACCTTGTTGTAGCTTCAGAATATGCTGGTCTTGCAGAAAAGAAGGAATAAGAAAGCAAAGTTACCATTGTCTTAAAGCAGCCCGACTTACAAGGGAAAAGAATCTGTGAATCTCCCACTTATCGCATGGAGATGCTGTCTTTTGGCTGTTGCACTTGATTCTGGTGGAAGCAGGAGATTCTCAAAGCCTTTTGGTTGAACTGTGCAAAAAAAGGCACAAAGGACTGGACAGCTCTTTCCTGCAGGCCACTGCCTGAAAAATCCTGAAGATAAAGCAAAAGCAGGAGGGAGGACACACCTGGTAATTCTTCCAAACCATTTTATTGTGTTTGGAGTTTTGGACACTTTGGTTTTGCTGCAGTTCTTTCCAGAAATTTTTTTATATATATATAAGGGAGGGATGTACCATGTGCATGCATGAATTCAGATCCTAGGTTGGCAAATCAAGGTGAAGAGCTGCATGCTGGGATTGGTAGTCTGAGCGAGGCTGTCTCTGCAGGAGTGCTGAAAACTCAGATCTGTCTTTGTAACAGTTTTTTCCTGTGTCCTTCAATATTTGCAGACAAAATAGCACACAGTACCAGAATCCTGAATATGTGTGTTTTGTCTGTTCTCTCAGAAGCCGTAAGGACAGTTTGGAAAGCGAGAGCTCAGCAGCCATCATTCCTCATGAGCTGATCCGCACGAGACAGCTGGAAAGCGTGCACCTGAAATTTAACCAGGAGTCCGGAGCGCTCATCCCCCTCTGTCTACGGTGAGTGAAGCCATCCTCCTCCCCAGCCTGTGCTAACATGCTGCTTTTGCCTTGTGGCATTGTTTCACCATACAGACATGCATGCAATGGGTCTGTAAAGGCCAGAGCTTAGATATTTTGCCAAAATACATTAGAAACAGATGATTCTTTGCATGATTCTGTGCTCATCATGTTAAGATTGTTTCTCATTCTTTTTATGTCCTTCAGTGTCTTTTGAGTGCTGAAGCAGGACAGGGTTAGTATGGGGGTTTTTTTATAAGTCTAATGCTATCAACTCTGTGATAAAGAAGGGATGTCTTAACATACTCTGTCAAAGAAATCCTTTAAGTTATTCATTCTGACTTACGGACTCAGATAAGTGGTTGTGCAAAACCTGTTTGCAATCAGTTTATGCATAGAAGTGTGGGTTTTAGACAAATTATGTCACATTACTGAAGGAGCAACATGTGTGCATACTCTACACATTGTCTTTTGAAGGTAGTCTGTGCATATCACTGCCTTCTAGTTTTCCATAATTTCAGCCAGGATTATTTTTAAAAATCCCTGTGCAAATGTTTTAGTCCTTAAGATAAAGATGAACTGTCGGGTCAAGACAGATGATTGTAGGTGATTGAGTTACTTTAGCTTAATGAGTTACATGTTGGTAGTATCAGAGTTATCAGCAGCAGGTGCACACTTGCCTGGGCCTGTTGAGAAACCAATGGGAAAGTTAACGCAAATATATTTTATTTTACATCACAAATGTGTGAACAGTCTGTCCTGATCAGTTACCTCAGCTCATCTTACCAGCAGTAACTCATCAAGCAACTGTGACTCTGGTAGGCACTAAATATATTACCTGAAGTTTTCCCTCTTGCATGTTAGAAGCCGTGCATGTGTGTCACAGATGCTCTGAGCTGAAATACCAGAGCCATGATTTTCCCTTGCATTGAATGAAAAAAGGGAAGTCATACTATAGATGGTCGTGTATGTGTTTTCTAGGCATTTGCTCAAATAAATACAGGTGACATTGGTCAAGCACCAGGGCAATTGATTGCTAGGTATTGTCACAGTAGGTAAGTTCGGCCCCAGCAATGAACCTCCTTAGGAATGCATCTTCACATTCCCACACAATGTGGAGTCTGGATTCTCTTCTGTAGTTTCCATCTTACTAGAAAACTGGCAGTCACCTGCCTTTACATACATCAGCAACTCATCATGGGGATAGGCACGAAATGGGATTGAGATGCATTCTAGCTCTAGTAACAAGATCCTGAGATTAAGGAGGAAGATGAGGGGTAACTCCCTGCCTCAGAAGGAGGCTTGTGACCTTTTTGGGGCTAATCATTCTTATATTCCTGAAAAGTTAATAGTTGCTGCCTTCAAAATAGTTTCCCATGCTGATGGCAGAAACAATAGTGGTACATCTCCATAGTCGTGTTGAACGCTCTCTCGACTCATGCACGTGTGTTTAATTCCCCAGGGGAAGGCTCTTACATGGACGGCACTTTACGTATAAAAGTATTACAGGAGATACAGCAATCACGTTTGTATCAACGGGAGTGGAAGGAGCCTTTGCTACAGAGGAGCACCCCTATGCAGCGCACGGACCTTGGTTACAAGTGAGAAAGCCTGCTTCCTGGTTTTCCCCTTTCTTCCTTTACTGTGACCTAAAAATTACCTTGCTAAGGGCTTATGTTGTTTAAAAGTGTAACAAACCTGTATTTTTTGCTGCAACGTCTCTCATAGCTCTTGCACAATATTTTCAGTAATTATGGCCTCAAAAAATAATGGTGAAATGTCACTATTTATATTAGTGGAACTCAAATTGATAATTGACTGGAAAATTCAGAAATCATTTGTGAATACAGTACTATCTATTTCCTGAAGTCGGTGAATGCTTTATAGGCTGTATTTATTCTTGATTTCTTCCAGAAAGGAATTTGGGGAGGCAGAGTGGAATGACCTAAACAAGAATGGAGCCAGGGCAGAAGAGCTAGAAAGCTGTGGGACTGTGATCCTGCAAAGCCAAGATCTCAGTTTGACATCATCCCAAATGGGAGAGCAGCACAGAGAGCAATGCCTTTCAGTTTTAGCTCTTTTCTATTGATTCTTTGACAAAAGCTCTTGGTTGCTTGAAGCACCCACACATTTTTTGCACCCACATGTTTTTGGTGTCACAGATATTCCCTGGAAAATCCCCATCTGCTTGGAGTTGAGGGTCAGCCCTAGAGCAGTGATGCACTAATGATGTGACAGTGTAGCACTATTCTACCCTTGAATTTCTTTATGGCTATAAGCATATTTTTGAAAAATAAAAAGCTTGAGGGAGTGTGTTAATGCAGAAAAGCCCATTTCTGAGGGACTGTGTGTGCAGTATGTCCT
>NW_008236478.1:8263938-8269087 GCF_000691975.1 Corvus brachyrhynchos
CCTGCCCCCCCTTCTGTTTTGAAGACAGGGGGTTGTTTCAGCATTGCAATGTTGCAGTTAGCCTTCCAATGACTTGTTTTCACGGCATTTTGCAGCCCACATTCATATGTCTGGAGGACATCATACCTTGGAATCTGTATGACTTGTAAAGGAGCTGATCTTGGCCAGAAGCATCTTGTGTGTAGGGATTTTCAAAGAGCCTGCATGCTTTGATTGTTCTGACTGGAAAGTGCAATGCTCCTGTAATGATTTTGCAGTTAGCCTTCCAATGACTTGTTTTCACGGCATTTTGCAGCCCACATTCATATGTCTGGAGGACATCATACCTTGGAATCTGTATGACTTGTAAAGGAGCTGATCTTGGCCAGAAGCATCTTGTGTGTAGGGATTTTCAAAGAGCCTGCATGCTTTGATTGTTCTGACTGGAAAGTGCAATGCTCCTGTAATGATTAACACCAAAGAGTCAGGTTTAAGGGTGGGTCATTTGCTGTTGGTTCCTGTGCTTGCCAACACATGATACACAGGATCTTGTGACTGTGTTAACTCCAAACACGAGTGTTTGTTTGCATTTACATCACATCTCAAAATATATTGATGTGTGGAGTAGTCAAGTAACCTCTAAACAGTGAAGAATGGCAATAATTATGTCATCATTCAGACATGTTAACCCTTATGAACCTGGCTGTTTTCATGCCTGTTACTTTGGTGCTGAAAAATGTGTAAGATTTTTGGAGTATGTGGGATGGAAAGGTGAAGAATTGCTGGCTCAGATGGTAGGGAGAAGCAAGTTCCCTTGCTTCTCTCCTACACAAGGTCAGTGTAATGGATCTTCTTGTCTGACATGACCAGCTCTGCTGCTTACCCCTGCCCTGTCCTGTGTTGAGTACAAAGGAGGACAGACTGAAGGGGGGAGGAAGGGAGGCTAAAAGCAGCATGGGACAGCAGGAGTAGCACCCAGTTGTGAGATACATCTGGGAGTGTCTGAGACTCTTGGCTTAGTATGCAATGGAAGTCTTGATCTGTGCTCAGTCATCCCTTGTGGTGTTGGGAGCAGGGGAGGGGGAGGTTCATGTGGCTTTGCTTCAGAAGTAATAGAAGTTGTGGTGCATAAAATTTCCGAGGAGAGCTGTGTTTGGTTTAGTCCATTGCAGCCTGGGCTGGCTGAGTTGGCAAGCCCTGCTAAGCTTTCACAGCAAGGCCCAGAGAGGATTTTCCTCCTTCCTCGCTTGGGACCCCAGGCACAGCAAGGAGCTCCAAGGAGAATTGGTGGCTGGAAGCACATTACTGCAATGCAGGGTCATGTTGCAAAGACAAGTAGAAGGAGGAACTGTGGAGGAGAGGAGACATGGCAGGCTTTTCCTCCTGTAGACTTTTTCCCTATCTTAGCAAAGAAATAAGAGCCTGAAAAATCCCAGCCTCAACTCTGCAGCAGCCAGAGACTGACTTCCCTTGAGCCTGGGCTTTGGTGCAGTGAGAGCCCAAACCTGCAGACTAAACACAGTACCTCCTGTTTACATCTTGAGGGCTGGAGTGGAGCATGTCCAAGGTGGGACAGGCCAGAGAGCTGCTGTCTATTAGCCCCTGCTGCCCGGGCTGAGCAATGAGCTGAGAGTCACTGGGCTCCGGTGGAGGGTTAGCAGATGACAGGAGTTTGGCAGGTCCCAGCACCATTCCTACCAGACAGGTGTCCATAACACCAGTGCAGCTGGTACTCAGCGGGAACCATTTTAGCAGTCTCAGCAGAAAAAGTAAGGAGTCATTAGACCACAGAGATTGTACGCCCCATTTCTATCAACAGTCTTTCCAGGTCACGTTTGAGGCATGTTAGTAGGGGAAGCCTGTCCTGCTGCTGCCCATGCTCTGGGGATGATTAGATTATTTCATTCTCCAGAGCTGTCAAATTGGCACCTTTCCCAAGTACTTGGAATTTTTTTTTTTTTTAATTTAAGTAACATTTAATTAGTTCTAAGAAGCTAAATTCTATTAAAGGTCTAAGCATGTTAGGCTGGTTTATTTCTGAACTCCTTCCACTGTGTCATGTATTGTTGAATAGGGAAATTGCTTTAACTCAGAAATGTACAAACCTATTCAAGAAGTCCTCCTTGTTAACACTAGACTCCTGTTTATATGCTAGTTACTGTGGCAAAGTCTCTGATGTGTAACACTTGAATTAACATTACACATGATCAAAGGCTTCTGCGGTTCTTTCTTCCACTCCCCCTTCCCCCAGTGCTGTGACTGCAGAGCCCCCACATTGCCTCCTAAGCACCTCTCCACCGCTTTCCAAGGGGTAGATGTTCCACATGCCCAGGGAAAGACTGTGCAGGAGATGTCTGGCCCCATGTTGGAGGGTTAAGAATGCTGATCATGCAGACAGATTCCAACATAAACTGCCCCACAGTGACATTCGTATTTGTGGTGGTGTGTCCAAGGTTCTTGGTCCAATGTCTGAGCTGTGCCAAGTGTGCAATTCATCACAGAGTGACCTTGTTTGTCTCTAAAACATTCCCAAAGCAAGGTGAGGTCGTGCGTGTGTTCTCCCTCCCTTACTTTTGTTCCGACAGATGATAGAGGCGCTCTGTTGAAATGTGTTACTGATCAAGCCTGTCCCAATAAAGTTGCCTGAGCCTTTAATACATATTAATATTATCCTGGGGTAGTTTATGTCAAAGCCTGTCAGCATGCATCATCCTTTGGGAATTACCATCATTAAGTCTCCAGTGATGGGAGTCAGGACATGCTTCTGCAAAGCTCCTCTGCTTTTATGTGGAGCTCTCTGCCCGTCTAGCACAAAGCAGGCTGTTCTCCCCTCCTGCCTTGCTCACCTGGACTGCTTGCTCTCCCCAGAGGGGAGAAGGAGGTTTGTTTAACTCTACCTTTAGATAATTTCTGCTCCTGCTGCTTTAGGCAGTCATTGTTCTAGGCAAGAAGATGACACTCAAGTCTTTGATCATGTGCAACGTACATGTTACGCATCAGATATTGCTGCAGACTCTGACATACAAGCCAATACAGTGCAGTAAAAACAAACCTATAGTTAGAGTCCTCATTAACTGTAAAATCTAGCACACAGAATGTAAGAAATATCTCTGCACTTTAGCCTTGCCCCTGTTACACATGTGTATTTCAATGCAATATCTAATGGAAGAATCATACATATTTTTAACAGAGTGTGCCTGCCTCATTCACTGCACAGAGATGCAGTGTGTTTGGGATATGAATGAGGAGTGTGGAGTAAAGTAGACTGTTGCCTATAGGACTTCCACTTTGTTTATTTGTTAAAATTGGAAAGTGTGTAACGAATGAGGCAGGTAATTGCAGAAAAATCACAATAGTCTTACAGTGAAGCCTGTTAAATGTTGCCCTGGAGAATTGGGTCCTGTTCCTGCCTCTACTACTCTTTTCTTTCTCAGTGCTATTCCAGAGTCTTAAGCTAAAGTGTTCTCACCTGGCAAGTGAGTTTGTGTTCCTCATTTTATGGATGCCCAGCTCAAGACCTGAGGGCTGATCTGTGTTCCCATTGACAGGAGGAGGTCAGGAGGAATTCCCTTGTGGATACCCCTCTGCTCCACAGGGCTAAGTGGACTGGAAAACAGGGATCTGCGTCTTGAGATGGGCACTCAGAAGAAGTAGACATTCAGATTCAACTTTCTCTTCCCTCATTTTCCTATGTCTGTTTAGAAGAACCTTCTTCCAGTCATCCTGTGAAGAATGTAATGAATTCAGTGCTTGCCAGGCATTCCAGCTCCACAGATGAACCCCAGAAACAATTTCAAGAAGAGATTAAAATTTTGTTATTGCAGGTCAGGAGAGAGAAAGGATTTCTTTGGGACAAGGGTTCTGCCTGGAAGCCGTGGTCAAAGACCCATGTTTGTCTTCCTGCTCTTGCAGATTTTCTCTGTGACTTAATATATTAAAATATTAAATCTCTGCTTCCTTGAGCCTCCATCCCCCATCTGCATGGAGGGGAGCACTTCCCTGCCTCGCAGAAATGTGAGGCTGAGAGAGTGGTGGACAGTAAGATTGGGTACTTCCAGTGTTATCCTTGCTGGCAGTAGTTGGATGGAGCATACTAAATAAAGGGAAAGAAAGGAGGAGAGAACGGGGAAGCAAGTTGAATGATAATGAAAAGAAATGATGACTAATGCTGCATTCCGTGAGCAGAACCATCCTGAGGACTGAGCAGGGCAGAGGTCTTGCTGGAGAAAAACTGCAGGTGATCCTGTGATTACAGATTTGTTTCATGAGGCAGACACGTGCTGGGGCCAAATGGCATAGTCTGTGCAGCAATTTCCAAAGTTTGTATGACAGTGTCACTGGTCTCTGAGTGCAGAGGGTATTTTTTCCAAGTAATTTACTTGGGTTTGGGACTAATCCTGTTAGGCAGGTGAACACTATGGATCATTGGCACTTGGCACCCCCTGATTGTCAGCACAAGGTGGGTGTCTCTGTGTGAGCTGAAGAGCTTACAGCAGTGCTGGAGTGTTATCCTCTGGCACCAGGCACTGCTGGGGGGCCCTTTTTGCTCGCCTCCCATCCCAGTAGGTTCCCAATGTCCATCTGACAGCATGTGGATGTTAAGGCTGTGGAAATTGAGTTCTCCAGTCTCCTTGCCCTTTGTTGTCCCCAGTTTTGGCATCTGATCTGCCCTTCATCCTGTTTTTCTGTGTCTCCGTCTTCCCCTCATCCTGGCCTGTCTCTGCTTTCCTCTCCTCTCCTTCATTCAAGTTGGAAAAATCCTTCTCCTCCTCCTCCACATGGTCTGACTTCCAGCAGAAAGACTGAGAGTGCTGGAGAGTTTCCCTGCCATTAGTCCTGATATGCCTGGTGACATAGCAATCCCTCACCTCTCAGAGGAATGATCAGAGGAAAAATCACTCCTTTGCTACCTCTGCCCTGTGTTTGGGGCAGAACTGCCTTGGGCACATGTTCAATGAAGAAGGGCTCTTCATTTCTCATAAAGGCTATGGGCAAACAGTACCTTCAGAGACTTCTGACTTAGCAGAGCATTTTTATCATCAGGAGAAAGACTTTTCCTTGTCCTCCAGAGCACTTCTTTGCTAATCTTCATCACCCTCCTCATAAGGGATAGTTCTTGTGCCAACAAAATTATCATATGAATTCGCTAGTACTGTCAAAATACACTCTT
>NW_008236478.1:8269363-8274481 GCF_000691975.1 Corvus brachyrhynchos
TTTCCAAAATACCTCTCTCGATTCCTTTTTCCCTAAAAACCTTTAGAAAAAAATGAAAAACAAGGCATCCAGCATGGAAAAATAAGTTGAGGCTTAGGACAGCAAGGTCAAACCTCTCATAGAAAATGTTAAATGTGCCTGTAGGCAGGATAGGTACATGGAAGCCGTGGGAAGCATCCAGCATGCAGGAGCTATCAACATGTGCTATCTATGCTGGCAGTCACAGCAGAGGGGGGATTACTGTGAGCAGGGTCATGGGGGATGATCCATTCTTTTGGTTTGGCAACCTAAGTGAAAAATCTGGGAAAGAAGATCAGACTGAGCCCAATCTTTAAATATTTTCAGTTCTTCTTGCTGAAACAAAAGCCTTAAAGAGACCAAAAGCTGAAATAAAATCCTTTTATGTTGAATGAAACCAGAAATAAGAAAATTTTCTTCAATAAAAACAGGGAAAAAAATCTAGTTTTGCAGAATAGGTCTGGAGTTGTTAGAAGTTTGCCTTCTCTAATCAATACTTGAGGGATATAATACTCACGTAGGATATGAGAAACTCATATTTTATTTCTTTCCTTTAATTTGAACCCCTATTTCTACTTTTTTGCTTTATGGGCACCACAACTATAGGGTATTTTGGTTCTTCCTCAGTTCATCCAATTGGAGTTGTTCCACATCATATAAAACACTGAATTAGTCACAGAGACAGAGTGCACAAGAGAATGACTTTGTTCCGGTAGAATCAGGACATTCCCCTGGAAATGAGCACATCTGGTTCTTCTCTCTGCTAGACCACACGTTAAATCATTTATGCACATTGGCATAATGGCAGCAACAGAGGTTAAAAGCAACATTTGAAAGAGCTACTCTGATGCTCAAGATGCTCACTTGTAAGTGGTAGCTATGGGTTGTGTCCCATAGTCCATAGTCATCCTCTCTTGAAGACATAGGATTGATTTTTGGTCTCCCCACACTTGAATAGATGTGTCATTCTTAGCATGGTGAGTTTAAGGACAACACCCACAAGCTGCTTTGAGTTGTGTACAACTACAGCCTGCTCTTCTCCAAAGCAATTTTATGTGTCTACTCATGAAATTTTTTTTCAGAATCTTTTGAGTGACTTCCCCCAAATTCTTGAGCAGATCTTAGAAATCTAAGCTAACAGTTGTCCAGTAAGTTTATCGTGTTCTCCAAACATCCCCCAAAATCTTACTGCATTATCCCTTTGTGTTCTTCTACCTCACAGCTGAATGAGACACTGGGAGACATTTAGTCTAGGCTAGAAATGCACCGTTAGAACATGATGATCCTCCCGATGTCAACTCTCCTGCAGCATGTTCTCTAGTACTTTGTCCAGGCTAGTTTGGATGAGTCAGGTTCTTTCATCCTTCTTAATCTGACTGACTGTCTATCCTGCCACCTAATGCCCCTCCCTTGCCATTCAAACTACATTTTGGCTACTTCATGTAGGTTGTCTTCCACCCACTTAGTGCATTCCTTGAAATGCCTGTTCTTCCTTTGCTTTTTCTCTCTGAAAGTATTGGATTTGCCTGTTGTCTTGGCTCCCTTGTCAGCCCTTTCCCCAGCTGAGCCAAATTTTATGTATTGAATCAAAGAAGCCTTGTCTGCACGATGGATCTCATCAGTCTGGGCTCTAAGGAGCTCAGGTCCTCGGGATCAGCCTTGTGACTGGGAATGTCATGAAAAGATCCCACAAGGTCAAAATCTTTCAGTGTCATCCTATACTTCCTCTTCTGGGATTGTAACATCATGGTGTGAAGCAATAAGGTCCCTGAGGCATCTGTGAGTGGATGTTTCTCCTTTACAAGGGGCGTTGTGAATCTCCTGGAAGAGCAGCAGTGGAATTTCCCATCAGAGGTGTTTGTTGCAATACTGACACCTTTGAGGCTGTAGTGGGAGCTGTGATGGATTCAGGCAGCAAGATGGCCTTTTCAGACAGTGTCAGGGCTGGCCCAGTGTAGAACAATGATGTGACAAGGCCTCTGCCCCGAACCACTTGCAGTGTGAGCAAAGCAGTGCAAAGAAGGCCAGGTCAAGGAGAGAGCGGAGAGGTGGGCTGGGGAGTGCCTGTGGCACAACACATGGTTCATCAGGGGATTGTTATTGGTGGAAATTTCAGTGGGAAAGGCTGACACACTTCAACTTAACTTTTTGCTGTGCTGCCAGCAAGAATTAAGCTGAAATATTTTCAGGGCAAAGGACTCCTAAAAGTTGCTGGATATTTGCAGATGTAACAGATGATTTGACTTAGGATACAACTGTTCCACCTGTTCCAGGCATAGCACCCAATGGATGAACAGTTTCTTAGAAGGGTTTATGGTTTTCATAGGGGTTTACTGCAATGTGTCCTCACCTTCTCTGGCTGGACATACAGGCCAGCTCTGTACTAAGTCCAGAACTAATAAAACATGGTTTCCTTTCTTTGACAAACCTGCTAGAAAAACAACTTGCAGTGTTCAATGCAAACAGAGCACTAGGGCAAAGTGTGTGATTGTTTGTTTTTTTCCTAGGTAGGCAAGAAAATTGAGTATTATTAGTGAAAGCCTCTGCTTCGGTGTAGCTGGGCCATTTGCTTTTGTCTTACCCTGGGCAAAGCATGTTTCTTTAAGTTGGGCAGAGCTGCAGCTTGATTCCTAGCTCAGCTTCTGAGAGTCTTCCTTGATCAAAATCTTGCCAGCTGTGCCAGGCATTAAACATTGGTGTGACCTCTGTCCCCAGCAGCCTTTTCTGAGCTGAGAACTTCAATCCCTTATGGCAGTGTTGAACCCTGTAGTGAGAGATGGGGTGTTAACTATGAGGTGGTACCCATAAGCTGACTATAAACTCTTTAATGTTTTACTAAGCACCAGTTGCTTTCAAAGTCAGCCGAACTCATCTGGAGCCCCATGATCTTGTGTACCCTTCTAGATTTCATCCGTTTTCATATGCCTGCAGCTGTGTACCTGTAACAAGTCATGATACAGATTTCTCAGCCAGCTGTGGATATGAAAGCTTCAACACAGAAAGCTTCAACACAGACTGCTTCAGGTGACCCACAGGTGAGCCCTGTGGATACGAAGTAGATTTCAGCAAGCTCAGGTGAGACTTGCCACGAGAGGGAGACAGCATGTGTTTCCTGAGCACATCCACCTGAATGAGACAGCCTAGCCTGGTGTTCTGTAACATGTCTGGACACTGGCAGCTGTTAGTGAAGTAGTGAGAACCCAAACTTCAGACCTCAGTTGTGCGGTAGGTACCTGTGATAGAAAACAGGGACTTATCTTCTGGCTAGTCGTCATCTTCCAACCATCTGTAGCATGACTCAGTGCCACAAAATACAAAGCAAATGGAATCCAGATCTGCTGGCAATGGTTTAGCACGTGTCCAGGCCTCTCTAGGTCAGGTCCAGGACATCCTGGTGCAAGCAGGACTGCGCAGCACCCAAGGAGATGTTTCAGATACCTGCAGCTGGCTGGTGGAGCCGTTCACTGTTCATACTGCACAGCCATTGCACAGGATGAGCTGCACCCTGTGACCAGCTTCGGCAGGCTGAGTGTTTGCACAGGGCTGTGAAAACACAGCGCTGCGAGCACTGGGCTGCTGCGGCACCCAGGACACCTGCTCGGGACTGCTCCTTTGCTTCCTCAGCACCAGCTGAGAGATTTCATGGGAGAAGAGGCTTGTTCAGTGTACATGGGATGGTTTTGCTTGCCCTCCAGATTGCATTGGCTTTTCCCATGGCTGCAGCACAACAGTGGGGCTCTGTTTTCCTTTGGGAAGGGAATAAGCTGCTTCATCATTGTGATCTCTGTGCAGTGTCCTGTTGATAAGATCAGTCAACAGCATCAGAGGAAAACTCTAGATTCAGTTCTGAAGTAGAAAGTGAGTGAGGCCTATTTGTTTAATTTGAGCTTCTAAGGTTTAAATCCCAGAGGAAATTAAATTAGGTGCCTAGAGCAATGGCAGTCTGTCATGTTTATTTGCTGGGAATGTCACCTTTAATACTGTGCACATACAATGTGTGTGTGTTAATGTAATGGGGTATCATACTGTGCAGGAGCAGACACGCTACAAGAACTGGAAACGTGAACTCTTGTGAGTGAGGGGCGCTGAGATAGGATTGGATTTATTCTCAGCCTTCTCTGTAAGACTCACTCCCCAGCACGAAGGTGGTTTTGCCAGTTGCAGGTGTGGATGGCAGTCTGATCTATGTATGAGCACAGGTGTTGGTGCTCTTGGGCCGTTTTGATTGGGCTACTCCTAACAGCAGAAATCTTGTCTAGACGCGAATCCAGGATGACAATACTTCTTGCTTCCAAGCCCTCTTAAGCAGTTGGTGTCCTGCTGGCACATGCCTTCCCCCTGCATGCTCAGGAGAGTCCCAAGAGTGCCAGTTTCCTGTGTTGAGGGACGTGACTGCTTGTACATTTGGTTACACCTGCACTTTGGAGTCTCCCTTCTTCTCCAGGAAGGAAGGCAGGTCTCCCCAGCAGTGTGGGGTAGTAGAATTTGGGGTGGGGTTTTTTCTGACTTGGACTGTTAAGGACGGGCTCTGAGACACACACTGTGCGTGTGAATGTCACTGCAGCAGTTTGTCATTGCAGCCTGTGACGCCTGCCCTCCACCAAAGTTAACTGTCCATGCAAGGCTTGCAGAAGGTACTGCGATCTTTCCTCATGTGCTGCACAGAGCAGGCTGCCATTGCTTTGAGCTCCCAAATGCAGCTGAGCTGAGCTGTGGTCTCCTGTCTCACTCCACTTGTCAGACCTTTCAGGGAGCCAGTTCAGCTCAGTACCTCAGTGGAATTTGTGCTTTTTTTTGGCTGGATTACCAAAATTCACTGAGAGAGGGCAGTGAGCTGTAGACAGGCTCAGCCATCTTAAGGCATTGCACCCCAGTTTCAGTGCTAGGCACAGTGCTCCACGTAGCTTCGTCCCTAGCCAAGACCTGACCTGTCCCCTCCTTCATTCTCTCTACCCTTTTCTGTTTACCCCTGCATACCCTGTCTTGTTTTCCTACAGCCTCAGAGCAGCTGGCTGCCTTGCACACATGGCTCCCATTTCTCTCCTGCCTGTGGCACCTTGGGAGCGCCCAGGGGTCTTCCTGCTGCGCTTGTCTTCTAGT
>NW_008236478.1:8274596-8275687 GCF_000691975.1 Corvus brachyrhynchos
TGCCAAAGCTGCAGCTCTGTATCCCTGCTCTTGCACCCATCCCAACCTCTGGCATTTTTGCTCATCCGTGGATGGCTGAATATTCATTTCCTCCTGGCCCGATTGCTGTGAATACCAATTCCTCCTCCTTTTTTCCGGCTGTTCTGTAGATTTTGATGTCTGCCAAATTGTTTTCATTCCCTCACCCCACTGCAGACTGCACCTCCGCAGAAAGCGATCCGCTCGGTGCAGAGCCCCAGCTCCCCACCCAGCCCTTCCTCCTGAGCTGAGCGATCAGGTTGCCCTCCTGCCTCCAACAGGGACAGACTTCTCCCTCCTCCTGCAAACAGCCAACAAATGAGTGTCTCCAGTTCAACAGGCACAAGAGTTGCAAGCCCCTGCAAGGAGACTGCAGCAGTTTGCGTTGGCACTGCGTGTTTCAGTGCAATGTTCCTCAGCTTGCCAGTCTGCAGATTGGTGCCAGGTTGCAGAGTCCTGTCCAAAGCAGCAAGCTCCTGGCTCCAAGCTGAAGCAGAGTTTTTTCAGGCTCGAGGTATGATCAGAAAGGCCTGATAAAGGTGCCTGCATTCATGCTGAGCAGCTTGGTCATAAGCCCTGGCCTGGAGCCTGCTGCAGGTTGAAGCTAAGTGAAGAGGTGAATGTAGTGGAGAGGGGAGTTTGTGGTTCCCTCATCCCCCAGGAAATCTGTGTGTAGTGGCAGCAGCATGGCAATATTGAGGGGAGAAGACTGCAGACACCTTGGATTTAGATTTGGTGGTTTTTTGATCTCCTCTCTTGCCCAACAAAAGAAGAAAGGGAAACCAGGGTCTTCCCTTTCTCTTTCTGTCCAACAGTCCTGCTTATGTGTTGCCAAAATGGAGCCCAGAGGCTTCCACTTGCCCATGGCATCCTGGCAGTCACTCGCTCTCCACTGGTGTTACTGGCCCTAAGCAGCCAGTGAGCACAGGAGGTTGGCTTCCTGCAGAGCAGTGGGACAGCCTGGCTGCCCCTCTTCCAGATGTGAGGTGGAGAGCAGTGCAATTGGCCACTTAGCTCCACCAGTGTTTGGTGCTAGAACAGTCCCTTCTTTGAAGCACAGAGCTCAGGGCTGG
>NW_008236478.1:8275728-8297007 GCF_000691975.1 Corvus brachyrhynchos
TCTGGATGGAAAGTAATGCCAGAGAGGAGGAAAGGGTGGACCAGAGGAAGGAAAGGAGGAGCAGGGGGAAAGAAACAAACCTGTAGGCTAAAATGGGAATAATAATCCACTGGATGCTGCTGCAACCTAACTCCCAGGAATGCTGCTCCAAGGCCCCCTCACTGCGTGGGGATGTTTGCCTGGTCCTGCACTGCCGTCTCTGCTCCTGTGCCAAGCCAGCTGTCCTGCCTGGAGCTCTGGCCTTTACGGCTGTTGTGAAGAGGGCAGGATGTGTTTGCTTTTGCCTATCACGTATTTTTTTAAAGAGGGTGGGAGTTCCTCTGCTTGAATTCCCGGGGCTGATTTCTCCTGTGATGTCTCTGGTTTCTGTGACTTAGGGGACTACATGGAGTTGGGGTCGTGGTGCTCATCTGGGACTTTTGACTTGACAGCAGCTGTTTTGGACTGCTTCATGCTTGCCAGCCTGGCTTTGAGATGGGCCAAAGCTTTCCCAGCACAGGCACACAGGATGGGCCTCACATGGGCACTTCTGGGAGCACTTCCCATACCCAGCATCTGGTTCACATGAACAATGTGCTGTACTGGGGTCAGGCCCTTCCCCATGCCCAGAGCACCAGTTCTGTATGGGTCTCTGGCTCTTCCTATGCTGCTATTTCCTGATTAAACTGTGAGCTTAACTTCAATGGATCAGATGAAAAGTGGCCGTCTCCTCCTGTCTCTACAACAGTTGTTATCTTGACCCTTTTTCCTCCTTCCCCACTCTTTCTGTCTAAATCTGAGCCTCTAATTTTAGACTGAGGAAGATAATTGAGGGTCAAAAAAGATTGCTGTATAATTTCAACTTTTTTTCAGTGGTTGGGGTGGAAGACAAAGTTAGGAGCTTCTTGCCCTTAAGCCTTTGTATTGTGGGAAAGAAGGACATAGGAGGAGTGAGTTGGTACAGTCTGCTCTCTGTAGAAGTCATGCTGTTCCTTGCAATTAGCTAAAACTAAGAGTGTAAAGGCATAAATTACTGTATTTCCTTTGCAGATCCTATTGACTGAAGAGTTCGTAGAGAGAATGCTGGAAGATTTAGAGGATCTGAATTCTCCAGAGGAAGTAAGGCTGCAACATTCCTGTATCTTCCATGTACTGTCCCAGAGAGCTCAGCCCATCCTGCAGCTTGCCTTTGATCCTCCCCTCAGCCTGCAGGCTGCAGCCCTGCCCCATCCATAGACTTGAGGCCATGCTAAGCCTTCACATCTGCTGTGAACTACTGAGGCACTGAGAGAAGGGATTGCAAGAAATACAAGACAGGGATGGGTATTAAGGGAGACTCTGCGTTTTCATTTCCATCAGCATCTGTCCCAGCATGGTGTCTGAGCACCCTGAATCAAAGCAGTGCGGCCCCTGGGCCAGGTGGCAGGATTTCCTCCATGCCATGCATAGATAATGTCCTTGCCAGCAGCTCCTAGCACATCACCTTCTCTTCTTTCAGAAAGGCTGAAAGTGGTGGCAGCACATTTACTTTTGAACAATCTGTTGTATGGGCCTCCTTTTTTGGGTTTGGTAAGCAGGCAGGGCTGTTTCACATCTGCTACTTAGCCTTCACCTGCTGGCCCTGCACAGTGTGCAAAGAACCATCACCAGTCTGGAAGCATTACAGCAACAGCCAGGGGAGCTTTATAAAGCTGGTACTAAACTTCCCACTGCCATGTGATCTCTTCCTGGGGAACATTTAACACCCCGTCTCCCATGCATGCCATATAAATATTCTGCTCGACTTCAAAGAGCAGTGGCAGAAATGACATGTAATATTTTTAATCCCATTTTTTACAGCTCCCTGCAGACTCTAAAGAAACTTTCCTTGGCTTGTAGAGCAGCCCTCCCATCCCTTGCTCTGCTCCCCTCCCCCCAGGAAAATCTCAGGGCTCTAATTGTTTAATCCAGAGTTGACTTAATGCCAGGGTGTTCTTCACTGTGTGAGTGAGGGGAGCACGCTGCTGGCTGTGCAGTGACTTTCAGGCCAGCTTTTATCCAGTTAAACCTAATCCAAAGCTCATTTTTGCTAGTGACATGGAAGCCCGGAGCACTTTGGTTTGAAGGCCATTTAGTGAAGGCTTTGGACGGCTCATGTTCCTTCGCTGTCCACTGAGGCAAAGAGCATGGCAGCTCCTGGCACAGCAACCGGGTGTTCGGTTCCGACTCACTGTGACTTTGCTGAATTAAAAAGTGAAAAATAAACAAATGCAAAAGATGACTTCTCCAAGAGGATTGCTTTGGAACCACTGCTGTTTATAAAAAGGAAAATACTTGAGATGAAATGTGATCTTTCAGCATCCAGATTCCTCCAAGGATTTGTAATTTGCAGGATCCCGGGTTGGGCCAACTGAAAGCATTCCCCAGCAGCCCTGACTGTTGTTGATGATGTTCATGTGGTAGAACGAAGTGCTGTGAGGAGTCTTTCCTTTGCTGCATAAAGAGCCACCTGTGTTAAGTGAAATTAAGTGAAATAATCTGTCTGAGTATCTTTAGCATGTTTTTCACATGTCCTAGACAGCGAACTCAGAATTCCCTGGGCAGTGCAGGGCCAGTAGATTACACAGTGCAAGCTATACCCTGGGTTTGAGTTTATGAAAACCATAAATGGGACTTGAGCTGTTTGTTTCCTAGAGGATAATGAACAAGCATTTGGGGTAGCCTCTATCCTGAAGAATCCTCCTACTGTGTCCCCAGATCATGGGTCAGACCATGAACCACCAGCCCAGCATATTTAGGTCAATGGATACCAACTGCAGGTTACCCTCATGGGCAGCTGCAAATGGAGCAAGGTCAGGAGCAAATTCATGTTAGAGACAACCTTGCTGTGGAGCAGACAGCTGGAGGGGATCTCCTTTAGCAGGAACCTCACACTGAGCCTGTCTTAGTGTCCATCAGAAACAGGGTGCTTATGGGAAGAAGACCAAGTAATTTGATAAAGACTGATGATTTGCAAGTTGCTGTCCCCTTGTGCCAGCTCTCTCATTCAAACACCCCCTGGGAAGCCTCTGGTACTGCTGGCCTCAGTCTGAGGACTCTCCTAGGAGAGGACCACTGCACCCATAATCACTCTGAATTAGCCACCTCCAGGGCAGATTGTCACTGGTGGTGTTGGGTCCCTGTGAGATTCCTCCCTGGGAGTCCCATCAGGGTGTCAGGGAGTATTGTAGGGCGAGGCAGTGCAACACCAGGTGCAGAATAGTTTTGAAAACAAAATGATCCTGCAAACAGGCTTCCAGAGCTATCCCCCATGGGGTTTGGGTCCTCAGGCTGAGCACTGGGATTGCATGAAATGCCTATGCAGAACTGGTTGCCATTCAGCTGTGGATGGGGCATATTTGTAGCCTAAGAGATTCCACCCCACACCTTCCACCCCCACCCCAGAGCTGTGTTTGAGAGACCTTTGTCAATGCTTGGTCACTGGCCATGTGGTTGTGAGAAGGGCTGGTGGTAAGGCTCCTTGGAGCTCTGTCCCTGCATGGTTGTGTTTGGGTTGATGTTGGGGTGACTTCCTAGCCTAAGGAGTGGCATCAGGATGGGACCAGTGGACTTGCCTTGTTTGGGAAACATTGGCCCCAGACAGTGCTGTGTAAACCAGACTGGGGCAAAAAATCTCCCTTCTGTGTGCTTCAACCAGTGTTTGCAAAACAGCCTGAGCAGGTGAGTGCCTGTGTGAGCACAAGGCGTTGTAGAGCTCTGCGAGGCCTTTGTGCCAGAGATGGGAAGGACTGGAGCAGGAATGCTGTGCAGGCACATTGGCTCTCCCCAGCCAGGGCAGCACAGTTTGCCTGGCATCCAGCAGAGCTGTGATGGCTCACCTACATTCCACCCTGAATGAGGAGGGGTTTCAGACCTGCCCTAAGTCTCCCTTTAAAGCAAATGTGGGCTCTGGGGGCTGGGCTGGGTGAAAGGAGAGGGACATGGTTAGATAGGAGGGAAGACACTTCTGCAGATCTTCACAGAGGTTGGGAAGGGGAAATGGTGATGGGGGCAGAAACCCTCCAAAATTCATCTGATGAAATAAACAGCGCTTGGGCTGAAAGCTCAGAACTTTCCTTTGGCAGCTGAGACAGGCCACATTATCTAATGTCCACTGCTGTCCAAAACATACTGATGGGGAAATGTTTTCTTAGTGGCCTCTTGTTTTAAAAAATAATAATAACATGGGGCTGCCTGCCTTTGCAACAATTTTGTTTTTTCTGTGCAGATTGCAGTGATACACATTAACTGGTTCTCTTTACTGTCTTACAGTTTAAACTTCCAAAGGAGTACAGCTGGCCTGAAAAGAAACTGAAAGTTTCCATCTTGCCAGATGCCGTGTTCGACAACCCACTGCATTAGAGCTGAATTACACTCTTCTAACAACTGGGAGAGCCAAGTTACTGTCCATTACCCAGTGACTCACAGGATAATTAATGCAGTAAAAACTCTGCCTGCAAATAAAAAGAGTTTGCTGCACAACCACTGCAAACAGAAGAGGAGCTACTCAGCACCAGCCCAGACTGAACTGAGCCCTTTCCTTTATCCCTCCCAAGGCTGAACTCTCTGGGAACAGCCTGCGTATGTGTGAGTGTGAGTGAGAAATATTTAACTATGAAAATTAGTAGTAAGAATCCTTTCTCTCTCCTAGCTGCAGAACTCCCCTCTGCCTTAGCCCAGGGTGTAGACACTCTGCACGCCTGTATTTACACATACATTTCTGCCAGGTGCGAGCCTATAATCCATGGATTAAATGTTCTTTACGTGACTCTGGAGTCCTTTTGTTAGCCAGACTTTTACTGACTGCAGAACTGTTCTTCCATGTGCTATTTTTTTTTCTCTTTTCAGAAACGGAATGGTATTTCCCCTGTTTAAAGGAGGCCAAAAGCTCACATGCTTGAAGCTGAACAGATTTAAGGATGAACTTTCTAGTTCAGTCAAGAAAAACAAATCCAGATCCTCCCTGCCCTCAAATTAGGCATGTTTTTTAAGTGTTGGTCTTGGTGCTATTAGCTATGGTATCGCTGCAAACAGAGGCAACTTTATTCTCGTGCATCCTGTCCTTGTGCCTGAACCCCAGGGAAGGTCACAACCTCTGGTTTTGCACAAGCAGGAGGAAGAAAGCTACCGGGGCGGGGGAGATCTCCTGTTTACAGTGTGTTTATCTTTAAAGAGATACTGTCAAGTATTTTTTCCTTGCTATTGTACAGAGTTTGAGAAGCTAGAAAGGATCATTTGTTCACAGGGACAACTTCAGCAGCTCTGCAGGATAGGGGGCTGCTTGAAAGCTTATGAAGTGGAGATCTCTGCTGCCCTGGCATAACAGAGAGGAGACTCAGCCTCAATGAAGCCAACTATTCTCCCTGTTCCAGCAGGGTTGTGCCCTAGTGCAGCTCCCTTTTCCCCTCTAGCTTTGCTGTGGTGGCTCTTATTGCTGACCTTCCTTTTTTCAGATAGGTTTGAACTGTAAAGCATCAAAACCAGTGTGCAAAGACACTCTCTCTAGATCCCTGTGGCTTCCTCCTTGGAGCAAAACATGTGCAGAGGAGCCGGTCTCTGCAGTGCCAGGTTGTGTCTCTGCATCAGCTGCTGGCCCTGTGGATACGCTGCAGCAAACCACCGCAGGCTTTACCCCCTGCTGCTGCTGCAGGTTGTTTCTGATGCATATTCCCCAGCCTTCCTCTGCCCATTGTCTTTTGGTGACAACTCTTCACTCCTTGTCAGGGGAGGTGCAGCTTTCCTTCCACCCCTTTCTGCCTACAAGATAACTTGGTGGTTTATGCGCAGTTGCTGTGTGATCCTAATACAAGTATAACAAAAGCTTTTAACACTTAACTCCCCATATCAAACAGCAAAGTCCAGGATGCCTCACAGTACCCCAGGGTTGGTTTTGTGTTTGTTTTCTGATTTAATTTCTTCCCAGCACAGTCAGCTTTGATGTTTTCTGCATATATTTGAGGCCAGTTAATGTTGGTCAAGAAGCAGAGCTAGGAGCCACAAAGCTTTCCTTGGACTTGCTACAGAATTCCTCTGTGGCCTCAGGCGAGTCACTCAATGTCTCTCTGTGCAGAGAGGGTGACTGTTGACTAGAGGGCTGTAGGACCTACCGAAGCATGCCAGGGTTTGCAGGGGAGGGCGTGCTTTGTGTACAAAGTAGTATTTGTATTATTATAATTGTTTTTATATTATAATTTAAGGCAGGCCAAATGCAGGGTCCAACACTGCTCTGCAGAACCTTCCTTTCTGCAAAGCTATGAAAGCAATTTACATGTAAATGAGTTTGTCATTTTGTCTGAACTCAGAGGATCATCTTAAAATCCTGCTGTGAAAGAACAAACTTTCAGATATCTGCATGTGCCAGCCAGAGTGATTTCTGTGCTGTGGCAGGCTGCATTCATCCATGGGATCTCTTGGCCAGTTTTCATTGTCCTGGTTAGCGCTAAGCATCCCTTCTGCATTGTAGATGTATGTGCAGGGGATAGCGTGGGTGAGAAAGCGGCATGAAAACCTACCAGTCCAGCTTCAAAAACAACGTGCCCAAGTGTCCCACCTCAAGATAATGGGCAAACAGATGATTGTGGAGGTGGGGGAAAGGCAAGGGCAGCAACTACAATTTTGTCCCAAAGCCATCCAACAGTAGCCCATGGATGCTCTTGTACGAGCTTGCTGGGGGTGCCGCAGCAGAGCTGGCCTGTTGCCACGGTGCTGGCTGCTCTTCCTCGTTTCCAGATGCTAGCTCTCATTAAAAGGAGCTTAAAATCCACATCTTTGTGGAGAAGGGACATTTGGAAGGTCAATTGTTGCTGTTCCTGCAGAGATCAGCACAGGGCAGAGAGAAGTCCATCAGACCCTCTCTGGGCTCTGACACACATCTGGAAAGCTTGGGACCTCCTGCCCTGTGAACTCTTCAAGCCGTCACGGCAGGGATGTGGTGCTGTATGCAGGGAAAGCACCTCCTCCAAGCTGGCTTGTGCTCCAGTTCTGCCTTTCTCATGCAAGTGTTTTCCTCACCGTATTTACTCTCATCAGATGCTCTGGGCTGGGTTTCCATTGACTTCAGAGGGAGCACACTGAATGCATGTGATAATCCACCCAGTATCCTTGTGTGTGTGTGTATTTTTGTTCCATGTCATGTATTTATATATAGTTCTGTGTATTTGAGTTATGAACAGGTGGCATGCCAGAAATCTCTATTTCTGAGACACTTTCTCACAGATCTTTGCTGGTAGCCACATAACAATTGAGGGGGGAAGGCTTGAAGGGAAGGAAGTGAAATCTTCCTATTTAGGTAAGGGGGGAAATATTAGACAAATAATTGCTAAAATAGAATTCTGTATCTTATTGTTAGAGCAACTACGAGAAGCTGGTGGAAGTCAGCCCTTAAGCTCCCTGGTTGTGTCGCTGCCTCTCAGCAAGTTATCTAGGAGTAAGAAAGTTGCAGTTACTCAGTATCGTGAAGAGCTGTGCACCCACAGGACATCCCCTCATGATTCACATCAAGTTTGCAACCGTGCCAAAGGCTTACTCATTGGCAAGTAAATGAGATGTGAAGTTTGGTTATTTTCTTCTTGGGGCAAGAGGACATGTCTGTGTGTGAAAGAAATGGAAAAGAAACCTTTGTATTTTAGTGAGCAAGTAGTTTGAAAGAGGGAAGTGCATCAGTGTTAATAAATGCCATGGTGTTTTTCTAGCCCAAACCTGCTGAGATGGTAGGTGCACTGGTGCTGATGTTTTTCTAGATTGTGTAGAAGGCCTGAAGCAGGTTTGTATGGAACCAAACCCTGTGAGGCTTGTGTTGGCCAAAGACAGTGACCTGGATGGAAATGAAAGCAGTTTAGAGGCAGTGAGTACAGGCTTTCTCCCTCCTGAAGAAATCTGGCAATGCAGGTCAATTTGGATATTTGGAAAGATGAACAGCCTTGAAAATCCAACATGTGACAGCAATTCTGAAACAGGAGAAGTCCTAAAAGCCAGGGCTACTCTCTCTTTCTCAATTTCTGATTAAAAACAGGACAAGGAATGTATAATTTCAGTATTAAAGTATGTAGGGTGTGATCTGAGCAGAGCAGTCAGTCTTGTAGCTGCTGTGACTGTATTTTCAGTGGCTTAGAAAGGTGGTGCCTGCTGTGTCTAATTCTTTGAGGACGGTATATATTGGTTTTACTCTATGTGGAATTGCCAACAGTGATTTGAAATTATATTCTGAAGCTCTTCACTTCAAATATTCAGTTGCTCTTGGGTGGCTTTTGAAATTACACTATCAGGTCATCAAATGGTCTTGGGAGAAGTGAGGGTTGTGTTGTTTTTCATCTGGGACCAATAGAAATATTTTTTAAAAACCCAAAACACTTGAAAGCAATGCTTGTCTCTTCCCTCCTCCTAGGTTGGCATCCAGAGTCCATGTCCTGCTTTTCCAGCTTGTATCTGGCCAGGGCAAGGCAACATCATGTCAGGTGGGGAGAAAAGCTTCAGGCCAGAGGAAACCCTTAGACCCATGTGTCCAATTTTCCCCTAGCCCATGGCCTTGCACCTTCTGGCTCCACTGTATCAAGTCATGGGCTTCAGCCCCTGCTCTGTTGCAGCCAGGTGAGGACGGGCTCCAGCACCAGGAGAGCCCTTCCACCTCTCAGGGACTTGGTCCTCTAAGTGACTGCCCTCCCCTGAGAGAACACATTGTGCCTTAATTTTTCCTGTGAGTGAAGCTGCAAGGGCAGACGAACTGTCGCGCAACCAAGAATTTCTTTCTGTGCATCTGTCCCTATCAATAAATGCCAGCCTGCACAGCAGCCAGACTGTATCCAAAACAATCTAAAAATCCACATTTGCCTGTGGGGTTCACCTCTTAAGGTTTTAAAGCTGGATTTAGGGCTCTCAACCTAACAAGCTCTCTTTCAACCTACTATTTTTATAACATTTTCTTCTGTTGTGCAGCATCTGCTTGTTCTCTTTTCTTTTAGAAAAACCCAACCCTTGTGTTTGACATGAGTCCAAAATTTCAAATGGAGAATAGGCCTGAGGTTGCAAATGTGTTTTAAACCTGGTCCCGTATCGACTTGTCTCTCAGGCAGTGAACCTGTCGTGTATCGTGCTTCACCACCTCTTCATTTCTACCATGATTCTGTTTCCCCTAAAGTTGCTGACAGACCATAAAATCATCATAAGTGGCACATCAGTTCACAAATGTCATTTCTAGTCTGCTGTGAAGGGGCTGCCCCATCCCTTTCCCTCACTGGAAGATCATGGCATCGTTCACCATTTGGCTCGTGGAGCCCCAATAGCAGGAGAGGAATATCAGCCCAGGAAGGGCTGCACATGGCAGATGTGGCCTGTTGTTTTTAAACTGTCCTGATGCTGTGCCTGCCCTCTTTAAAAAGATGAAGAGAGAGAGAAAAAAACCCAACCTCGAAAAGCCAGAGGAAAATTTCCTGCTGAAAAAAGAGGAAAATTGCCTGCTGATTGTCGTGTTTTGCAAACACTGGTCTTTTCTCTTGCCCTCTCCCTCCACTCCCAACGAGGCTGGAGATGAAAATGGCTCCTTTGTTCCTTTCCCTGGGGCCCAACTGCAGCGAAAGTGCGGCTCCGGAAACTCTCCACTGCACGAGCGGCGAGGGTGGGAGGGACTGAGCTGTCACCGTATGCGGTGGGTCCTACATAAACACGGCACGTTGACAATGCCCCGAGCAGGATGGGAGCAGAAGGGCTCTGTGGTGCTGGTGATGAGGCTCCTGTGCCGTTCTTCCTGCAGAAGCAAGTGGGATGCAAAACCCACAGGGGCTGAGGAAGGGGAGGTGGGTATGAGTGGCCATGTTGTCCTGGTAGGGACTGATCACAGGCAGGGGGGCCTCTGGGCTTTTGGCTTTCCCCAAAGTGGGAATTTGCAGCCCCATGGAAGCAGGAAGCATCCCACAAGGGGCTTGTAGTGATGCCCTGGCCCCACACACTGGGATGCTCCTTGCACCCATCCAGCCCTGTAGTCCTGGTACTCTGAGTTTAGCCATGGTCATGCTCCAAACCCAAGCTTAGTCTTTCAAAACCCTTCTGTTGTCCAGCCCAAGCTGGACACACCAACTTTTCCCTTTCTTTAAAGGGATGGAGGTTTTGCCTCTCGCTGGAGACACTACTTGTTTTGTGTGCTGAATGGTTTCTGCAAATCCTGGAGCAAAGGCAAGGTTCCCAGGGCAGGGGACACATGGGTGACTGGGACCACAGCGAACCCTGACCTCTGGGGCTGTCCTTGCAGCCCAGAGGTGAACCTGTCAGTACTTCAGCCGTGTGTCTGTGTGTCTGTGTGTGTGTGTCTGTGTGTGTGTGTGGTCTGTGGGCGCAGGGGTCATGTGGATGGAAGAGCCCCAGGACACTCCTGACAGGGGGCTGGAAGGAGCCTGTGTTTCTGTGGCCGGTGTACCCGTACCTTGTAGATGGCCTTTCTTCCCTCTCCCCTCTTCCTTTTTTTTATAAAAGACAAAAAACAAATGGAAAGCTAAACTAGCAGAGGTTTTTAAATATTTTATATTAGTTTCTAATGTAAATTCTTACATTGTTATTGCAGTGCTGGGTGTGTTTCGCCTGCACATGACTTTTTGTAATATTTTTGTGAATCACTAAAACTTTTTTTTTCCTCCCGTGTATTCTAAGTGCATTAAAGGTATTTGCAGAATGGTCAGTGTCCTTCTCTGCGGGCAACACGGTGGAACCGACTGTCTCCTGCTCGGCTCTGCGACTCCTTTGGCAGCTCCTTCTCCTCACTGACACCTTCTTGCCCTGCTCCCAGGGAAACAGAGTCTCTTGCCCAGACCTCTGAAGTACAAGTGTGGGAGGGAAAGGGATCTTTTTTCCCCAAAAATATCAGCAAAGGGACTGGTCCCAGGACCTGCCAGGTTCAGCATCTTCCATGAACATCTGCTGGTAAAACCCCTTGAGTCAAGGCAGCCCGAGTGCCCTAACAGCCAGGGTTTTCCATGCTATTTGCACAAGCTGGAATGGGGAGTGCTTGCACGTGGGTCGAAGGATGCAGCCAGTTGGCCAAGGGATGGCATCCTCATCCACCGGCAGCGGAAGGAGGGAGCTGGGGTGAGTGTCAGGTCAGGTCCGTGTTCCTGTGCTCTGCCAAGTGCCTCCTGGCTTCAGTGGGATTTGTGGGGGTGTGGATGTGTGCACAGAGACCGAATATGTCGGAGAAGAGACACAGCAAACACTTACGAAAAAATATTACTGAGCTAATGTTGCAATGATTTCCCAGTAACGCAGAACGATTTTGCAGTAATCTTTTTACACTTCTCAGTAATAAATGCCTTTAAGGCCGGAGAGAAAGGGTGGAATATCTGGGCAGAGGGGGAAGGGAGATCACAGTGCTCAGAGGAAGGATGACAGGGAAAGGAAAGGATGGATAGAGAGCCAAAATCCAGCTTTAGGCAGGTTTTGCTCTTGCTCTTTGCAGGTGTTATCTCAGCCCGCCCTGCATCAAAAAGGGAGCAATCGGCAGAAAGGGTTTCTGTGAGGATTTCTTTTCCTTTGAAGTTTGGAGTGAAAACCATCCTTTCCCTAAGAACCTGTCCCACAGCTGCATCCAGACACAAACTGTCCCAGCCCCAATGCAAAGCAGTGGCATGTCCAAGCTCTGCCAGTGCAGAACAGCCCCTGCTGGACATGCCAAAGAGAACATCACCACAGCTTGGCCAGGTTTCACCATCTCACTTGAGGAAATCTTGGTCAGCTGGGTTCCCCAGTGAGGTTATTTACCCAGACAGGGGCTTGTGGGGAGAGAGGCCACCCATAGCTGGTTCTTTGGCCCAAGACCTCCTCACACCTCTCGCCTTCCCAGTTTTTGAAGCATGTGCAAGCACAGGGCCGCCCCTTTAGGACATCTCAGCAAGGACGGCAGAGCCAGACCAGCAAGGGACCCCACGTAGTGCTGGGAACCCTCATTGCCAGCCACTTGGTTAATTTAATTAATGAATTAAACGATCCACTTTTGCCTTTCCTGTGGTGGCCAGGCAGTGCCCCCTTTGCAACAGTGCATCCCAGCTAATTCCTCTGTTCAGCCCCAAATCCAGAGGGGACCGTGGAGCTGTGGCACAGTGGGGTGCCCCTCTCCTGCTGGCACCCTTCCCCCAAGGCCCAGCACCAGCATGGCTGTGCCCAGCCTGGGCAGCCTCACCGCTCTGCCTCCACCCCAGCCAAAAGCACCTTCGGGCAGTGAATTTAATTAAGGTTTCTGAAAAGCAGTGTCTGGGAGCCCCTCCTGGATCTGCGGCTCTGAACTTCATTAGGAGCGGTTTGTTGCTAATAATGCCAGCAGCTTCTCTAATTAATAATGGAAGGACTGTGAGCAGATGCCAAGCCAGGAGAGGGAAGGGATTTGTTTGTTTATTTCGCTCCTCTCTTGGTGTTTTTTTTCTAGAGAGTGGAGAGAGAGCTGGGGCTCATTTCCCATCTGAAAAGTGAATGGCAGTGCCTGGGAACCTCAGTGGGGAAGAGGGTGCACCTGTGAAGCTGAAGAGGGAGATGGGGTGGGGTGGGAGATGGGCCCCCATGGGTGGAACAAGGGACCATCCCCCATGGCAAGGGGCTCCTTCTCCCGTGGTGCTCCCTGCCCACCCAGGACAGAGCCAACATGGCTGGACTTGGGTACCCAGGGATAGTTCTGACCCCCAACCCCCTCGCAAAGCATCACCCCCACAGCATGTCCCTTCCCATGGCACATCCCCATCCCATGGCATGTCCCCTAGCCCACGGCAGGATGTTACAGGCATGAGGAGGAGATATTTTCCATGCTTTAGCCCTCTGGACCACAAGGATGTGTCCTACAACACCCAGAAATGCGGGCTCACAGGGGATGAGCGCAACAGGTCCCTTTGGATTTTTCTTTTTCCCTTCTTTTTCCCTCGTTTCTCTCCTCCTTGCTGTCTCTCCCAGCTAATGTTTGTGGCACAGCTGGCCACAGCAGCACCTCGGTGCAGCAAAAAGCTCCTGATACAACCCAGTGCACAGGACCCAACACGTTAACGTCCAGTGCTCCTGGGGGCCCTGTGGCCAAGCCATGACCGGAAAGGGTCCCAGAGCAGCCAGGCTTGGCCAGATCCTGCTGCATCCCTCCAGCACAGGACAAGCACCCCCAGCCCTACAGCCAAGCCCTGGGGACACCAGGGAGCCAGCAAGCATTGTCCCATTGCTTGTCACAGCCTCAGGTCTGGCACAGGAAACCAGGACCTGGCAGGAGTGGGAGGAGACTGTAGGGAAGCCCCCTGCATGCCCCAGCTCCCTGTCTAGGCATCCATGGTGTGCCCAAAACCTCCAGCTTCTCCAGATAGTTTTTGGAACAACTGTTCCTGCTGTCAGGCAGGGTTAGCACTGGGTAAAAAAATGGCCTTACCTTGCCCTGTCACCTCATAGCTCACAAGAACTGAAGCAGTGCTTGGACAGGCCACAGCAGCTCGGCCAGAGTGGCCTCAGTGCGGGCTTTGTCCCCTCTGTCCCCTCCATGCCCCACCACTCACCTGCCACAGGGCAGCACTGCCTGCAGCCTCATTTCAGGCAGCAGCCATTGCCACAGTGGCTTTCCAAAAAAGCATACCTCAGGTTTGGTTTTGTTTTTCCCGGGGGAAGAGTATTTTTAATGCCCTTTCCCATCATTTCCTCAGACTTTCCACACTCTGGCCACAGCTCGTTGCTGGAGGGCAACGAGCAGGGCTGTCCTGTGCTGGAGATGCTCCTGCTGCTGGAGATGGGGTAAAACCACTTTGGAAGGGCTGGACAGCAGAGAGCAAAGGAAACAGCATGGTTAGATATTAAAAAATCTCCAGGAGTGTCCAAGGCCAACATGACCTGGGAAACCCAACTTGTCACCCGGGCTGGGATCATCCCTGTCTGCTTAATGCACAAATCCCTTCTCTGGCTGTTAAAAACGCTGGAGCAATCACAGGGCCATGGCACTTCATATGTCCCACTTGATTTTTGAACAGGAAAATTATCAGAAGCTTGCAGCAAAAGGAGAAACATAAAGGCAAAGGGGCTCAGGAGTGGAGGGGCGGCTGGGCCGTGTGACAGGGAGCATCCCCGGGGGCACAGGGCGGTGTGGCAGCCTGCCCAGCCCCAGCACAGCCAGCTGAACAATACTGTGAGGTGTTGGGAACAAGCTCGGCAGTGGGAATCCCAGTCCTCGCCTTAAAAGGAGATTTCAGGGAATGATTTTATTGGAAAATTGTTTTCTGATTATTCAGCTTGTTGAAAGCTTCATTTCATTATATGCAACATGGTGGGAGAGGGGCTTCGGCTGCACAGGAACAGCAATGGCCAAGGATGTTTTCGTGTGATTCTAGTCCAGAAAAGCCCATTAAATCATCGCGTTTTACCTCCTGTGTTTGCAGACCAGAGAATTTCCCCCAACTCCCCTCGCACTGAGCCCAAAAACTTGTGGTTTTGATTCAAGCGGGCGGCCCAGGACGACGTCCTGTCTCGGCTCAATGACTTCAAGAGAGGAAGAATCTCCCACTGACTTCCCTTGGCTGTTTGTCCTGGTGGCCAAAAAAAAATGCACCCATGAGAGCAACACCCCGCTGCCAACTTATTTCTGATGCAGCTGCATCCTGCTTGCCTGGAGCGTCTTTTGGATGAAGGGGGATGCCCACACTGCCCCTCAGCTGGTGCAGGTGTGCCCTCTGAGCCACATGGATCGACAGGGAAAAATAGCAGGATACCCCCAGCCTGCCGTTAGTGAGCAGCTCAAGAGTTAATAAACTTCAAACAGATGTGACCAACGTGTCAAGACACGAGAAGTATGTGGTATGGATGTTTATAAGTACATCGACAGAAGGCATTCATAAAAGGTTATAAACTGTGGTAATAAGCAACCCATCAACTTGTTTGGACTCTAACACTTGATTAACCATTTATTATAAGGTGCAGTAATCATTTATAAGCCATAAGTGGGACCGAACGTAAAGTATGACTCCTTTTATGTTAATAGATGCCTCAAGAATTTCTTCTTCCTCTGTGCCATGTTTTGGGTGGTTAAAGGCTAACCCTGGCTGCCAGGTGCCACGGCCCCTCCTTAGTACTGTGCATTAGCTGGATTCACTCCAGGAGCCTCCCACTCTCCTGTCACCCGTGGAGGGGATGTGGGTGCCCCCACCACAGGTTTGTCAGGGCCCTGAGGTTTTGTTCATGGAGAGCCCTGAGTTTGTTCTGGCCAGGCTCTGGGTGACCTCCAGCAGCAGCCAACCATCCCTTCAGAGACTGGCAGCAGGGAGGGATGGACAGAGAGGTATTTGCTGCCAGCAGTGCAGTGGGCAGCACAAGGTGGTGGGCAGCAAGGGAAGCCTGGTAGCTCCACAGGGAGAGGAGGGCCATCAGAGGCAGGAAGAGCTCAGACATTTCTCCCAGGCTTTCCTGGCAGAGCCCAGCAAAGGCCCTGCTGCCCACAGGTCCCCACTGGACCCCAGCGGAGGATCTGTGGGGGGATAGTGGGCACCAAGCGCTGAGCTGAGCAGAGTGGATCATGGACAGGGAGACTTCAGAGGGGTTAAAACCACCTGCCTAGAGCCTCTGGAGCCCTGGGGTGCCCAGGAGAAGGAGAGAGCACAGTGAGAGCTGGGAACCCACTCCCTGTATTCCCCATACAGGAGTCTGTTCAAGCCCCAGGCTGCCAACGCACCAGGATGAGACAGAAATGCCTCCAACATGAAAGCAGCTTCATCCTTCTGTCAACAGGACCCTCCTTTTTTGTTTGCCATCCCACTCCTACCCCCAGACAGGTCATGTTTTCCTTCCTGGTATCTTAACAAGACCTAAACCCGTAATTGGTCCGATTACACAACCAGGAGTGACAGTTTATTAGCAATGCTTCCTGGCCTAATTTATACCAGTACCCTCCTGCTTTTCCCTTCACTGTGGGCAAACAGACCTTTAGGCTTTCTGAGAGGAAGTTGAGCCCCAGCAGAAGTGAGTGCATGGGCCGCAGCTCTGGAGCAATCCCCTGCCCTCACCTGCCTCAGTTTCCCCCAGCTGCACCAAACTGGAGCTCCATGGCACCACTCAGCTTTGGGGCTTTGAGTTTGGGAGCTGCACAGGGCATGGCAGCCTTGGATGCTCTGCCCTTCAAAGGAAAGCCCAAGAGCTGCCTGGCAGGGGGCTTTTTAGCATGTGTGTGGCACTGGGTCATTTGGCTGCAGCCAAACTGAATTGCAGAGAACATGCAGAAAATGAACATGAGGGCTGAGAAATTGATGTGAAGATTGCAAAGGTTACACCTTGTTCTGGGCAGGGACCACAGGGGCCTTCTGGGGGAGAGTGGCTGAATCGAACTGCAGATGGGAATGGAGGTGGTGGGATTGTATCCTGCTCCCATCCTGTCTCCCATGATTGGATTTGGGGCTGGCATCTTCATGTCCCAAGCTTGTTGCTGGGCCAGCAGCACTGAGGAGCTCCATCTTTCCCTCAGGAAAATGCCTGAGGGAAATGTGGTATGGGATGCTGTGCCAGAGATCGATGCACCAGGGGAAGGGCTCGTGCAGAGGGAGGAATGGGCCACTGGTGGCCACAGGCTCAAGGCAAAGGGCTGCTGCTTTCTGCCCTGGCCCTGGGGATAGCAAGGGGTGTATGTGATGGTGACACAGCAAAGCAAGAGCCCAGGGGCAGGAGGGCTTACAGGGCCACCTGGGAGGCTGTAAATCCTGGCCTCACCACTACAACACAGATCAGGTGGGAAATGCCTCAAAAAGTGCCTTTTCTACCTGTGGCACAGCCTGGGCTTTGGGCAATGCCAGCCTGGATGGACTGTGGGAGCAGCCAGAGGGATTCATTGCCAGCATCACCTTCCCTTGCCCCGACCTGTGGTGGGAGACCCGCCTCACTGGGGTCTGTTGGCGTTTGCTACCATCCTTTCCAGACCCCTTTTAAGATGAATGAGTTACTTTTAACCCCATACAGTACATTTTTCAGAGTGCAGTGGTGAGGCTGCCCCAGAGCTCTGCTGAGGAAAAAGAAATGTCAGGCAAATTCCAGGGATGGTGGCTACCCCGGATGCTCTCACCAGCCATCCCCTGTTAAAGGCTGCCCACTGGCAGCCCAGCTCTGGCAGCACCTCTCCACTGGCAGCAGAAGATAAAATGAGACCAAGCTGCATTTTTTCCCCCTTGTCCACCCAGCAAACTTCTACAGCTTTTCTGCCAGGTCCTGTCCCCTGGGTCTCCGGGGAAGGAGCCGCCCCAGGAGGGGGCAGAGCGGAGGAGCCTGTCTGGCCGCCAGTCTCCATCATGCTCAGAAAAAAAGAATAAAAGAAAATTGTGCTGGATTTTTTGTTTGGTTGTTTTGGGGGTTTTTGAATATATATGGAGGTTTTGTGGCTTTGACGCAGTTTCCTGAAAATCCTGCCTCATCCTGCCAGGGACTGAGCAAATGCACATCCCAGCCCTCGGCAGTGGGGGAGAGAAGGAGGAGAAGCCAGGGAGGGAGAGAAGAAAGCCTTTGCCAAACTGGCCTGACCAGAATGTGACACAAGAGCAGGAAATGAGTCACGCCGGCAGGGCAGCTGCTCCCAGGCATTTGCATAGAAAGAAACCCCACCAAGCAGGGAACTACACCGGCCCTCGTCCGGCTCCCCATGCTCCAGCCCCGCAGCTGCTGGACCCGCTGCCACGCTCACCAGCACCCACCAGCACCCCGAGCTCAGCCAAGGTGATGAGCCCTGGAGCATCATCCCTGCTCCACGGCTGGCTGGCTGTGCACCCCTGGATTTGACTGTGCAAACTCAGGTTGGGCTGTTCCACCCCGGATTTGCTCAAACCAAAGCAGAGCTCCCCTCCATCACCCTGCCATGCAGTCCCCCGTGGCCAGCCCTCAATATCCACTTTGGCCCATGCTTTAGGGTCGGGGAGGAGGGGAGAAAGCCCAGCATTTCTGCCCCAAGAGGAGCCCCAGTTGCGCACCCATTGCACAAGGGTAAGGCTCTCCCACGGGGCAACAATGGCATCACCATCCCTGCACCCAGCACACCATTCCAGACCTGTTCCCAGCTTCCAGTGTCAGACGTGGGTGTCACTGGATCCCAGTGCCTGGGGGCTGGGAACCTGCTTTGTGTGGTGTGGGGACCAGGCTGCACACCCTGCTTCTGGTTCCGTTTAATTCATGTCAGAGGACAGGAGGTTTCTCCTGCAGATGCACCACATACACACATGTGCATCTTCTCCCAACAGATGCTGGGCTGGGAGGATGCCCCAGCAGGCAGGTGACAGTGTGTGAGGGACAGGTGTGACTCCATGGGATGGCTGGGCACAAATGGTGCATGTTGGTGGTGTGCCCTGGGCTGGGTCAGCAGGTGACCATGGGGACCTCTGTGTTGTGCCTTTTGCATGGGGCTGTTTCCCTCCTCCTCCACTCCAAACAGGAACAGGGAATGGCCATAAGCAGACAGATTTAGTGTTGGAAACCAGGCTGTTGCCACCCTGCATGTAAGCCCAGCTTTAAAACTTAAACTTCAGTGAAAGCCTTCAGCGTGTTAGTCACATGGAGGAGGGTGGAGGGAGCTTTCTCCATCACACTAAGCCACCTCACCAGACTGACATGGAAGGGGACAGAAGGGGAGTGATGGTTTTTCTCTGACTGGTTAATTGAGAAACACAGCACTTTGTATCACTTCCAGAGGGCTCAAGGCTTCTGAGGAAGGTGCAGGGCTGGGTGCCAGAGCCTTCAGGAGTGTTCCCAAGAGAGGGTGGTGGCAGACAGGGATGGTGTCACTTTAACAGCCAACTGCTCTGTAAATCTCTGCAAACACCCTGCCTCTACCATCAGTTCAGAAGGGTCTGAAGCCCTAAACAACAAAATGAGTTTGGTACCTTGGCTCTGCAGAGCAGCCAAGTTCATCTCTGCTCCCAGGGACATCATCTCTACCAGGCAATGCCACCTCAATGTGAGATTGAGTGCCTGAGCATCCTGGCTCTGCAGGGTGTACCTGCAGTCCAGTCAGTGCTCATCGAGGGCTCAGCAGAGATGCTGATACTTCACTGAGGAGGCTGGGGAGAGGCAGTGGTCTTTCCAGAGCAGGACTAAGGGCTGCTGAAAGGAGACTGCTGGCAAAGGGGAATGATGGCCAGGCAGTGGCTGGGAAGACTGAGGCTTGTGGGAGGTTGAGGGATGTACACCAGGACTCAGCTACAAACCACCTCTGTGGCCCCTTGGCATCGGCTGGGACACCCACACCAAGATCCTGATGGAGGGGAGACTAAAGCATGGGCAGACTTTCTGCAGTTTCTCCTGCTGGTGTTCATCGGCCACCCAGCACTGTCAGGAAGGGGTCTGGGAGCTGTGTAGGCAGAGGGGGCCCTGTCTACAGCCTTCCTCCAGGCAGCTCCTGCTGGTTGTGGAAGGGTTGCAATGCCCAGCCTGGCTTTGGGGCTTCCCTTGCCAAGGGAGTTTCCCTGGCATGGGCAGGGAGATGGCATCATCCAGATGTGGGTATGATGACAGCAGGGCCAGTGCCAGTCCCAGGACAGAGGGATTCCCAGCCAAGACTATGGTGCATCTTTGAGCTTGGCTCAGCCCCATCCTATCCACTTTCCACTTTTAAGTACTGCTAAATACCAACCAGCTTCCCCAGCACAGTGGGAGTACAGGGTGCCTGAGAAGCCCCTGCAGAAGAGCCCTGAGCTGGCTGGGGTGGGGATGGTGGCTGTCACTGGAGGCTGTCTGGTACTGTGTGTGTTTATAAAGAAGTGAGAGTCATGAATAGTTTTGCGCTGACTTTTCGAGGAGAGGTTTGCCTCCACACGGCCTCCGCCAGTTGACTGCGGTTCTGACACATCTCACGCTGCCCTGCCCAGCTCCCACCAGTCCTGGCGGCCGGATGGCTTGTAGAACCCTGGAGGAGAGGTACAGCCCATGGGCTTTGAGGCCTGGCACAGGAATTACATGGCAAACCGCTCCCTTTTCAGGAATTGGCACTTGAGCCCCAGGAGCTCTGGAGTGGGTGTGCAGGAATGGAGGGGTGATATGGGGTGAGCCCCAGTCCTGGAGCAGAAGCCATCACTGTCTCCTTATCAGAGTGTCTCTTGGCAGGACCTGCCTAGGCACAGGGGTTCCTGTAAAACACAGTGTGGAAAGACCTGAATAATCCCCATACTGGGAGTGGTGTGGAATGCTCATCCCTCTAGCAAGCTGCCCCGGGTGGTCCAAGGCACTGGGGATATAGGGTGCTATAGTAGACACTACTGGGTGGTGTCTCCAGACGTTTTGGTCGGTAGCTTTGAGGCCGCAGATGGGGAATTCCTGCTAAATCCCTCCCAGAGGCAAATTGCCATCAGAGAGCGTCACCCAAGGGTCAGGTTTGGGCCAGATCCCGAAGCCGCTGACTGAGCCTTTGCTCTCTTGTCACTCCACCATAAACCTGACTGCGAACCCTGAGCATTTTTTGATGTAAATACTTTGTTTTGAGCCATTGACACGCTCGTCAGTGGGAAATGGATTTACACCAGCAACGTGCTATATTATTATGAGACCTGGCACATATGGCAGGGATTAGATACACAGTGTCCCACAAAACAGCTGCGGAAACATTTGGTGGGAGAGCTGTTAACAGAGACACCTCTGTGCCCCGAGCTCTGGCAGAAGGTGCTGGGGCTGCTGGTTTGGGAAAGACCCCAGGGAACAAACGGCTGTTGCTCTGCACAGGGAGGAAACACACCTGAAATGGTCCTGTGCAAAGTAACAGCCCATCTAGAAGCCAGCCAAGAGGGGACAGGAGGCTCTTGAGGGCACTTATCACAGAATATTCTGAGTTGGAAGGGACCCACAAGGATCATTGGGTCCAACTCTTGGCCTGCACAAGACAGCCTGAAGAATTACACATCCTCAATGTGCCTGAGAGTGTTTTCCAAATGCTTCTTGAGCTCAGGCAGGCTTGGTGGTGTGATCACCTCTTTGGGGAGCCCGTTCCAGTGCCCGACCCGAACCTTTTTCTAATATCCAATCTCAACCTCCCCTGCCACAACTTCAGGCCATTTCCTCGAGTCCTGTCACTGGTGGCAAGAGAGAAGAGATCAGTGCCTGCCCCTCCAGTTCCCCTTGCGAGGAAGCTGTATACAACGATGAGGACGGTACCTAGTGCCAGCTGTGACCCAGATGTGCACTGGTTCCAGGGCAATGAATCTTTTTATAGACTGGCACCCTGAGCAGTGCCGGCCGCGTAAGGATGCTGGTGGCCCTACGGCCGATGCAGTGGCCAGACGGGACATCCCAAGCCCGGCCTCCTCGGAGGCAGCGGCGGGGGGCCGGGGCGCGGGCGCCCCCCGG
>NW_008236478.1:8297733-8300467 GCF_000691975.1 Corvus brachyrhynchos
AGCGTCCCTGCGCCCCAAAGCATTGTTACCGTCGGGGGCTTGCGACCCCCGGGCCGGCCATGAGAGCGGGCTAGGACGGACCCCTCCGGGCACCTTTTTCCCCCCAGCCCTGGTGGGAAGTGGGAGCAGGTTGTTTTGGGGTCCGCGGGGCTCAGTTCCCCCCGTGGCAAAGCCCGTCCCCTCTCCCATCTCCCTCCGGGAGCGTTGGAGGAGCTGGGCGGGCTGTGCTGGGCTGGGGTTTGCTCTGAATGACCGAGCTCTCCCATTCAAGACCTCGCAATCTCGAAGCAGGCGAGAGGGCTTTTTTTTCTTCTCTTTCCCCCCCCCCCGCTGCTTCTTTTATTTTCTTTCCCTCTTCCTTTTTTTGCGTGCTGCTCCTCCGATTTAGAAGCAAATCTCGGGGGCCGCAGAGAGAATTCGTTTTTCCGCCATCGTCATCGTCGCTATTATTATTTTTTTTTTAATCTTCCTCCTTTTCCCGTTTTGGATCTTAACCCTTTGATCTGTTTCCTTTAAAAGACTCTGATTCCCAACTCCCATCAGGGGGAGAGGGAGGAGAAATACAGGGAAGGAAAAAAAAAGCCCGAACGAGTCGGTGCCCTCAGCTGTTGGCCAGGTTTGGTGGGGGACAAAAGTCCCTTTAAAATATTGAATGTCAGTTGCAAACCTAAGAAAAGAAAAATCTGATCCGGAGCGCTAAATTTAGGAGCTTTATATGGAACTTGGACTCTGCTGCTGGATTTTGTATGGATTTTTTTCAGCCTTCGGTAAGTTTCAGTTCACCTTCTTGGGTAAAAAGGAGCAAATGGCTTTTAGGGGTGGTTAGGACTTTGGGCTGTAAGTCCAACAGGATCGTGTTGGGGTTTTATTAACCGTTTGTGTTGTTTTTTTAACAAAGCGATGGGGACATTGCGTTTTCTTGCCGGATATTCCTAGAGTGCTGCTCTGTGGTTTATTTTATCCCCGATTTTAAAATCTGCTGCGGTTTATTATTTATGGCGCGTGCTGCGGGGAGGGGGGAGCCTGTCCGTTCACCCTCAGCCTTCCCCTTCCAGGGAGGACAGACCCTGGCGTCCGCCCCTAGACCGCACTGAGCGACCAAAGCGGCTGGGGGGAAGTGTCGCCAGAGCTGCCGGCAGAGATGGCCGAGAATTGGAAGAACTGCTTCGAAGAGGAGCTCATCTGCCCCATTTGCCTGCACGTCTTTGTGGAGCCGGTCCAGCTGCCCTGCAAGCACAACTTCTGCCGGGGCTGCATCGGGGAGGCGTGGGCCAAGGAGTCGGGCTTGGTGCGGTGCCCGGAGTGCAACCAGGCCTACAACCAGAAGCCCAACCTGGAGAAGAACCTGAAGCTCACCAACATCGTGGAGAAGTTCAACTCCCTCAACCTGGAGAAGCCCTCCTCAGTCCTGCACTGCGTCTTCTGTCGCCGGGGCCCGCCACTGCCTGCCCAGAAGATCTGTTTGAGGTGTGAGGCTCCGTGCTGCCAGTCCCACGTCCAGACCCACCTGCAGCAGCCCTCCACGGCCCGGGGGCATCTCCTGGTGGAGGCAGAGGACGTGCGGGCCTGGAGCTGCCCCCAGCACAACGCCTACCGCCTGTACCACTGCGAAGCCGAGCAGGTGGCCGTCTGCCAGTTCTGCTGCTACTACAGCGGGGCCCACCAGGGACACTCGGTCTGCGACGTGGAGATCCGCCGCAATGAGATCCGGGTGAGTCCCACCATCCTGGACACCCGGGTTTGCCCAGCCCAGGGACCACCCCCCTGCCCTCTCCCCTGCCGTGTCTGTTCCCCTGTGTTTTTGTAGGACCTACACAAAATCCATCCTGGCGCTGCTCCTCCTCCTGCCTGGGGTCCCCCCGTGGCAGACATGTTGGGTGGCCTCCCAGCCAAGCAGTGACGGAGCCTCTGGGTGGCAGGGGGGCCCCCCAGGGAAGGGGTCTGCGCTGGGAGGCCTTCGTAGCTGTTGAGCTGTGGGACCTACGGCCCCTTGGGTTTGCGGTCTGCAGGGAAGGGTTGAGGTCTTGGGCCAGGATTGTTTGGAGGGTCTGTTCTCCCGGGTTTGTGCTGGGCTATACAGCTGTTCAGAGGAAGGCAGAAGAGTTGCCTGCATCCGAGGTCAAGTCACCCCAAAACTGGGCTTCCTGGGAGGACAAAGTGGCTGCAGAAGTGGACCCTGTCCATTGTAAGGCCTGTGAATGTCAAACTGCCTGCTCTTCCCACTGCCTCCCACGGGGGCCAGTGGCCACCATCCTCTTCCCCCCGGCAATGGAAGAGCTTCGTGTCAGAGACCCATGACGTCTCACTGGTGGGGATTCAGGCTTGGGGTTTGGCCAAACAGTGTGGTTTTTATTAGGGGACACAGGGCTGCCCCTCTCCCTGGAGCAAGATGGGCTGTAATGCTGGATTCGAGGGAAAGTGGGTCTGTATTTTGCTCTTGGCGAGGCCATCTGGCAGGAGCTTTCACCCCTGGCTCCCCACCCTCCAGTTCCTGGCGGGCATTTACCAGCCCTGCGGGCAGCCCTGCCATGACCCTTCTACCACCTTCCCCCTTTTCAGGGCTGCCCCTCCGCTCCCCCTCCGACCCTTCGAAAGAGGCTCGGCGCTTGTCTGCCGAATAAATATTTAACAATGAATTGAATGGTGATTACTGTAAAATGGGGATGATTTCCTGTGTATTTTAATGTTGCCAAAATGAGTCACCATTTAGCAATAAAATAAAAAAAAAAGAAGT
>NW_008236478.1:8300496-8322302 GCF_000691975.1 Corvus brachyrhynchos
TGGAATAGCCGGGGGGGGGGGGGGGGCGGGGGGGGTGGGGGGAGCAGGCAGCTCTGTGTAGAGAGAAGCCAGCCTGAGCTCACAGGAAGGTTATTTTCCTCTCCAGGTTTTTTGGGGGAAAACCAGGGACCTCCATGGAGGTGCCAGCAGCTCCGCCACACACGCTGGAAGGGGAAAGACCCAGTCAGTCTTTTGGAGAAGCGCTTTTCTGCTTCTATTTATAGGGAGTCATTTTGGTTTCCCTCTGCCAGGGTGGGGAGCCACCTCGGGAGGGCTGTGCAGGGCTGGGATGGGGCTCACATGTGCATCTCCCAGGACCCTTAGCCAGGGACCAAAACTATTTTTCCAGGTCCTTTTCCAGGACACTTTGATCTCATTTATTCCCGCTCTTGCTGCGTGTTTTTTTGTTGTTGCTGCTGTTGTTATGGCTGGATGTTCGCTGCTTCTTGCGGATGCATGCTGCTAATGACCTGACAGAAAGCTGCCACCGGCTAGGCTGGATTTTGGCCCTGGCTTGAAATTTTAGGATATGTGGCCAGACACCAAAAGTGTTAGACGGCTGTATTGTAGAGCCACGGAATTATTTTGTGACCTTGGCCAAATCCCTCGATACCTCCATCACTGCGTTATCTTAATTTCCTTTCTCTATGATGATAAGCTTGTCTCTTCCCGCTGGGCGCGTGGCTCGGTTGGGTGCTCGGAGTCTGGGTCAATGAAGGACAGCACCAAGCTGGATCCAAAGGATCCCCCCTATAGTTGAAGCAGTTCTTCCAGGAAGCAGCTGGGGTAGGGATGAGCTCCTGGGAAAAGTGCCCAGCAGGTTGCCAGCCTTTGCTCCATGGCGGTGGCCAGATCTCCGGCTGAAAGCTGCCCCTTGCCAGCCGGCGAGGAAGGTGGCCTCGTCGGCTCCCGAATTAGGGTGCATGAGCTCAGCTGGTGACGGCTTCCTGCCTGCGGGAGCCGGGCCCGGGATTCCTGGCTGCTTGCTCACCCTGCAGCAGCGGTGAGCCGCACTTGGAGCATCCCGGGAAGGATGGGCTGGGACTGGGGGGGCAGATGAGTAACGCTGGGCTTGGGAGGTCCGGGGGAGGCCCCATTGTGAGAGGTTTGTTCCGTGTGTGGCTTGGGTTCGGAAAGCCGTTAATTGAGAAATGAGTCAAAGTTGGGAGGATTGGAGCCCTGACCTTGGTGCGGGGGACTCGCGAATGGGGGGGTTGCAACATCGACCCGCTGTGGGGTGGGTGGCCCCCATGGCCTGGAGGAGGGACCGGAGCCTGCAAACACACTCCCCATAAACTCTGCTTTTTTAGCATTTATTCCTCTGGCTGTTCTGCCAGCCTCCCTCGAAGGGCACCTTACCCTGGTTACAGACTGGTTTGAAGGGGAAAAGGGGCTCAAAACTCCTTGGGGACAGCACCAGCGCTTTGTCAGCTGAGCTGGCAGTTGGGGCAGAAGTGCTCTGGCTGGGTGAAGGAGGCTGGAGGCGGGTGTCTGCCTGAGGAAAGGGGGTGTCTGTGCAGGGTTTGCCTGAAGCAGAGCACGCACCTGGTGGGTTTGGGGGAAGGACCCCGCTCAGTGTTGGGTGCTGCACAAACCCGCAGAGCCCTGGCTCGGAATTAGTTGAACTCCACGGTGCAACCGTAATACAAACAGTAAATAAAATATGTGGTTAATCTTTCTTTCGTGGGCGTATAAAGCGCTTACCTCCCCTTCCCCCCGTGAGATGTTTTCTCCTTTGTTTCCTGTTTTTGTAGCGCTTAAAGAGGAGAGGGGGGAAAGAAAACCCAACAAGGCACCCTCTTTTCTTTTTTTTTCTTTTTTTTTCTTTTTTTTTTTTGCTTCTTGTCATTTTGTTTGTGTCAAGGTCTCAAAATGAAACATTTTTTCTTCCATCTTTGCCTTTGCTGCCCCAGCCACATGCCTTCTGCCTGCATTGGGGAACCTGCTTCTAAGGCTGAAAAAGAAAGTTGCTCCAGTGCAAAGTTGATGTGTTGCTTTTTATTTTTTCTCCATCCAAAAAGGGGAAAATTACATTTCTGGGATTGGAGTATGGGTCAGAAGTCAGCAGTCAGAGAAAGAGACTCACTTGCAGGGTATTATTACCATGTTTGCCCTGTCTTTGTGCGGGACATGGTTGATTGAGGCCAGGTACATCTGAGCTTGCTCAGGGGTTTCCCAGCTGCTTGTCCTCAGCTGGAGGTGCCACCAGTGGAAAGGGTCTTGGGTAGAGAGCCTCTCCTCCTGCTTCTGTTTTTTTTGGGGGGAAGGAGATAGATTTCCCCCTGACCTAGCTTCCTAGAAATCCCTTCATATTCTGAAGATCTCTGGTGGCTTTACATTAAGAGGGAGAAAATGCGTTGTGGTGCTGAGACCTGCAGGAAAACATTGGGAACCCTCGTGCAGGTATGTAGGAACAGCATCCAGCACTGTCCATGGAGCAGGGCATGTTCAGCAAATCCAGGGTGACAGGGACTGGGCTGCTGAGTCCATCTTCAACTCCCTGGGTTTGGGCTTTCTTTCTTGGCAGCATCCCACATAAGGCCAACTTACATGCTTTATAATGAGAAAGAGGAAAGGTGAGCACTTGGTAGGAGCACTGGAAGAGAAGGATCTCAAGTCTGTACCAGAAACTGGTTCTTTGCCAGCTTTGGCCACCACCAAGTCCCATGTTGCATCCCCATGCTTCCATCTGTGCCAGAGATGTTTTGCTGGGACCAAGGGAGCCCCACTGGTGGGGAAGCTTGGGATCAGCTTCATTGCCAGGCTTCTGGCGTGAGCTGCTCTAGGTTATTTTACTCTGAAACAGGTTTGGTAACTTGTGATGGACTGGATTTTTACAGGCTTACTTATTTTCCAGATGACTTGTTTATGAGGAGCACGGCACGCAGCTCACTGCAGGCATTGTGAGTGCAAGTGCCCAACTGCTTGAGTGCTAATTTAGCTCTCGTGGCTGTAGGTGGTGTGGCTGGTGCCTGGCAGGCATTTGCTGTGGCACTCTTTGAGCATATCTGGTCCCCAGACAACTTTTGCAGCAGGTCCTATGAAGCAGGAGTTGTGCAGCTTCTCCCTGCGACCCCCATCTGAACTTCCACCAGCACCCCAGAGCTGAACTGCCAGCCCAGCCCACGGGTTAGGTCAGCCTAATCCAGGTTTCTCCCTCCTTGGTTTTGCTTATGCCCTAGTTCCTGCCCAGGGGCCTCAGGAATATGGCACTATGCTCGTAAATGTGACTGATCATTGTGCCCTGGGATGCTGTCAATTGGTGAAGCTGCCATGATGAGCACTGACTTCTTGGGCCTTGGGCAGTGGCAGAAATCCCAGCACCCACCTAGCCTGGCTTCCTAGCTCTGTGCCACTCACCACATCAATCTGTCAGGCTTTGCTGTGCTGTATTGTCAGGGGCAGCAGATTTCAGTTCAACCTGCAGCAGCCCAAGCTGCCCTAGAGAGGTCTGGGGGGGCTGAGCCACCCTGCTGTAAACCCCTCTGGGTTTGCTGGCCAAGCAGCAGTGGGTATCTTGGCAGTCCCAGATCTTTGGCTGAACTGGAGCAGTCTCCTGCCTCCACAGGGTTTGGATTAAGGGCTTTTCCCCGCTGCTTTCCTGCGAAGCTTGAGCATTTTCCTTGCCCTTAGCACGTCAGGTTGCCAGTGGTTGTTTGATCCAGACCTGCAGCTGCAAGTCTTCTATGTGGAGTCAATCCGAGAAGTGACAGCAGAGATGGAGAATGCTGGGAGGCAGCCTGGTGGATTGGGTGGGAGGAAGGAGGCTTGTGTGGAGGGGACAGCCGTGGTAAAGGAGTAGGACAGGGGCTGTAGTGGAGAATGCTCTTTTCCCACAGGGGACAATGCGGTGTGGATGGGAGCTGTCGGAGAGTGAGGTGGAAAGAGGAGAGGTAAGGAAAGGTTCATCTGAGGACCTTGAGCTGCTTTGCAAGGAATAGCAACAAAATGTAGCCCAGGCTTACCCCTCTGCAGTTGGCTGTACTTTGCAGGTGGGCATCTCTAGGCACAGCCTTGCACACCAGACTGCCCTGGCCTAGAGCTTTCCACCTTGAAGCCCTCCTTCAGCAGTGACTTTGAATGAGCCCCTGAGACAGAGGTGTTGTGGTCTGGTCTCTGAACTAGGAGGTCCAAGCCCAGCTTTGGCTGGTGATGAGGGCATAATGAATTTAGCCCAGACCCTTGTTTAATCTAAATCTATCGTGTGATGCTTATGTGAGCATCATGTGTCTGCTGGTATGGAGGTGTGCAGCGTGCTGCTCTCCTCAAGCCCATGAGCATGATGGAGAGGGGGAAGTAGAAGAGACATGAACTGCAGTGGGACACCCTGGACTTCTCTCCACCCCTCAGCCTCGTGCCTCACACGTGGGAGTCTGGGTGAGCCCTTCAAGGAATGCACAAGTCCCAGGACTGTCCTTGCATTCTTCTCCCCTCCCCTTGCTCCAACAAAGCACCGTTCTCAGGGTCTCCCACGTGCCCATCTGGGCCTGGTCCTGCCAGAGGGGCATCCACAGACTCTCTGCTGCTTTGGTCTTTGCCTCTGGAGCCAAGGAGTTGCCTCTGTCCTCATCTGAGCAGGGGGAGCAGAAGAGGGGCTTGCGAAGGGGGTGGGAGGAGAAGGCAGATTTCTATGTCTCACAAAGGGCACAAGCGATCAGATTCGTGCAACTGCCCAAGAATAAAGAGGCTCTTACAGTGCTGGCTGCCCTGACCTCTCTCCTCTCTGCTCCAGAGGACAGCGTGTGACCACACAGGGATTTCTTAGCTGTACTTGGGAGGCAGGCAGCGGGTTTTCTATCCCCAGATCTGTCTGCAGCTTGCCTTGCAGCATATTGGCCTATTTTTTTGCTCGTTACCTATCTGTTTACTGAAAATCTTGGTACATGGTGATAATTTCTTCTTTTCTTCTCTTTAATTTCATGTAATTGTTTTGGGCTTTTTTTTTTTTCAATCTGACACTGAAATGGGGCTGAGAGCAGCAGTGCTTCCAGAGCAGGGACAAAAGTAACCAGGAAACACAGGGCAAGAGAGGAGGGATCGACACCGAAACAATGAAATAGCCAAGCAAGGAAAGACTGAATGCTCAATAGCACAAGCCTTTGCAGAAATGCCTGGCTAGTGCAGCATTTTATAATCAGCTTCTGTGCAGGGCTGGCCTGCAACAGTAGTGTGATGGGGGAGGAATGCTTTGAATTAGCTGGATGCCAGAATTAATTCTGTCAGAATTCAAATGTACGTGTATGTACGGATTTATAAATAAACACTTGGAGCTGGATTCTGCTTTGCCACGCAGGCTCCGGGGCAGAATCTGGTCTGGCCTGGCTTTTTCGCTCTTAAAAAAAATAAAATGCTATGGATCTGGGCTAGGTTCTGGTGACTTTGTCAACTTCCTACATTTATCAACAGCCTGTAGGCTGAGGAGATGCTGGTTGGGTTGAAGTAAGGAGGATGGCACAGAGGACTCAAAGCTGCTGAGCTTGCTTGCAGTGGTAGCCAATTTCCTGCAATGAACCTCCGTTTGCTGGAAGAGAAGGTGAGGCAAATGCTGGGGGACCAGTGGGGAGATGTGAAATGTGCAGGACTGGGGATGTCCTGCCCTTCCCTTTCCTCCATGGAAGGACAGAGGCAGCCACCCCTCCTTTCCCTGGGAGAGCTACATCCAGCATGCTTGGGAATGGGAGGAAGAGATGTCTGGTCCCAAATATGGAGGGAGGGATGGTTATTGACAGGCATGAGACTCTGGATGCACGCAAAAGTTTTTACATATGTCCCCCAGATGAACTCGGGGAAGAGGTTCCCAGTCCTGGATCCTTTCTGATAAGGACAGCTTCAGCCTGTTCTCACCAGGGCATCGTGGTTGTCCCTCTTCTGTCTTGTGATTCTCTTGTGATGGTAACATGAGCAGAAGTTCCCAGCTCAGTGCAGTGCCCTGCACTCTGCAGCGGTGTCGGCACACTCCAAGCACACTCCACGTCATCAGTTTGCTGGGATGATGTACCAGAACTGTTAAAAAAAAAATTAATTAATTTAATTTCTCTGTTTCTTCTCTTCCCCCTACCTGTCCTTTTGCAGTTTCTTGCTGTGTGGATGCTTTGGTGGGGGGGGCTGTCTCTGGAGTGGGCTGGGAAGAGCCGAGCTGTGGATGGCTCCAGATGAGGCAGTTGGCAGGGAGTGACGTTCCGGATGGCTGTGTCTCTCTGAAATATGAGTAAACATTGTCAGAGCAGCCGACTGTATGATCTGGGGCTTGGGGAGGGCTGATCTGCCTTTTCTTCCCTCCACCCATCTCTCCCTGTTCAGGATCCCCCATTTGCTCAGCATCACCCAGTTCTCCTCTCCCTGCCTGGGTGACCTAGAAGCTTCATCCTAGAGCTGTAGCTTTGGAGAAAGGGAAGGAAAATCCCCCATGTCCTAATGGAGGCAGTGTTTTCCCTTGCCATACGACAGCTTAATCCAAACCCTCATTTGAGCCAGTTATTGTGTGCCTTTAAAACCCCATCCCCTGGAAACTAGTCTCCCACCCCCTTCCCTCCCAGTCAATCCTGGTCAGTGGAGCTGAGCTCCGGGGTTTGGTGCTGGGCCACACGCAGACACAGATCGATCACACTGGGGGTGGGTTGGTATTTCTGTGGCAATGGTTTTTATTGCTGGTTGCGGCTGTTGGGTTGTTGGTAAGTCGGGGGGGTTGGCGTGCACTGTAATGGGCTTGTGCGTGTGGCAAGGGGAGAGAGAGGGTAATGTGATTGCATCCTTCTGCTCATTATCCCCTTGCTAGCAGGGGGGGCCGCGTCCCTCTCCCCATCCGAATCCATGTGGAGCTGCTGCCTCTGCGGTGGGAGCAGGTTTTTTTCCCTGCAGGTGAACTCCTCTGCGCTCAGACAAAGGGCTGGGGGTGCCGGTGCCTCCCTTTGTTCTTTTCCTGTCCTGGTGCACCCGCCTCTGACGGCAAAAAGCCCCTTGAAGCGTGCCTCTCAAATGGATGGAGCGGAATAAATGCGCTGCGAGGTCTCTGTCCCCCTCACAGACCCTTTGGGGACAGTGCGGGGGGGTGCTGCACTCCCCCTTCCCTCTGGTATTATGCTAGCCCCTTAGTGATGGGGGTGGCCAGATCCAGGAGGGAATTACTGCAGCTCTCCTGCCACAGCTGCACTGTTGTGGCTCCCCCGCGTGGCTGAGGCCTGCGAGCTCTGTTTTGGTCAGAGGTAGTTTGGTCGTAGCAGGTGGGACAGAGCCCGCCCCCTTCAAGGGAATGTGAGTACATTTGGGGGCTATTTTCCTGCCTCTGCCTGCTGGCATCCTGCACAGCAGGGCATCCGGGCAGAGGGGCAGAGAACTAGAAACAGTGCCTGGTGTGAAGACCACCCCTTGCCAAACGCATCTCCTGAGCATGTGAGCCCAGCAGGTAAAACCAAGGCCTGTCCTCCAGCTAAGGAATTTGTAGCTTTCTACTTAAAACAGGGGAGGAGAAGATCATTTTAATCTCTGCAACAGCCTTAAGTCTGGGTGGGGAAGTCAAGGTATTACCCTAAATTAGAGGTAAGCAGAGGTGGGGGGACCTGGTAGGAGTCAGGAAGTCCATGGCAGTGTGGGGGAGCAGTCCTGGAGACTGGAGCTTTCTTTGCTGATGGTGGTGCCTTGCAGAACCTGGACCCTGCTAGCTGCGCCCATCCAGACTCTTCCTCCCCTGGTCCTCCCCAGGGCTGGCTCCTGGCTCCTGCAACAATCTATAAGTGCACATGGTATTAATCTCCATTTACCAAAGTGCTTTTCAGCAATATGATAAACGATAACAAGGTGAAGAACAAAAACTAAACCTTCCTCTCTCAATGTATTAAAACTGCCCACGGGAGCCTTCCTCAGGAAATGCCCCTCCTTCCCAAAACACAAGGCCTGGCTTTGCAGGAGAGAGAGACTGGAGGCATCTGAAAAGACAGCCTTCGTGTACACGCTGCATCCAGTAGCTGTTGACAAAGACATTTGAGGAAAACCTTGTGCTTCCCAAACAGTGGAGGCTGGGAGTGTCTGTCAGTTTGGATGTAGGTATCCAGGGGAAAGGGAATCTGTCAGCCCATCTCTTCTGGACCTGGTGAAGGGAGCAGGCATTAATGTTTTGAAGGTCAAGCACAAGTCATGAGCTGGCCCTGTGGCAGCTGTGCTGGCTGGCAAGTAAGGGGAAGCCACCACAGAACCACGATAGCTAGCTGGTTTTTCTGTGGGTGCAATCTCACTAGGGAATGAGGAGCTGTCGTTGTTGGTCCTTTCTGCTCTAGAAAATGGCAGTGGGTCACAGCTAGAAATGGCTTCTCTGGTTGTACACTGACTGCTGGCGCTGCTCCCCCAGTCCCTGTGCAGTTCTCAGCACGTCCCATAATATCTGTGTCTCTGCTGCATCCTCTTTGAAAGAGGATAATGAAACTGAAAGGGGGAAGCAGGGCACACTAGAGGCACCTTGGACTGCTAAACTTGAGAAAGCACTGCTGGTCTGCCAGAGACCTGAGGAGCTGGATTTTTGAGTCAGAAAATGAAATGCCAGGTAGGCAGAGAGTGAAAGACACCTTATGTGAGGATGGAAACTGAGCCTTAAATATGGCTCACATGAATCAGCAGGACCGGAGTTGAGCAGAGCAGTTCCCCTGGCTCCCTGGGAGGATGGAGCTGACTGGGGTCTGAGCTGTCGAGCTCTGATCGCCAAGTCAAACCTGGAAGATAAATGATACTTCAGAGGCCTGAGATCAATAATGTCAAAGGCTGGTCCGTAATCGGGCGAGATTAAAAACCAATGGCAGGCCTTCTCCTAGGAGCAGAAGTCAGCACGTTGAAGGAGAGCAGCAGGGTTTGCTCCTTTACAGTTATTCCCTGGTGGTGCCCACATCCAAAATCCACCTTCCCTGGCTGCCCCCTGCAACATCAGTGATTTCCCTTTTCAATCAACATCGACCACATCCCACAGGTCCCCTATAGCCGAGCCCTCTTCATTGGTCCCTGTGCAGCTGGTCCAGAGTGCTCCTGTCCTTGAGAGAGAGGCTGAGTTGGAGACAAAGGCAATGCAGTCTGGTGCTGGCCACCAGCCACTTTCGCTGCCTGGGGGTGAGCTGGGACTGCAAGAGGTAGAGGAGGAGAGGAGATGCTGAAGCAGGAGTTACGTCGATCCTGTGGGTACCATGATATGCCATGTTTTGCGAAGATGCTTGGCTTTGGGAAGCATACCGGAGAGAGGAGTTTGGGAATGAGGGCTGCAGGTTACTCTTGACAGTTATTTTTATCTGTATTTATCAATTAATGGGTACCATGAGTATTTATCCACCCATGAGCAGGAGACAGGTGGGGTGCATGCTCGTGCCCATTTTTGGGGTGCTGATGTTGGATCTTCTCATAGAAGTGGTTTTTCTCCTGGTTGGGTGCTAAGCCGGAAGCTGTGTCCCCTGGTTGGCAACAGCCACAGCCTGCCTGGTGTGGACAAGATGGAACTCATTTATTTGCAGGAGCAAATTAAAATAAACTTGAGTCCCTTCTTTTCAGTGCATTCTTAAACGGGTGCACAGGGTGCAGGGCAGGGCCATGCTGTGGCTGCTGCGAAGGGCACTGGGATATACGATGTTGCCTCTCTTTCCCAGGTGCAAGGGCAATTGAAGTAGAAGGAGCCATGTTGTCTCCTGCTGCTGCCCCTTTGCACACACAAGGAGCTGTAGATGCCATTTGCCTTTGCCCCGGGCTCCTCTTCCCCTTCCTCCCCACTCCCCCACCCCTTCCCTGCCAGGAAGCCTGGCCTTTGTGTGAAGTGATGTCTCCTGACATCAGCCGGGCGCATGATTTCCTCCGCAGCGGGGAGGGTGAGCGGGTGAGGAGAGGGGTGCCACGTTCCCCAGGGGGTGACGTATGGACTGGCCTTGCTGGAGCACAGGGTGACAGCACTCCTGGAGTGGCTGCATGCCCGTCTGGGATGCGGTAGGGAGGTGGTTGTCCCCAGCTGGCAAGGTGATTCAGCGGAGCTTTGCCTGCTTGCACTATTCTGCCTGAAAACACCACGCCAGTGTGCTGCCTTTTGCTTCCTACGACTCTGATTGCTTCAGTGGAATCTTTATGGGACCCCTCGAGGGATGCAGTGTTGGGCTTTATGTAGCTGAAGTTTGGCCAGTGCTGGATGCAGGGTCTTGCTCGAGGGTTGCCATCGCAGTGCCATGGAGCAGAGGTGGAGGGGCTCAACACCAAGGCAGGAGCAGGGCTGATGTCTCCTGCTGGCCAGGGCTGCACCAGAGCTCTGGGAGCATCCTGCTGTCCATGCAGAAATGTTGCTTCAGAAAGGGTGGGTTGCAGGTCAGCTGCGAGGGGATTTGTGGGTTGCAGGCTCTTGGCTTCTCCTGGGAAAGGGGCTAGTGCAACACATGGGAATTGGCCAAGTGCCTGCCAACAAGAAGCCATGGCTGGCACCTTGCCAGGAGCTTGGGGGCCTTGCATCACTTTAATTTGAGATGTGTTTACTGGAGGATGGCATTTTGCAGCTGGCTGGCTGGAAACTACAGGTCCCAGCATTCTCCCTCACGTGTCACCCAGAAGGAGCGTGGTACCACGGGGATCGTAGTCTCAGTGCTTGCCACTCTGGGGTTTTGCTTTTACGTGGAAGGGCTCTGATTCAGCATTGCTGGGCAGAGCCAGGCTGCAAGACATGGGGACTGGTCTTTGCCTCCTGCTTTCCTATCCTTCTGCCACCTACTTGCTCGATGCAAGACCAGGTTGGCCTTTTTATGCCACCAGGCTGGGGAGGGGATCTGGTCCTATTCTTACTCATTTGCAACGTAAATATTTTGGTCCTGAGTACGTTGCTGGGAGCTGGGTGTCACGTTGAGGAGCATGATTCATTCATGCTGTTGCTGCTCGGAGCACAATGAGGCAGCCTTGGGACCGGTCCCAAAGATTTCCTGTGATCGCGGTTGGTGGGGAATTTGGGACGTCACATTCGAGTAAGTCAGAGCCCTCCTTGCACAATTCTTGTAAGCCAGGAGTACTGTGCCGTGCCTAGTGTATTTGGGACTTGCCATCCCCAAAATGTGGTCGTTGTGGGTGGCTTGCATTTCCAGAGGGAGGAATAATGAAGAGCGAGGCTGAGCTCCAGTTCTTGCCGTCTCCAGCTGCTGGTGTGCAGAAAAGGTTGCAGGGTGTAGGGCTTTGTGCCTGGTCCCAGCCAGCCTAACAAATAAAGGTACAAAGCAATGCAAGTTGAAAATCTGCTTCACATCAAGGAGACTCAGGCAGAGTTTCTCCAGTGGGGCCAGAGCATCCCAATGTGTTTTAGAGGGATGTGGGACAACCTGAGATAGGACACTGGGCAGGTGGGCCAGAAGATGCCCCTCCATCCCATGCTTCCACTGGTGATGCTGTGCTGCCAGAGGGACCTTTCCTGTCCCACTTTGATCACTTGTGCAGGAGGGGCTGCACCCTCCACCCCTGGACTGGTTCCCTCCGTCCCCCCATGTGTCACTTTGTCCTCCCCATGCTGCTGAGAGCCAGGTGTGGGCAGCGCCCAGATTCGTTCTGGCATCCTTCGTTAGACAGTGTTTGTTCATGCTGCATTTTTCTTTTTGCTGGCTTGTTTGGACACGCACTGGTACATTCACGGCACTCAGGCAGTAACGTGAGTCTCTTTCCCATTAGGAAAGGGGCCAGGATTTGGGGGGGCTGGGAGGGTGGCTTAAGCAGTAGTTTTTGAGATATTTCCTTCTGCTGCCACACCCTGCATGAAAGAGCAATATCCGCGGCTTCAGCTGCTATCGCAAGGCTCTGAACGTCTCTCTTTTAATATAGATTGGTATCATTTTGCATTTTAAAGTAAAAACACGCTGCAAGCTGCAGACAGCTGTCTGTTGGCAGCTTTGTTTGAACATCTGGTATTGCTGGGCTGCTGTTCAGCACGATCTAACTATGGGATTCATAAAGATTATAATCCGGGCTTTCAGATTCTCAACAGCCACCTCACAAAAAAAAAAAAAGGGAAGAGCAAAAACCCAGTGGGGAGGCAGTGGAGGGTCCTTGGTGTTCAGCAGACTGTGGTCGTGGTCACTGGGGTGGATGGACTTGCTGTACGTTGCCTTGGCTGCTCGCAGGTGCTGACAGGCTGCTTCCAGCCTGCAAAATGCCAGGCACTGGGGAGTTGTAGAAGTGCAGAGTCTTTTCCCCCCTTCTATTTTTTCCAGCTTGTGTGTGGAATCTGGTCTCATACTCCTCTGGGTGGTGTCTGGCGCTGGTGAGCTGAAGCAGCAGATTCTGCTGTGGCTTTCGGTAGATGTTTGTAAGAGTTGTCTGCAGCAACAGGACTTGGTTTCTTTTGCTTTAAAGTAAGTGATGGAGGAGCCAAGGCTCACAGTAAACATCTTGGCATGTCAAAACCTCATTTCCAAGAGAAATTGAGTCCGCTTTTCTTGAAGCAACCAAAAGGTTGAGATAGCCACCTCTGTAAGCCCCATCCATCCTTCTGAGAGTCAGGCACTTTCCTTGGCACCTTGGAGAATTAAGCGACCTCTAAGCCCCTAACGGGTTTTATAAATCTTGTTAGTTGATCTGCATTTTTGCAGAGCTCTTTGAATCCAGCCTATTGGCGCATAAGTCACCTTGACTTTCCTCAAGGCTTTGACTCCCAATTCACTTTCAGGCTCCATTTGTCAGTTGGAGGTGCACAAAAAATGTCCCCCTTATCTTTATTAGAGAAAAAAAAAAGCTGCCTGGAGAAATGTAGCTGCACTCCAGTTGGTGCAGGCCAGTAATAGAGGTGCATATAAACCTGTTCTGCCCTTGTTTGTGTTGATTTAACTTACCAGTACAAATTAAAATAGCCTTGAGCGGTTGGAAGTTTAACTAGATCAGTTGGGAGGAAAAAAAAAAAAATCGTGGCCTTTAAATCAAAGGAGGGTTTTCTTTCTAGTGCTGCCTGAGTCTGGAGAGATGCTTAGTGCAGCTGGACCCCTTTTCTTTGGGTCACCAAATGAGACACTGATAGGGCACGTGGCTGCAGGTCGTTGCTGGTCATCTCATGGCTGGGACGTGGGTGCACGTGGGTATTGCTGCTGCTGCTCTGCTCCTCAGAGGTATCTGAGTTCCTCACAAAACCTGTTTATGCTTCCAGATCCTCGTGCCAGGCTCCCTCCAGAGCAGAAACTCGAAATCAGGGGGGTAGGAAGCCAAAGGGGCTGTGGTTCAGAGCTCAGGGCTTCCCATGGCAGGACTCAGCTGTGGTGGGTGCAGAGCAGAGGTCTTTGGGCAGGGGAGAGGCTGCTCAGCTGGCAATGGGAGCAAGGGTGGAAGAGGCTGGCTGTGTTTCACCCCTGCAGGGAGAAGGCTCTGAGATCACATAGGCCAGCTGGATCTTGAATCCAAGATGTTTATTTGGAAGGGGGAGTGAGGGTTTCTCAATTTTGCAGGGCCTGCAGATGGGGGTAGGTTTGCTGCGGAGCAATAGGATGGGTCTTTGCAGGATGGCTCTTTTGGAAGGCAAGCCATTACCACAGCCACAGTTTGGGGACAACTGGCTGGGACCTTGAGATTTCATCACATTGGGAAGATCTCGGAATTCAACAGAGCTAGACAAGACTGGGACAGCAACAGATCAAGGCAGGATTGGGGGTGCTGCCAAAGCCTGTTGAATTTTTTATGGGGGTTATGGGAGGAGTGACTGAGAGATGATCTGTCAGAGCAATAGGGCTTGTGTGAGGAGCAGGACTTTGTGAGTTTCAGCACTGAGTGATCTCCCTTTGCTGCCTAGACTGCCACCACTGGAGCTGGCAGAGCACTTCTGAGAGCCAGCTGGGGGAGATGATCCCACCAAAGACAGACTGCTCTTTTTTTGCTGGATAAATTTTTTATCTGGATCTGTGGTTGGGAAGGGGCAGATGTATGAAAACAGACAGAAGAGGGAGAAAAGGAACATAGACCCCCCATAATATCTGTATAAATTGATTAAAGCATTTGAAAAACCACGAGCACAGAGTGTGCTGAAGGCAGAAAGGGCAGGACTTATTACATGATCTTGATGATTACATGACATGAAAAACTGTGATATCTGGTGAATCCCACTCGATACAGCTACAGGCCCCAGATTTTATTTTCTGGTGTGGCAGGGATGAAGCACAAGGCAATGCTGGTCATGGGGACCAGTTGTGCTCCAGGTGTTGGTGTCAGTCTGAGCTCCCAAGTGTCTGGAAACAGTTGCTCAAGGCACTCGGGTCTGGTGTCTGAAACTTTCAGGATGTCGCAAACCCCTGCACTTTTCCCTGCAGTGTCCCAGTGCTGGTGCTCCTGAGCTGGTTACTCAAAGGGCATTTGGTGCTGGGCAGGGCAGGTTTGTGCCAGGGCCTGCAGCCAGAGCCCTGTGCTGGAGATGGCTCAGCAGCAGGGAGAATTTTGGCACTAATTTATAAGCAGCCCTAAACCTGTACATTTTCCCTTTAGAAGTGAAAGAGGTGGGGAAAAGAGCTCCTCCCTTGCATCCCTGATGACAAAGAAGATGCAGACCTTGTCCTTCATAAACACAGAACTGAGCCCTGTGATTCTTCCTGCCTCTCTCTGTTCCCAGGCGAAGGTGGCCTGGGCTGGCCTCCCACCAAACGCTGGCTGGGGTGGACTGTTGGCCAGTGTCCACACCCAAGCCTGGGTGGGGATCTCTTCTCCCTCCCTTCCCAGCAGAAAGAAAAGAGATTTCCTGAGTTCCTCGCTGCCCCAAGGGCCTGGTTGCGCCTGCACCCGCAGCCCCAGCAGCCCTCAGAGGTGGTCTCTCCGTCTTGCTCCTGCACCGCCCAAATGCATCTGCTGTCCCTGTAGCATTGGGACACAGTGTGGGAGCATTTTCCCTCATGGAATGCTGTCTCTCCTGGCAGATATGGGGCAGGAAGTGGCTGTACTGGCCAAAGGCATGGTCACTAGTGAAGTTCCCCAAGGCACAGTTTTGGGACCAGTCTTATTTAATACTAGGAAAGCTCTGCAGAGAGATCTGGACAGGCTGGATCAATGTACCAAGGCCAACTGTATGAGGTTCAGCAAAGTGAAGTGCTGGATCCTGCACTTGGGTCACAACAACCCCACACAGTGCTACTGGCTGGGGCAGAGTGGCTGGGAAGCTGCCCAGCAGAAAAGGACCTGGGGATACTGGTCAACAGCAGCTGATCGTGAGCCACCAGTCGCCCAGGTGGCCAAGAAGGCCAGTGGCATCTTGGCTTGTTTTCGCAGTAGTGTGGCCAGCAGGACCAGGACTGTGATCATCCCCCTGTACTCAGCACTGGTGGGGGCTGCACCTCAAATCCCGTGTTCAGTTTTGGACCCCTCACTGCAAGAATAATATTGAGGTGCTGGAGCAAGTCCAGAGGAGGGCAACAGAGCTGGTGAAGGGTCTGGAGCACAGGCCAAATGAGGAGTGGCTGAGGGAGCTGGGGGTGTTCAGCCTGGAGAAAAGGAGGCTCGGGGAGACCTTATCACTCTCTACAACTGCCTGAGAGTGTACTGAGGTGGGATCAGCCTCTTCTCCCAGACAACAAGTGACAAAGATGAGGACAAGCCTAAGCTGTGCTAGGGAGGGTTCATGTTGGGCATCAGGAAGAATTTCTTCAGTGAAAGGGAGGTTAAACATTAGAATGGGCTGCCCAGGGAAGTTGTGGAGTCACCATCCCTGGGAGTGTTCAAGAAATGACTGGACATGGCCATTAGTGCTAGTGGTTTAGTTGACATGGTAGTGTTCAGTCAAAGGTTGAACTCAATGATCTTGGAGGTGTTTTCCAATCTTAATGATTTTATGATTCTATGATTCTATCACCAAGGCTCATCTTTGTCCTGGGGAGCCAGCAGCATCAGTCATGACTCGCCTGGCTGCATGCTCAGCATGCAAACTAGCTTCTTGTCCTGGTACTCGTTTTCCTGGTGCATTTCCAGCCCCTTTTTTCCTCTTCTGCACATGTTGTGAGCGAGTCTTGAGCCCCAGGTCTGGTAGAGGCAGTTTGCCCTGCTTTCACTGCCTCTTGCTGTGCTTTGCATGGAGGAAGCCTCTGTTGAGGGCCGCATCACCCATACTGGACACCTGATATGAGGAAGGCTCCTTCCTCCAGGACTTGCAGGGCTGCAGGTAGAGAGGTGATGTGTCTCCAGCCATTGGCCTCATCTCTCTGCTCCTTAATCTCTCTTATCCTCCTTTTCCCCTCGAAGCAAATCTTTGTCCCTGATCCAAGGACACTGACAGCAGTGGCCGCTGGGCCATGGCTTGAAGTTGGGGTCCAAAAATTATAGGTAGAGCCCTAGCCTCTTTCCCCCATTTACGTGAGAGGCACAGCATCAAGTAACCCCCGTGGCCGTGAGGAGCAGGGGGACAAGGGCACAGAGGCCCAGGAGGGTGAATTAACATCCTCAAGGTCCCCCTGAAGGTCACTTTCTGACAGAGAATAGGTCCCCCATTTCCTGGTTTCCAGAAATCCTGCTGCTGGCCCCATGCAACACAATGCTTGTATTTTCCCCTTATTAACGAGTTCTTCCTTTCTGCTGGGTTTAAAAAAGGGAAAGAATCCAGGCTGCAGGCACCAGCACAGCCCTGTGGTGGTCCAGGATCTGCTCTGGTACAGGGACGTGCAGAGAAGTGTGGTCTGCCATGCCCACTGTCCCGGGATGCCCCAGGAGCCAGGGCCGACCTGGTTCTGCTAAGCAGCCATGAGTCGTGGATCCATGGGAGCATCCAGCTGCTGTGTGCCAGTCATGCTACAGGGATGCCCTGTGCTGGGCTGGGCACAGGAGGTGGGACATAGGGCTGTGCCTGTGGGGTAGCCAGTGGAGATGGGACATGGGTCTAAGCCTGATTGTTTCTCCTATTGTCCCGGGGAAGGCTCAGAGGCCAGGCAGCATCTCACAGGGTCATGTAGACAAGCAGGAGGCATCTTCACCCACTCCAGCATGAGAGCAGGGTGGAGAGCTGCTCTTGCAAGAGTCATTGTACATCCTGTTCCCCCAGGCTGGTGCTGAATATTTGGCCTTCAGCCCTTTTCTAGGAAGCACTGGCTCTCCTGGTGCTCAGGGGTCCCTCAGTGCTGGCAAGGGGGTCTCTTTGATGCCTGTTCACTGCATGGCTGCTGCTCCCATCCCTTCCTAGCAAGGGCAGCTATTAATATCTCAGGCTGTTCCCCTCCCCTCTTCCTTCCCCTGTTGAGGATAAACCAGCCTGATCTCTGAACAGAGAGCACCGTGAGAAAAGCCAAAGCCTGGAGCACTGTGTGTGCTCCAGGCTGGCCAGGGAAGGCAAGACCTCGTGCTCTGGCTGGAGACCTTCCCTCCTGCCTGGTGCTTACTGTAAATGTGTGCAAGATGAAACCCCAACCAGAAGGCATTTCCTTCCTGCCCCTTTAAGTGAATCAGCCTCCTGCGAGTGTCATGAGGGCTGTGGGGAGTTTGAAAGAGCTGGTTTTGCCTGGGTCTGGTCAGCAGGAGACCGTGGCAGGGTGGGAGGGATGCTCCAGGGCGTTTGGGCTATGGGGACTGGTCCCCTTGGGCTGTGGTGGTGCATGATCTCATGATTTGAGATCCTGTTTTTGGGAGCACTTGGCTGTTGTGCCCCAGATGTGCACCATGTCAAGGTTCTGGTGTGTTAGCAGGTGAGGTGACACTTTCAGGAGGGATGAAAATAGCTCATCGCGTGGGTTTTTCTCAGAAAACTGTCCAGCTGACGGTGGAGCGGGGCTGGGGAGAGGGAAGTCTGCGTGTGGGAGGCCTGGGGAGGCAAAAGGTTGCGCTCGCCTCCTTGGTCCAGGGCTTTCAGTGCATTAAAATTCAGTCACTGTGACTTCAGGCCCGTCTCCAGCAACGTGCCGGGACGTGTGTCTCAATGGGGGCTCTTGATCCCAGTCCTGGGCTGAGCTGCAGGTGTCTGGAGCCATTCCCACAACAGGCATCCATCTGCCCTTTGCGGCTTCCTTGCTCCGGCTCCACCTTCCTCCTCCTCCTCACCCTTCCTCCCCCTCGTGCTCCAAGCTGCTCCCTCCGTTCTGGCTTTCCGGTGACTGCAAACAATGTCCTTATTCACTTGGTGGCTGGGATTTGGCGGCGAGGGGAAGGCCTGGGCGCAGAGGAGGAAGAAGGAGAGAGGCAGAGAAGTGAGTGCACCTGTCCTGGGCCAGCCATCCAGCTGGGGTTAAGGGTGTTCTGTGGGGCAGTCTCTGCTCCCCCGGTTTCCTACGGGAATGAGGGCTGTGCACTCCTGTGGTTTGTCCACCTGGCCTGCTGTAGTACCCTCCAAACCCACAGACAGTTTCAGCAGAGTTTATTGGGAATTAGCATCCTGCAAGCATCCCACAGGTCAGTGTGTGGGCACTTGGTTGCTCTTGCAAGATGAATGGCCCTGAAGGATGCACAGTGCTTATTAGACATCAGAGAAGCTGCATGGGCTCCATTTGCCCTATGAACACAGTAAGGCTTTTCACTGCTCCAGCTCTTGTTTAAAACCACATCAGCTCAGCAGGTCATGGGGCACCGGTCTGCCTCTGGTTAAGCTGCCAGGCTCCTTCCTGATCCTGCTGGGAGTTGGGCAGGGGCTGGTGAGCACTGGAGCCTTCAGGAAAGGGGTGCCATGGGCTCTCCCCTGCCAGCTCTCCCTGGGAGGCACACAAGGGCCCTGACCAGTCTCAGAGAACACAAAACCTTGGGGCATGTCATGGGATTCTGATGCCCCGATGCTGGCCCCAGGGCAATAGGCTGCAAAGGGGGGATGAGGGGAGTGACGGACCTCAGGCAGGGCAGGGGAATAATCTGCTGTTACTGGGGGCTCAGCAGTGACCACAGGCTTAGCCCTGCCCTTTGGGAGAGGACAGTGGTGAGACCAGCCTAAGACAAGTCAGGGGAGACATCTTGCCGACAGATTGCTCCCTGCCTGGGAGGTCTTGGGTGGGTGTGAACTCCTTCCCACACCCCACTGCCCCCATTTGCAGTGGGGGTTTTCCCAGCTGGCTGAGCTGGACCCATGTGTGAAACACATCTGAGGCTTGTGGTGCTGCAGCCATGCAGTGGCTCTCGGATGAGAAGCATAGAAGCCCTGTATCATCAGAGCTGTTAAACTCTTTATTACCATCTTCCTGTCTTGTGGCTGCAGGCATTTAATGTTGCAGAAGTTCTCTGTTGGGACTGCCCTGTCCCCCAGAAGACATACCCCCATACCCTGCCTGGCAGGGTGGATGTGTCCCATGCTGGGGCAGGCTCTGGGATCTGGGGCCAGCGCAGATTCAGGGGGACTGACCAGGAGGTGCAGTAAGATGCAGGCAAGGCGAGCATGGTTTCCCTGATGGTGGTGTTCTCCCAGCAAGCACCGTGGATAGCGATGGTCAGCAAGCCTTCCCTCAGCACAATCCCACAGGGACCTGCTGTGTGCATCCTCCCTGCAACAAGACTTTGCCGTGCTTGCTTTGCTTCCTGCAGAGATGTCCCTCCAAGTAGTGTTTCCCTCCCAGTGCATGACCTTAGTACCCCAAACCCGTCTGACTTGCCACAATGGCTGCTCAGGACTCACCCTCCTCCGCCTGCACAGGAGGAGTGCACCCTCACTCCCGCAGGGAAGTGAAGGATAACTTCCCCTCCTTTGTCCTTCCACCTTCGGTGGTCCAGCTCCCTTGCAGGGTTGATGCCCACAGCGTGTTTGCCAACTCCCTGTATGGGCTCAGCCCTTTTGTACCCACACTTCATTTTTTTCCAAGAGGAGGGGGGACATTATGTTCATCTCCCGCAGAATAAGCTGGTCTCTGTGAGCTAGCCCTGTCTCACTAGGGCCTACAGGGTCATGGCGGACCAGCCACTTACCCCAGCCACTGATTAATTTTTTAATTAATGAGATGAATTCACTCTCAGCTGGTGTTGGAATAAGAAGCATTTTTAGCATGCGTTTCGCAAACTGGCGACGTGTCTTGGAAAAGACAAACTGGGATCAGAGTTGCTCATAGGCTGGGAAGGGTGCCTGTACAGAGGGAGCCTCGGTTCTCCCAGCATCAAGGTCATGCATGAAATATGAGAAATTACCCCGAGAAATTCTGATCCTGGAGGAGGAGGAGTTCATGACTTCAGAAATACCAGATTTGGGAGGGGATGGAAGGGATATATTTTCCTTTTCAAAACACCTAAGGAATTCAGCCTGTGCTGCATAGACAATGAGATTTTGCCACTCGGTGTCGGAAGGGGTAATTCATACCCTTGTGTCTTGTTAAGGTTTTGTTGCTGTGGGTGAAAAGCCCTCCCATTCCACTGCGATCCCAGGCACGTACAGTTTTTAAATCAACCTAAAATCGAAATAGTGGCTCAAATGTGAGGTTTAAAGAAAGTGCTGCATGTCCTCTATTCTCTCTGATTTCTGTGGCTGTAGGTTGGATTTTGGTCACTTTTTCCAGCTGTGAAGGGATATGAAATTAACTTATATGTATAAAAAGTTATTTTTACATATATTTATGTGTACATTTGTGATTTCACATAACTGTATGATCCCAGGAGTGGAGCAGTCTGAGGTTTGTTACAAAACACAAAGGTTGGCAGCTCTGCCACGGCAGCTGCAGGGCGGTGGTACGTGCATGTCCGGGGCTGTTCAGTGCCTCCCTCGGGGGTCCCTCACACCAGTGGGGCTGGCAGGGTGGCCTCTGCCTGCCTGGCATCTGCCAGTGATAGAAAACCCTGGTTTCCCCTGCAAGAGCATCCCAGCAGCATCGGGGGGAAGGGCAGTGGCTGCCTCAGGTATGTCAGATACCTGATCGGTATGACAGAGTGGGATGGGGATTTGGCCTCTGTGCCCAGCAAGCTGTCAGCCTTGGGTCCTGTCCTATATTTTTTACCCACTCCTGTCCCAGCTGGCAGACAGGGAAGTCAGGCAGAGGACTGGGCTGCTCCCGGGGCCCCGGCTAGACTTGGCCGTCCTCTGGGTGGGCTGGTGCGGGATGGGTTTGGCTGCTCGTGGTGGAGATGGCGAATCTGCGGCAGGGAGGGAAGCGTAGGGAAGGGCTCGGTGCAAAGCTCCTCTTCTCCTTTGGCTGCCCAGCCTGGGCAGTGAGCAGCTCAGCCTGCACTGCACGACCTGCCCAACCCCCACATTCAACTGGCCACCTTCACGCAGGAATGTTGGAAGGCATCTCTTTCTCTGGAGCCCTGGAGCAGGCTTGTTGCCTGCCACTTCTCAGCCCACCTACATGGGGCTGTTGCCCACCTACCCCACAGTTCTGCCTGGTGGTTGATCCAAAACCCTCTCTGAGCCTCTAGAGAAGCCCTCAGCAGCCCCACACTCAGGCCTGGCTGCTGGCACAGGACCTGGGACACAGTTCCTGCCTGCACCCTCAGTTCTTCAAGGTTCAAGCAAGTGGTATTGGCACTCACTTTCTAGAGCTCATTTCCCACCATGTTAAACCTGGGAGTGGACTGCAGCCTCCTGATGCTGCAGCAACACAAATAACAGCCCTTTTACAATGAAAAAAAGGAGATTTTTAATATATGCCTCAAATCTTTCTCCGTGTGGATGCTTCCAGTGATGCCCTTGGATGCTGCAGGCCCCTGTGTTTCTGTGCACATGCACAGCAAAGTCCCCCCATGGTCTGGGGGTCTGCATTGCTGTGACTGCCCCTTGGCCCTGTTTCAATGGATGTGCTGTCTGTGTGTCTGCCTGCATGTGCCTGGGTGGGTGCACACGCGTGGGCCCCGGGCATGCATGTGGAGTGTGCCTGTGAGTGGGAAGCTGGGTTTTTTTAGCTCCTCGTTATTATTAGTGGTAGGAGCCCAGCGACAGTAAGGCTGGAGGTTCTCAAGACCTTAAGAAAAACAACAGGAGGGAGGAGGCT
>NW_008236478.1:8322357-8323981 GCF_000691975.1 Corvus brachyrhynchos
CGAGCCGCCCCTCTGCCCCCCGCCCCCCCCCGCCTCGTCCAGGAATTAATTACTTGATTATAAATTCCCAAGTGGCGGTTTATAATAGCAATAATCCCCTCGAAATTCATTCTCGCTGCCGGTTTCTTTCCATCTCGCCCCTGTCGTTGAGTCTCTAACGCCGCATCTCTGTGCCGGGTAAAGCCCTTCTCCTTGCCCCGCTGGTGTCCTGGCTTTTCCCCCCAGTAAACATGAAGGGTGAATATTTGGAGTTGATTTTGAGGGGTGTTTTGGGAAGCCCTGCTCCTGCTCACAGGGATAGAGCCCTTCTCTCATGGGCAGTGGGAAGCATGCAGGAGCAAGGCACTCACGCTGATAGCTGGGGATAAATGTGTCCCAGTTAATCGGCGGATGGCCCAGGCCCAGCCCCAAGGAGTGGGGCTGGGGGCTGGCAGTGTGGCGGGGGGAGGCCCCGTTCCTCCTCACTCTGTCCCTCCAGATTACGCTGACGCTGGCTCTGGGGCTTGTCACGGAGGCGGGGAAGGGAGAAAGGATTTGGCGTGGCGTACGGGGGCGCGAGGGACGTGGTGATGTCTCGCAGGAGCCTGCTGGCGATGGGTGATGGGCCTCGAAACGGTACGGCCTTAGTGGGAGATGAGCCTCTCTGTGTCCCCCCCACAGTCCTCAGGGCTTGGCTCTGACCCAGCCCCACTGACTGGGCTGCAGAAAGTTACCTGAGGTGCTGCCCCCATCCAGGGGACCCAACCCAGCCGGTAACACAGCCCGGCACACGCAGCCCCTCTGCCATTTCTGCCATTGAAATAACCAGGTTTCCAGTTCCACAAGCTATGCCTGGGCTTTCAGCCTGGCAGTAGCATCCTGCTGGGAAAAAGCACCATCCTTCCTGAACCACGTGGGCAGAGCCAGTGTGGGCAGCACCAACGTTCGCTGGCACACGCTGCCGCTGGGCTCTGATGATGCTGCTTTCTCTTATCTCTGCAGAAGATGCTGATGAAGCAGCAGGACCGCCTGGAGGAGCGGGAGCAGGACATCGAAGAGCAGCTCTACAAGCTGGAATCAGACAAGCGGCTGGGCGAGGGAACCAGTGCTTCACCCTGCCACGGCCAGTCCCAGGGATGGTCACCCCATGGCACAATGGGGACAATCTCCTTAAACATAGGGGCCAGGTGGGCAGGGAGGAAGGCAGACATTCAGGGGAGCCAGACAGACTGCCTGCCTCCATTTCACCCTTGTCAGTCATCATTTTGGGAGACAAAATGTGTTTGGAGCTGCCCTACAGCCTCATGGGTCCTGGGGGGAGTTGGGACGTGAGGAACAAGGCTGTCCTTAAGTATCAGATGGCCTCAGCTGTCCTCAGCTCAGCACAGCCTTCCTCAGGGAGGGAGTGCTCATGATCCTTAAGGCACCTCGGCCTCCCAGAGCATGAAAGGAAAGGCTCTGGAACATGAAGTGTCTCCAGCCTGGGGTGGTGCTGGGGATGAGGATGAAGATGGGAAAGGGCATGCAGATGGGGATGGGTGGGATTTTTCAGGGGAGCACACGGTCTGTCGGTGGTGTGGCGGGTTGTTCCTTGGCATTAGGTCTCAGGAGGTGACACCACACAGACCCCAGGAAGTAGGTCCAA
>NW_008236478.1:8324010-8326736 GCF_000691975.1 Corvus brachyrhynchos
CCAATCAAACCTCCACAGTGTCCCTGTTGGGTCTCTGGCACATAGAAGTCCCATGTGGTAGTTGACAGCAGGGTTTGGTCTGTCTGGGTGTTGCAGGAGAGCAGAGCTGGGGTGCAGCTTTCAGGTTGCATTCTCCACTGCTGGGAAAGGACCCAGGTGTCCTGGGACATCATGGAAGAGGTGGAAGGGCACAGAGGGCCTGACCCTGCTCCTCTCCCCAGGAGAAGGTGAGCCAGCTGAAGGACGAGGTGCGCCTGCAGTATGAGAAGATGCACCAGATCTTAGATGAGGACTTGCGGAAGACCATGGAGATCCTGGACAAGGCCCAGGCCAAGTTCTGCAATGAGAATGCAGCCCAGGTTCTGCACCTCAATGAGCGCATGCAGGAGGCCAAGAAGCTCCTCAGCTCTGTCCAGGTCATGTTTGACAAAACTGAGGACATCAACTTCATGAAGGTAAGACCAACTGCCCATGCCAGGGTGGGATGGGGGCTGTGGAGAGGTCTGGTTGTGTGGGAAGAATTGGATAGGCATGGGGTGTGGTGGGGAGCAGGATGGGGACATTATCAGGGCTGGCTGATGCCTCCAGAGGGCTCAGCAGTGGGAGAAATCAAGGAGGAGTGGGGTAGGCTCAGTGCTGGCCTCAAATGAGGAGATGCCACAGCTGGAGATGGGGCTGGAGCAGCCCCTGCAGGGGAAAGGGGGCTCAGTGCCCATGGTCAGATTGTCCCCTCCTGGGGGGCCATGGAAGCTGACACTGAAAGGGGGCATAGCCTCCATGGCAGGGATTGGCCTTACTGACCAGAGCTTCTCCTTCCACTTCTAGAACACCAAGTCTGTGAAAATCTTAATGGACAGGTAAGCACAGTGGGACAGACATGTTCGGGGCAAAGGGTGTGTTCCTGTCCACAGGGCTGGCAGCAGCACGATGTCCAGAGGAAGACCAGGGCCAGGGATGCTACAGGATTTGGGAGAGGCATGCTCAGCTTCCCTCTCTCTCTGGGAGGATGAAAAAATCCCCTCATGCAGCCATTCAATCAGGTCCTCCCCAGGGACTAGGGGAAACAGTGTTGTGCTTGTGGAAGAGCAGAGGGTGGGACCAGCCGGGTCAGGGTGCAGGGCTCAGTCCAGCTTCACTGGGCATAGCCAGGGCAGGAAGTTAAAGCCAGCACTAATGGAGCAGAAGTGAGCTGGGATGGCCATGCAGGGGGGGACATGGCAGGAGGTGTGCCCTGGCGGGGGACATTCACAGCAAAACTGGACAGGGAAGGTCCTGCTTGCCAGAGACAGCCAGCTCCCTTCTGTCCTCTACCCTAGGGAGGGGGTTTGGCTCCAGGAGGGTGGGGGGGAGGAGCTGTCCCTCTCCTGAGTCTACCTTATAACTCACACCTCTCTGCCTGCCATCCCCAACAGGACTCAGAACTGTACAGGTGGCAGCCTGCCCCCACCCAAAATCGGCCACCTCAACTCCAAGCTCTTCCTGAACGAGATCGCCAAGAAGGAGAAGCAGCTGAGGAAGTTGCTGGAAGGTGGGTGAAACCTGAGGGCTGAGGGGTGCAGGGGCATGGGACCTCACTACCTGCTGTATCCACAGCTGGCTGCCCTGCAGATCCCAGTACAAAACAGTGGTGAGAGCTGTTTGGGGCAGGGACCCCTTGGAGCCCCTCTGCAGTCAGCAGGGGCGTGGAGAGTCACAAAGCCAGTTCCTGACTTTCCGCAGGGCATTTTCCTTGTCTTGTGAAATGGCTGTGTTCTGGGGTTACACAAAAACCCTGAAATACAGGGCTTTTGGAGGGGCTGGCCATTGCCAGGAAAAGTCAGTGGAAAGATGGGGGTCAGCATGTGGGCAGGGACAGCCAGGGTCTGGTGTGGTCCCACAGCCCCCAGCCAACGCCTGGGAGCAGACCATGTCCTGCGGAGGCTTCCCAGTCCTCTCTCCTTGGGGAAATCATGTTTATCCCTCAGGCTGTCCCACTCTGCTCCTCTTAGGGACTGTGTTCATGAGCTGTTTGCAGAGCAGCGCCCGGGGCCGCTCTGAGCACGCTGGCAAGGGCCCAGAACTGAATCTGCAAGTCCACCTGCACAGGGCTGTGTGCCTGCTTTGCCACTGGTGGGACGGGCTGGGGGACCCTCTGCACACGCGGGGCTGGAATGTGGGTCTTGGGGCCCCGCTGCAGCTCCAGATCAGCGGCTGGAGCACCCTGGAGCTGTGCCATGGTGTGCTTAATACAATCCCCCTCTCCCGTTCCCCTCCGCAGGTCCTCTGAGCACCCCCGTCCCCTTCCTGCAGAGTATCCCCATGTACCCCTGCACCGTCAGCAACTCCGGCGCGGAGAAGCGCAAGCACTCCACCGCCTTTCCCGAGGGCAGCTTCCTCGAGCCATCGTCCGGGACTGTGGCGAGCCAGTACATGAGCCAGGGCGCTTCGGCTGGCGAGGGGCAGTCCGCACAAGCCATGGTGCCTTGTAGCTCCACGCAGCACATAGTTGGACTTCCTAGCGGCCCGCAGCCGGTGCACTCGGGCTCCGTCTTCAACCCATCTCACTACCCCAACACCACGTCATCTCAGCAGTCCGTGCTCTCCCAGTACGGTGGGCGCAAAATCCTCGTCTGCTCCGTGGATAACTGTTACTGTTCCTCGGTGTCCAACCACAGCGGGCACCAGCCCTACCCGCGGTCGGGGCACTTCCCCTGGACAGTCTCGTCGCAGGAGTACTCCCACCCGCT
>NW_008236478.1:8326752-8330510 GCF_000691975.1 Corvus brachyrhynchos
CGTCCCCCAGTCGCTCCCGGGACTTGCCGTGAGAGAATGGATTGACGCATCCCAGCAGCACGGGCGGCAGGATTTCTATAGGGTCTACGGCCAGCCATCGGCCAAACACTACGTCACCAGTTAACCAGAGAGTCCCGCTCGATGATGTGTTCAGAGAGAAAAGTCTGGTTTGGTTTGGCTTTTCTTTTTTTTCCTCCCTCCCTTTAAATCAAACCCAATTTTTTCCCTGCCTCACGCCCCTCCAGGATTTTGGGGAGGGTTGTTCTATAATATCTCTCTTTTTTTTTTTTTTTTAATCCTTTAAAAATGAAATAATATTTTTTTTCATTTTAATGCCTTTTTTTAATTTAATTTTGGAAGTCCTTCCTGCCCCTCGCTGGGTAAACACGAGGGAGAAATTACCGAGAAGAATTTGATGGGGATTTCAGTCGGACATCTGGGTCTGTGCGTTGTGCTCTTCCTCGCTCCTCTCTGCCTTTGGAAAACTTCAGAAGGGACAATGGCACCTTCTCTCTTTCTATTTCTCCAGGTTCATTTTTTCTGGTTTGGTTCAGTTTTTCCCCTTTCCCCATCCCTTTCTTTCCCTTTTTAAAAAGAAAAAAAAAGAAAAAATCTATCACTGATTCAGTATGAAATGATACTTGTAGATTTTGGGTTTGTTACCTTTTTTTTTAAGGCTGATTTTTTTTTTTGTGTTACAAGGCCACTTCTCATGCATATTGGCATTTTTTTCCTTCTTTCAGAGATTTGTAAATACACAATGGCAGGAAATTTAATGCACAAAAAAAAAAAAAAAAGGGAAAAGAAACTTTAAAAAAAAACACGAATAAATAAATTTTAAAAAAAATCTGTTCTAGTTTTCAGGAGGGGAAGCGTGGCCGAAATGCACTCCCCTCCTGCATATCGCTGATGCAACTTCCTGTAACAAGCACTTTGTATAAAAAAAAGTGGACTTCCTGCTATAAGGCACAGGTATTTATTCTGTAACCGATTTTAGACACACACACACACACACACACACACACGCAAAAGATTCAAATAAATGTGATCACTTAGTGCAAACGCCTCGCTCTGCTGCAGCTCTTCCCCCGGGAACGCCAGCTCCGGCGGGAGGCTCCAACCTGCTTTCGGAAGGAAATGCTCGCCAGGCCCGCGGGGGCCCGGACGATGACGGGGGTTTTCCGGAGGGCTGTTCGGGAGGGAGCAGCTCGGCACTGGGGCGGCAGTGGGTCCCACATGCGGAGGGGGTTCCCAGCAGCGCCCATCCCGTGTCCCAGCCCGTGGGAAGGTGTGCTGGAGATGTGGCTCTCCACCAGCTCCCTCGCAGGCGGCAAGGATGTGAGTCAGGCATGGAGCCGGCCGGGCCGCATCCTGCCCACAGGCTCCAGAACAATCTCCATTGTGGGATGGGGACTGGGTCGGGGACAGCAGCTTTCCTGACTCTGCCAGCATCCACCATTCCGGCCATGCTGCTGCCCTGGCACCCAGCCCTTGAGCCTTCATCCCCACCTAAACCCCCACTGACCCCTGGGGCTTTGTGGGTGCTGGCAGCACCCCGGGCTGGTTTGGGGACCCTCTGCTCAGCCCAGGCTGGGAAGGGTGAGGAGGAACCCTTTGTCCAGGACGTGCAGTGGGGCCATGGGCTGGCCTGGCTGGGGGTGTGCAGCAGTGATCTTCCTCTGGGGAAAATGAGGCTGACTTCATAAAGCAGAGCAGTGTCCTAGAGGCAGGAGGGGTTTTCCATTGCTCTCTTCGGGTTCGGATTTCTTTATTTTTTCTTGGTTGCAAAACACCCCTGGTTTAGTTCCGGTTTGGATTCCCCCTGTGCTGTTTTAGTGGGAACTGGGAAGGAGAGAAAGTCTCAGTGAGCTGAAACGAGAACAGTGGGTTCAAGGGAGGGGGACCCTCTCACTAACTCCCCCCATTCCATTCCAACAGAGGTGGCAGCACAACCCTGGACAACTTCCCAGGCAGTGTTGGGCTGGGGAGCCGACACCTCCTGCCCCTGTGTGTTCCTGTACACACAGGTTGCAGAGCCTGGCAGCTCAGCCCTGCTGTCCTGCTGGGTTCTTCCCAACCCTGTCCCGCTCGGGCTCTTCAGGAAACCCCCAATCCATTGGGATATTTGGGGGCTTGCTTCTCAGTCAAAAGCAAAGCACTGCAGGGCAGCAGGAGGGAGCAGGATGCTCCCAAATTCCACAGGGATCCCATGATGTCTCCCCTCCGTGTTCACAGGGCGGCTGCTGGGGGTAAGGAAGAGCCCCAGGGTGACGGGGATACAGGCGAGATGAGTGATGTCCCTCCCTGTGGAGGGGGGTCCCCGATGCACAGCCAGGGCCACCCCCCACCCCAGGGTACTCCCCAGCCATGGCCCCTATGCTTGGTGCCTCAGGTCTGACTGCCCAGCTGTCCTCCTCATCATCATCTTCTTCCTCCTTGGCACAGCTGCAAGAGCAGCAGCTGCCAGCCCAGGCAGAGACTAATGCACCTGTCACCTACTGATGGGGGGGCACAGGCACAGCCCCCACCCTGCAGGGTGACCCCCAAAGGTTTAGGACTCTCCCTGCCATGGGCCACTCTCACCCCACGCCTTCACTGGAGGGACCAGCCCCAAAAGAGTGGGTGCCCCTTGCAGAGCAGAGGGGCCACAGCCCCTCTCTTGACCCCTCATCCAGAAAGAGTCCCCTGGTGTCCTGGGTGCCCCAGCTTCCTGCAGCACCATCAGTGCCATCAAGCCCCATGTGCTGAGGTGGTGAGGAGGGAGGCAATGGCCCTGTGGGTTCACCCCATGGAGCAAGAGGAGGAATGTGTGCCCATGGCCCCACTGGGATATTGGTGTCCTGGGAGGGGAAGCGCTGATGCTCGGGTGCACAGTGGGGTTTTATTGATGGATGGCTCTGTCCTGGGGGGTGGGGAGAGCAGGGGGAGCAGAGGCACATCCATAAACAGCTCGAGTTGTGAATGGAAAGAGACGGATTAGGAGCCAGGTGAAAACATGTCACACGGTGGAAAGAAAAATGAGCAGCTGGGCCAGACCAAATTGGTGTCTGATGAAGGACGTGGGGCCTGGTGGAAAAAGGATCCTGGGGCCGGCGGTGCTGCATGGGGGAGGCTGATGGGGAACAGCTGGAGCCGGACACGCACATCTGGTGGAGCAGGGTGAGGGGAGAGGGAACGGCTGCTGTAACCACCGTGCCACCGGCCACCGCACTCAGGGCACGGGTGCAGCTCAGCCCTCGATCAGCACGGCAAGTGGGCTGATGCTTCACTTTCAGGGTGATCCTGGGAAGGGAACACAGCCCCATGGCCCAGCCCTCGGCAGGGATTTACCAGGTGGGATTCAGGCTCTCCTGTGCCAAGGCGTCCCCAGGTGGAGGAGCCACTGCCTTTTCCTCCATTTGCATACATGTAAATAAGCAATCAACATAATGAGGGCAAATACAAACCAGGCTTTCAGTTTGCAACCAAGTCCTATTTTTAACCTTGGAAAAGGGTTTCGGCAGGAAGCTGCAGGCCCTGCCCTGGTACCCGTCAGCACATCCAGCCATGTGGGTGCTCACACTGATCTTTCACCCCAAAACACCGCTGATCCCACGACCACCACAGGTCAGTGCCTGTTGCACTCTGTTCCCGTTACCAAAGCAAACAGAAATCCCACATCTTTGTGGAAAGGTGGACCACACAACATCACACCCTGCCTTGCAGGAGCCTTTTTGGGCAGGTCTCCCACCCACTGAGCCCCAGCTCCCACTTCCAGC
>NW_008236478.1:8330525-8336690 GCF_000691975.1 Corvus brachyrhynchos
GCCCCCAGCACCTTGGGAGTGAAAGCCCCATGCTTAAACATGAGGGTATATTTAGATAGTGTCAATTTAAGTTTGCACATCAACCTTATAAATATGAAAGCCCATCTCCATGAGATGTTTAAGATACCTCATCAGCCCTTGGAAAATATGCAGGAATATTAATTAGCCAGATTTGGGTATTATCTCATAATGAATAAATGAAGAGACTCACTGCCTAAGATGAACCACTGGTGGCTCATTGGGTTTTGTTGCTTTCTTTTAAGAAAAGTGTGTTTCTAAGGTAATTCACTCATTTTAACCCAGGCTGGCACGGGTTCAGAGGATGCAGCCATGCCAGGGCTGACCAGGGTGGGATATAGCAGACTACTCCATACCTGAAGGGACCCTAAAAGCTGGTGTTTTACACCTCCTGATTTGGCCCCAGCTGGCTGCACTGCCCCTGGGGACAGAGGGACAGGGTTGGAGTCCTGTCCCAGCTGCAGCAGCCTCGGGACCAAGATAGAGGCAGAAAGTGCAACCCCACTTCTCAAAAAAATTATTTTTGGCTTCTTCCCTTCCTGCCCTCAATCCTCATCTCCTGCCCTCCTGCTCCATTCCCCTGGTTGCTTCACTCCGTCCAGCTGGGCCAGGATAGGAACTTCCCAGTTGCTGTAGAAACCCAGATGAAGGACACACTTCAAACGAAAATGCCAAACAAGAAATGGCTTTGTGCACGCCCGGATGGCTGCTTCTCCTTGCCAGGATGCGGTGGCTTTGGGGCCCTTCTTTGGGGCACCCTGTGTGGATGGGGAGGGCTGTAGGGACAGAGGAGGCTCCCTCACAGCCCCAAAAGTTTGTGTTAAGCAGTGAGCAGAGGCTGGGGGTCACTGGGGAAAGCACTTCCAATGTCTCCATCACCCACGGGATGCTGCACTGCAGGATGCAGCCGCCATTGGGGTTTTGACATCCCTGCCAGCTCTGGCACCATCTTCCCCTCTGGTCTTACAGCTAAGACACCCCTGGGACCCCAAGGGGCATCACCACCTGATTTGCAAGATTTTGGGGTGGTGGAGCAGTTTCCAGCTGGTGGGAAGAGGCTCAGGGCTGAGCAGGGGACAGCCGGGCACAGGGTGGGGACACCAGCAGAAGCCTCAAGGTCCTGGTTGATGGCTTAGGCGATGGGCCAGGCGGCCAGGTGTCCAATGGGTGCAGGGAAGCGGCAGCAGAGGAGCGGGGTCGGGATGGACCAGCCAAAGCTGCCATTGTTTGCCTTCAATCAAGATGTTTCAGGCAGAATCAAAAGCACCAACTGGGGAAATCATCATCACAAAAAATCTTGCGCCTGCAAAATAGGTCAAGTAAGACTCCAAAGAGAGAGAGCGTCTGATCTGCATTGCAAGGAAGAATAGCAACAGCTGTGATCTCCAGTATATATGGATGGGCTGGGGGGGGATAAATATATATATCCATGCATATGTATAACCGCTTACAGCTGTTGGGCCGTATGTTCATTAGGGCCAACTGTTTTGGAGGCAGAGGGATCAGCGCTAATCGGGAAAGGGAGTTTATCATCACATTCAGAGGCAAAAGTGTCAGGAGCAACTGCGGCCCCCCCACCCCGCAGCCCACACCAGCTGTGCCGCGCTGAATGCACCCAATTCAGGGCCCCCCCCAACCCCCCCGGGCTGCGAGAGCTGCAGCTCCTGCCCCAGCTCCAAAAGCAGCCGCCAGCCAGGCCCAGCTCTCTGCCCAGTCCCAGACCCAAGCACTGTCCCCGCGTGCAGAGGTTGCCACGCCTGTTTCCCCATTCCCCAGACCAGCTCTCCATGCCCATGCCACTAACCCAGCCCCTCACAGTAAGGCCCCTTTGCTTATCCCTGCCTGGCTCTGGCCTCACAGGTGCCAGCTATAAAAATGAACCCAAAATACATATAAATCCTCCTGTCTGACATCAGGGAGGGTGATGGAGCCAGGGCAGGACAGCTGGCTCAGCCACCCCAAGACGTTGAGCTTTGCCTGGTCGGTTGGGACCCAGCTGTCGCAAGCTGGGGACAGCACAGTGTCCCAGCCCACAATGATGCTCTCGACATGGGGGGACCCGCTGTCCCCAGCAGTGTCCCCCTCGGCACGCCAGGCAGAGAAGCATTAAAGCTTGCAGGCCGTGGCTCCCATCAGTAGCATAAAAGGTTGCAAAGCCAAGCAGCAAGAACAACTTCTATTTAAAAATCTCTCTCATCCAGGTGATTTACTTGCAGGGCGTTCCTGCCAGCTCCGAATGCAGCTCAGACTTGGGGCCTAACCCACCTGCCAACTCCCCTTCCTCCCAGGGTTATTTACTCAGGGCTGCGTTTGGCTGCCTGGCTGTGCCACCTGAAGGGCTGCAGCTCGGAGGCATGCGGTCACGGCACGTTGCAAGCAGAGGGGCTCCTTCCAACCTTTCCTCTTCTGAATGCGATTTTTTTTTTCCTTTTCCCATTAAAAAGTATACAGATATTCATCTCGATCAGACAACTACATAGGAAATGCAGAGGGGACACCCCCCAACCCGTGCTGTTTCCAGCAAGCCTTTGACAGCGTCCCCCAGCACGGGCACAGCCCGACCGCAGCTTTACAAGAGTTTTGCTTCCAATCGGTGCTGGGAAGGGAAATAAGTGAACAGATTGCAATAAAAAATCCAACAAGCCCAAATTCAGCCAACTGAGCCCGAAGCTGCCATTTCGGCAGGAGCCAATCATGAGGCTGCGGTGCGCGCTTGTTTCCACTTAAACAAAACAAAATAAAATGAAAAAAAGCTTCAGCCAGCGCCTGGGTGGGTGCCCAGGTGGGTGGGCTGGAGCACGGCCGTGGCCATCGGTCCAGCTGCCCCGCTCTGACGTGTCCCAGCAGAGCACGGCCGGGCTGGGGGCTGCCAACGCGGCGAGAATGCGGAGGCTGAAATATCCGGCTCTGCGGCCACAGACCGCTTCTCTGCGCTGATAAAGGCAGGCGTCCGGGGCTGCGAGGCCGTGAACAGGGAAATACTGGTCAAAGAGGAACAAAAATCTCTGTGTTTTTTTCTCCTGCAGGCTTCAGATTATTATTTTCTTTTTATTTTTCCCCTCCCCACACCCAATCCGCTCGGTTCCTTGTCCTTTCGGGAGCACTAAATTCATCATGTGGATGTAAAGCGGGGCTTGTGCGGGGAAGGGAGCCGCGGTTCGCTCGAGCAGACTCATGCAAGGTCACACGCAGCCTCCCCATAAATTACCGCGTCCCACCGTAAACAGCAACAGGAGAGGGGAAGCGCGGCGGCTTCGGGGGCCGGGGGCCGCCGGGGCCGATACATAACGTTGTGACAAGTCAAACAACTCTCAGGGCGTTCACTTGCCAGAGAAATATTTTTCACATCCAATCCATTAGGCAAACAAGATGAAAAAGTATTTCCTACTTTGCTGAAAAAATACCAGGACTGAGTATAAAGCGTGCCTTAAAAAAAAAAGAGAAAAGAAATTAAGTGTCACCATCTATAATGGTTTTTTTCCAGTGGCTCTGACAGCCTTCCAGGCATCCTGACTGTGCAGGGAGGGAGCTGATGCTTTAAAGAGTTCTAACAGTTTCTCGCTTTTTGGCCCATCTGGGTGTTGCAGGAACAGTAATGAGTCAGATTAGTTGGAAAGCAACAACCTCAGATTTGCTTCCCTCCCTCCAAACCTCCTCCCAACCCCATTTCACTGAACCAAACCCAAATAGTTTGCTGCTTTCCTTTTTCCCCTTCCCTTTTCCTGCCAGGTCAGTGGAGAACGTGTTTCATGACATGCTTTTTTTAATCTACAACATGATTTTTTAAAAAAGAAGATCCTCCCAGAGTTTCCCTTTCTCGCTGGATGACTTCTCTGATAGTTTTGGACAAGTGAAAATGCAAAGGAAAAAGGCTTCCTCAAAAAGGCTTTTGATCACTTCTAGTACCAGCAACCATTTCTGGTGGGGTGACGGGAGCAATGGAAGAGCAGCTTTGCAGACTGACTGGGGGCTCCTTGGGAAAAGACAATCCTGTCAGAAGATGAACCTGCTGAAGAAAAAAGGATCACTCCCAAACACCAGTTGTCTTTCTACTAAATTTTAATTTATTTCCTTTTTTTTTTTTTAACAAAGACATCTAAATTATACACTGAGTAACAACATGACCAGATATTGCAAATATCCCTTTTTGGTGAAATACAAAAAGGGAACATAAAAGAAAGAGCTTGCGTGGACCCTGGCCGGCCCAGGGAATGCAACAGCCGCCACCTTTTGCTTTTGGAGAAGAGTGAGCCTGTTGGAGTGGGCTGGTCTCATCCCAGTACACTTCATAAAAAGAGTCTGGTGACCAGTTACAGTTCTGACACAGAGAGAAGTCATTAACATGCAAGAAACATTATAGGTAGTGGGAAAAATGGGAGAAGGTTGCAAGAGGCTTTGGCAAGCATTCTCCAAGGGCAGAAGAGACATTCTCCAGCGAAGCTGCAGTGGAGGGCACAGCCACAGCTGAGGGAGGACATGAGTACCCACACCCAGCACTCATGGTCAAAGCAGGGGCTTGGACTCAGGTTTTCTGACGTGCCCTTGGAGAATTTCACTTCTCCAGCACCTCTCCCCTCCAGGGAACACAAGGGGGCAGGAGCAGGAGAGGCTTCTTTCCTCTATCGCAAAGCTAGAACCAGATTTAATGATGTGAAAGTGAAGCATGGGAGGGGAATTAACCCCTGTGACAAACATCCCGAGGTCTGTCTGTCACTCGGAGCCTTTAAATCACGGCTGGGTTTCTTCCTACCAGAGGGGCTCTGGTTCAGCCGTGAGTCACCACGGCGGGGTGGGGTTTGATGGGGTGTGTCATCCGGGAGGTCAGGAGAGAGGAACACAACGGTCCCTTCTGGCTTTAAAAATCTGGGAATCGATGTGACGCGTGGCAGAGCTCCACCCATACCAATGAGACGCTTGGTCCCCCCAGCCTCACTTTAAAGGAGGGTGAAGCTGACAGCGCTGGAAGGACGGAGCCCTGAGTGTGCCATTGCCATAAACCAGGGCGGGGCTGAAGGGCTGGCGGAGGGGCAGGGGCTGCGCTGATCGGTGGCGGGCGTTTCTGGCTGGCCCCAGACAGTTGTCCAGGTGGTTTGTAGCCAGGTGCTGCCCAGGGCAGAGAGCCCTGCAGAGGCCATAGCAGATGGAAATACATTCAGATAAGGAGCAGCAAGTGAACAGAACCTCAAATCCCTATACATTTTCACCAGGTTGCACAGAGAAACGTTTACAATACAACGAACATTTACAGCCATCACTGCAGGATGATGTACTTAAGACACGGTCATTTTAACCCTCCACCTCCATTGTCCCAGCACAGCTCACTCTATCACGGTCTTCCTCTCTTACCACCTGGCACAGGAAAACCAAATTAACTACTGGGTTACAGGTGACACTCTGGCAGGTACAGATGCACACAACCAATACGTGTGGCTACACGCAAACTAACAACTGAGCCAGCAAATGTTTCTGGATCCTGAGTTCAATAAGGCAATTTTCCCTTCCCAACTAAAGTGATAGGAAAATTACTACATATTTATTTTGCACACATTTCCAAGTTTAACCAATGTGAGACTTAAAAAAAACAAATTACCCTCCTGGATCTTTTCAGCCCCAGGAAGCCAACTGTGGTACTGGTGGGGTGTCACAGACTAAATTTGCCACTGCTAAAAGAGTAGGGAGCAAGAAAGCATCAACTCAAGTCCCTTGCAAGTGTGAAGGATCAATGCCTGAGCCCCAAAGGAGGCTTTGCCCTGTCCTGCGTGGGCCAGAGGAGAGGCACCCAAGTATTTCCCTCTGCATCTGGTAAGCTATGTGGGCAAATCCAAAGCCCAGGGAATATCTGCCACAAAGCTCCGCCACTCAGCCAGCAGAAGCCTGCCCACAGGAAAGGGTTGCAATTCTTTACATTGCTTGCATCAGGCAAATGCATTTTTTGCAAGGAAAAGTTGATGCTGAGATGAATTTCTCCTCCTTGGACTGACCCAGGAACATGCCATGCTCAAATCTGCAGCGTTCCCGATAAGCCTGCGCAGCCGGGGAGTCACCGAGCAAGCTGCATTTAAATGAACATCTCATCTTATGACTCCTTACTCAATCCATGCAAAGCCGGAGCTGTGTCACTTTGTGTCATTAGCGATTGCTTAACAG
>NW_008236478.1:8336738-8356473 GCF_000691975.1 Corvus brachyrhynchos
TCGTCTGGTGTTAAAAGCAAGGCTGTACTACTCCGGCATGCATGTCCTGCCTCCCTGCTGGAGACAGATGCACTCGGAGGGTGCTGACTCACGGACGCAGGCAGATTAAAGTTGGATTGCTAAAGCAGTTGCTGTCCCAGCTGTCCCAGTGCCCCCAGCCACAGCAAAGACAGCTGAACTACACACAGACCAGCCCTGAACTGCTACTGTACATCCTGATGTATGGGGGGACCTGGAACGAGCCCCAGATGATTTTAGTACGCCAAGCTGTAACACGTAGGCGGCCAGGGGCTGCTTCACGTACAGTGCAGATGTTTGTGCCGTGAGGTGGAGATGTCCAGGGGAAGAGAGGAAAAAAGAGCTGGGAGCTCCAGGGGTGTCAGCCGTCTGCCTGGGTCCATGAGTCAACTCGCTGACGCGTGGTAAAGCCACATGCTTTAGTACATGCAGCTTTCCCCATCCTGCGTGACCGTCCATCTCCAGGAGGTGGAAGGGGTAATGCAGTCCCCAGTCATTCTCTGGCCTTTCGCAGGCAGGCAGCAAACAAAGCTGGCAAGCAGGGCAGTGGGATTATTTTACCATCTGTGCATTAGAAACTGGCCCAGGAGTCACCAAGCTCGCTTCATGCAGGACATGGCTGCTTTGGCGTGCTAATCGCTCCCGCTCCCTGTCAGTCCGGGGCTAGATTTGAACTGGGGACGAGGAGGTGGAAACCACACTCTCTTTCCTGTTTCAGCAACTGCGTCCTTTTAGAGGGAAGCCAGCTCAGGGAAGAATGAATGCTCGTTTTAAAAGGCACTTCCCATCTGCTGTTCACCAGGATCCTCACCCTCCACCAGGGCAATCCACAGCTGGCACCAGGTTGGGGGGACCTCAGGCCCTGGACAGCCAGCCCGCTGTGGGGCAGTCCCCCAAGTCCCTGGAAGCGCCAGGCAAGTCATGCTGAGGTGGTGGGGTAGGATGATACATTTTGCACATTTCAAAGAAGGAAACCTGGGACCTGATATCTCATTCTAGAAAGTAATCATGGACTTAATTGCATTTTCCTGCAGAGTTGCCTTAACATCAAGGGAAAATCAACAGGGATTGTTCAACATCAAGACTAATCTCACATATGGAACTTATTGAACGGAGGAACAACGTTTTTGCTGGCTCAAGGTGAAATGCTGGGCTAAATTCTCCTTCAGCTGCGAGAAAAGCCCTAGGCACGCTCATTCTGCATTATTCCAACTGTAAAGAGCTTCAATTACACACATATAACCCTCCTCTCCCTTGTACAGCGGTGTCGCAATGCAACAGTGCCTCCTTATCATCAAACTCCTCTTTTATGGCTATAGGAATATGTGGAAGTCTTCTACCCTTGTTACACAAATGACTCCTTAGCAGCTTTATTTTAAGAAACTACCCACAACTGGTAACACAACTGCATTTTATCTGTCACTGAGGGGAAGCTGTGACTGACACCCGAGCGTGTCCTCAGCAACTCCACGTATAGGGCACTCCTATGCATCTAAGCCACTACAGTAACTCACCACTCCCTCTGCTCCACATCGAATCAGTCTTGCTTCTGCTTACAAACTTGCTTGCTAATCAGACATTTAATACTATTTATGCATAGGGAGGAAATATGTAATTCCTTTATTGGGATTAAAAAAATGATACTAAAGAGCAGGTCAAGTTCCAAATCCAGCAGTAGGTTTAAGCCGATGTTGTTCCCTTTTTTCTCTCTCTTTTTTTTTTTATTTTAAACAGCTGTAGCTGTGCACAGATGGAAAAACATTTGGTCAGAAAGCAGCAAATTAGTGTTTTCAGGCTAGAATTCTGCTCCCACCGCTCCTCCATTTCCATGCAGCTCAGAACGCTTTACTTCTTCTTAGCACTGACATTTTTGCACACCCAGTTCATGCCGTCCTTCAGACAGAGAAAGGTAATGTTAGTCAAGCGAAGGGAGGAGGAATCCCCCAAGCCCACCCCACCACCATTCTGCAAGCACCGTGTTCTGCCTCTTCACTGACCCCCTGCCTGCCCTTCTGTGCCCAAAACCACTGTGGGTTAAAAAAATAAGTGCTTCCTTGCTTGGTAGATGTTGTCACACAGAGGTTATTAAATCTTTCATCTGACCATAAAAAGTATCATCATCTCATCACATCGCTATGTGTAGGTCCTTCGAGGAAGGATCACTTTGCAGACAAGGTATGTCAGTGGCAGATGAAGGCTCAGTTCCAGGTTTGGCTACAGATGATTTGTGTAACCTCGGGCAAGTCATCTTATCTTTGAGACTGGATTTTAGGGGACTGTTTATTATACAGTCAGCCCCCTGTTAAGAAAACAAAATTAAGCTCTAATTCTCCGCTCATCCGCAAACCTTGAAATTCAGATCCATGAAAGTCACTGCAATAGCCGGACCTGGACCTCGCACCCTGTTCCTCAGGGTCCCCACAGAAAGTGGGCCCTCAGGGGTCCCACAGGGGTTCAGTGAGAAGTTATGTAGTCATGTTTTAAGAGGCTGATATAGTCTTTAAGGTATCTCTGTAAAAATGTGTGGGTGACTTCTCTGGCCACTGCAAGCAGGACGGCAACACTTGTGCTGTGAATACCCGATTTGTGAGTTTATTGCTGAGAACCCAGAATGGGACATGCTATTGAAAGCCAAAGAAACACTTCATCTGCTCCTGTCACTTATCCATTAGGGGACATGCACAGTCTCCTCATATTTGTGTCCCATCAAATCCCTTACCTCTATCCTCCTACAAGGTATCTCTGTGGATGGGGAGGCTGAAGGCAAAAGGTAGGGTTTTGGGGATGAGAGGGGAGCAGGACATCTTTGTGTTTGGAAACCAGGCAAATGTCACTTTGGAGTTCAGAGTGGGGGGATTTCACTGTATTATGTTCAGTGGTCATTTTTGTATCATTACAACAGTAAGCTTAGTTAGACCGTAAGAAAGGTCAGAGCTTTTGGGCAAACATCACGGAAGCCACACGGTAGCACTGTTGCTGGTGTCCTATACCCTTGCTCCCAGACTGCCAAAAGGCTGCCAAAGACCTCAACTTCTCCAAGGACAGGTGGCCCAAGGCAGAGTATGGCAGGGGGCGCGGGGGGGGGAAGGCAAAAGGTAGGGTTTTGGGGATGAGAGGGGAGCAGGACATCTTTGTGTTTGGAAACCAGGCAAATGTCACTTTGGAGTTCAGAGTGGGGGGATTTCACTGTATTATGTTCAGTGGTCATTTTTGTATCATTACAACAGTAAGCTTAGTTAGACCGTAAGAAAGGTCAGAGCTTTTGGGCAAACATCACGGAAGCCACACGGTAGCACTGTTGCTGGTGTCCTATACCCTTGCTCCCAGACTGCCAAAAGGCTGCCAAAGACCTCAACTTCTCCAAGGACAGGTGGCCCAAGGCAGAGTATGGCAGGCCCTTCGGGTGAGCTGACACTCACTGCCGTGCCTCTATGTCGTCCCTCAGCCACAAAGGTGGTGGCCATGTCAGAAGGGAGCTAAAGAGTTAAGAGAGAAGAGAGGGAGTCCTCAGGGCTTAATCAGAATCAGAGAGGTTCTCACTTGAAAATACCAATTCACCTTGATAACTGTGCTATGTGACACTTCTTATCTGAAGGGGAGCAGCAACTTTTGAAATCAGCCCTTGTTGCTGTGTTAAATAAAGAATAAGTGAGCCCAGTTTGTGCTGGGGTGCACATGAGGCCCTACACTAATAACACTTCTAACTCTAACCTTGGGGAGGGTTGGTGTCTCCAGTTTCATTTATTTATCTCCCCAGCAGAGATCAGTGTAAAACAAATTGTCTGAAATCCTCAGAGCAAATGGGAAAAGATGAGCGGTAGATTCATTTTAAGGCCCGGTAGCTTTGTGTCTTCCCCTTTCAATAACACTGATAACCTAGGTGTAAAACATGTAATGCCTTAAGCAATCAATAGCATGGTTTAAAGCTTATCACTTTAGAGAGAGAGGGAGCGAGTGATTCCCAGCATGAGGAATGCCAGGGCTTAACAATGGGGCTAGGAGGAGAGGTGTCAAGCCTTTGACTTGATTGTGTGCTTTAGAAATCTGCATGATTGCCTGCAAAGAGTAAAAATAAATAAATAACTAAAAATGCTCCCACAATAGTTTCAGCTTCCCCTGCCTCGGAAGTAATAATCACATTTGCACACATCATGGCATACAAGACAAGCAGAGCTCCTCATTCATTTTGAATGTAGGTTTATTTGCTGAACCAGAACAGCTGAGACAGCTTAAAGTAATAAATATCAGCTGACACCCTCTGCTATTCAGCACAGTAATCCCAGAGACAATACATCACTGCAAAACAACAAACACGCATCCTATCTTCTACCTAATCTGACCACAACCTGAATTCACAGTGATTAAAACTCTGCCTGCTGCCATTGGGGAGCTCGGCAAGGGGAAAGGCAGACCATTGCAGCACCAGCGTGGAGAGGGTCATAAAGCAGAGTTTATGATGGGATTTACCATGGCTGGGAGCCTGGCTGCATGAAGCATTTAACGAGGGCAAAAGAATGACAAAGCAAAATGCAAGAGGAAAGGTGAACTCCAAACACGCTTGAAATATGTAAGTAGGTCACCAAACTTTTAAAGCAGGAATAGATTTTAAAAATTCTCTTATGGCATGAGTTAATTGACAGGAAAAATCATATTTAATTGTAAATATCCCCCTGCCTGACAGTGATAAAGGGAAAATGAACATGTTCAGCTGTATCAAAAAGGTGTATGTGAGATGCCTTCCTCAGCCACGTCTGCAGCTTTTTTGGGTGGGGGGGGGTGTTGTTCTGCAGTATCCCCAGATGCTTTGGAGAATACCAAATGCAGTAGAAACCAAAAAAACCCTAAAAGGTACATTTACAGTATTTCTACCTATGGTGTGAAGCAGGATGGAGCATTGGTAAGGCAAAGAAATCCAGGGAAGCTGCTACAAACACAAAGAGCTGCTATGGGAAAGGCACACAGGAAGGAGGAAACAGTGCTTGAAAGAGTCAAGTCCTCAAGGAGTCAACTGTTGTCATCCTTTGTCCCTGCACACTCTGTCCCTCTATCTGCATGTTTAAAAGATGGTTCTGTGAAGAAAGTATAATCCCTACAGTAACATTTAGATCTTGATAGATGTCCTTGTGCTGCTTTGTTGAGACACAGAGACATTGGCAGGTACTCTGAGGATCGAGGCGGATACAATATTAGTATTCCAGCCTCAAGTCAACCCTGGGAAAACTGAGCCAGAGAAAGATTTCAGATCTTTCAGCTTTGCCCCTCTTAGCTCCTTAACAAGCAGCTAGTAAACTTTACCAAAGCAAAGAGAGAATCCCAGGGAAGAGGATAACACTCCTCGCAGAGAAATGCTGCTCACACAACCCCGCCTTGCTGCAGTCCCATCTGCTATTGTGCCAAGGGAGTTGTACTCCAACGCCCCTTGGGAAAGTACTGGCAGAGCCTTCCCTGGGAGAAATAAAAAGTCCTGCTTAAGATTAGCCCACTGCTTGCTTATTCTCTGCATTATCAGCTTTGCAGCTATGGGAGTGAAGTAATCTGACTTCAAACACAGTGAACAAGTCCTTTCCACCCCATAAAAAGCCTCGCAATTTCTGCTCCCCTGCAAGCTCAGGATCAGGCAAGGCCACAAACTTGTGACCCCTAATGTGACCTTAAGGACAGCAAAGCTTAATCCTTTCATGTAATCCTCTGTCTGCCATAACAAATTGGGTCAGGCAAGTGCAAAATTCTCAATCTCTAGCATTTTTGGTATGCGTTATTTTAACTGTCACTTTCTTCTCCCTCTGCACAGCCAGGACTGTGCCTTCATTATCTGTTATTTCCTTGCACCTCCAGTGATCACACAGGCTGGCTCTTACAGGCTCCTGCCAGTACATTATCCATTGGTTTTTGACTGGGTGAAAGCTTTTTTTTTTGTCCTCTGAGACCTTGTATCCCCGATGCAGTACTGTAGGCTCCCTCCTTACCCTACTTAAAAATCAGAAGACACTGCCCTGTAATCTGGAAACATGGTTGCTCTTCCTCAACATGCACAGGCTCTGCCTGCCCCAGGAGAGCTGCAGTCATCAAAACTGGTTTTACATCACATTTACAAGTAGCTCCAGAACCTTGTTAAGATGTGGAAGATCCCCATCCAGCCTGTCCTGGCTAAGACACCTTTAAGACAAAATCTAAGCTCTGCAGATACCACATTGCCAGGGATGGTCCTGTTCTGAATCTCGCCCTTATGAAAGTGCTGAATTGCAGCATAGACTTTACTTGGGTCTTGGGCTTCATTCTCAACTGGGTTGAAACAGCCGGGGAGGAGACAGAGGCTCAGCCCTTCCCACAGTCCTTTGGGCCAGACAGGCTCTGGCATAAACTGGAGAAGTTTAGTGGCTACTCTCAGTTTCACTGGCTTTTAATGATCTCCAGAGGGCCATTATGTTTGGGAGACTCTGGACACAATACGCTGCATCATCATTCTGGAGGACAGTTCCTCGGGGCAGGCTGAACTCCCACTGCCTTGATTGGAGGGAGAATCTTGCTTCAGACAAGAAACAAGCTGCAGAGCACAGATCAGTCCCAAGCCTTAAGTCATGTTTAATATCACACCCTGGCCCCTACATAACACCTCAGCAAGAGAGGAGGCAGCAAAACAGAGGGGTCCTGCTTGCTTTCACACCACCCTGGCTGGCCAGGGTGGAATGTAAATAGCTTTTGCACACCAGGGGCTACAGTTTGAGATCTGGTCACAAATACAACCCCAAGAGAGCCTACGTGGCACCAGAGAGTCGTTGTGAGGCAACAGTTCCCTTATGTTCCTCTGCTGTCATCAGTAATCACCTCCCTCGCTTGCTGTACTCTGTGCCAGGGTCTCGGTGTAGGCTGGTCAGGACTCCGCTCCAGAGGCAGATCCCAGATGGCTGTGGCAAGGAGAAAAGGCTTTCCTGCTTTTGTGACTGGGGCTGAGGGTAAGATCAGACCCAAGCAGACATTTTGCTTGAAAAAGCCTCGATGGCACCATGAAGTCTGATTAACAAGACAAGTGCTGCCCACAGTTACAGTCGGGAGGTAATGAAGTCTTCAGCTGGCATAAGAGGGGCTGCCAGCTGGCATCCAGAGACACTACGTGGAGTTTCCAGTTAACCCAGTCACCTCTCTTCTGAGCCTGCTCAGGACACTGCTAGGCCCTTTTTCCAGAGTCCCTAATGGTTAATTTTAAAAGAGAAGATGACTATATGGATTCCCCCCTTAATTAACAACTTTATTAAATAACCCATTTCAAATAATAGTTAAATTCTCTAAATTTATATCATTCTATTAACCATAATCTAATCTCATTAACCTTGAAATCCCCAGTCTTAACTACCCAGTTCTATACACAATGGTGCTAGCTGCTAAACTAATTAAATGACCTTCAAACTATTTCTCCTTCATGTATTGGCATTATTTATCTTTGCTCATTGCTCTTCTTTGAAGCCGTCACAAACATCTTCCCATACAAACTCTGTTCCTGCATGTGCTCAGTACAAAATATGCCACCACTCTTCCTTGCAAAATCCATCAGCAATGTCTCCAACTCTACCTCAGCTAACACATTCCATCAGCTGTGACGGTTGCAGCGCTCACTCCTTGTCTTTCATGCTGAACACCTGATGCTTCCCAGTCTTCATTTATTTTATTGCCACTCATTGTCACTTCTCAAAGAAGTTCATAAAGCAGTGACTTGAGATTTAACCACATATGGAGAGCTCCTGTTCTGAGTCTCTAGTACCTGTGACCCTGGTGTACCACAATCCTCAGAAACATCTTTCCTAATCTCACTCTTTAAACAAGTTCTTTGATTCTTCTGACATTTGACGTCTCCTTAACATCCCAAGACTGAAGACCATTTCTTCCTAGGCTGATCTGGGTTTAGTTTAAAAGCCATCTCCCAAAACATTTTGTTCAATTTGCAAGGGAAGGGAGTGCTTGACATTCTTGCTGTCTGATATGATAGGGCTGAAGTTATGGCTGAAGAGAAATGTAGGGGCTCTTCTACTATAAGCTATAGAGAGTTTGCAAATTTCCTGGCTTTTCTGCAATAATCATTTATGGAATGAGCTACAGTACTTAGGGCAATGAGACTACCTACAACAAAGTGGGATGTTATCTGGCCTGCATCTAAACTAATTTGTCTAGATAAGCATGATGAACAAAATATATAGGCCTGAAAATACGTTTACTTCGTTCTGGTCTTCTCTTTTCTGGAAGTGAATGCAGAAGCAGATTTCATTTCCCTGGCAGAGGGTATTGGGCTGAGTATTTTACACTACTGGATGATTAGGGATGTGCTGTGCTTCACGGAGGAGGAACAGTAAGAAGGTGCTGTCAATGGAGAAGTGTGCAGCCCACTCCAGAAAGCTCACAGGCCTGCCTGAGAAGGGAGCACATTTCAAAGCACAGGAACAGAGAGTGACACTTTGTATCATTTACTTCTTCCACATTCAGCACTCATCTCTGAACTTTATCTGTCTCTTTACTGCCCCTTTGCAGCTGGAGAGCCCCCTTGGACTTCCATAACCTAGAGAAGGGCCTGGAGGAGGAAGGTGGCCTATGTTTGCCTGAAACCCTGTCAGCTGCAGCCTCGCTTTCCTAGTCACATTTCTTTGGACTGGAAATTTCAGAGCAAAGATTAGAGCTGAAACCTTTCACAAGACTGGCTACAACATAGCTGAATTTGTAGCTGAGCTAACTAAAGGCCCTTTTAGGGGATGCCATCTACTACATTCAGGTCTAAAAATCAGGTTGAGAATTTTAAATCAGAACTGCTGTACTGGGTCAGACCAACAGTTCATCCAGGTCAGCATCCTCTTTCTAGATGCCAGGGGAAAGGCCATGTAGGAACAGGATCTGCCTTACTCTCTTCTTCCCTCCCAGACCATGGCTTAAGCTGTTCCTCAGTCAAAAGCTGCCTCCAGATCTTAGTGGTCAGTGATTGCCTGCAGCTCCCTTCTTCACTTAAGTGAAGAAATTCACTTAAGTTTTTTTCTGACACCTTTTTTTTTTCCTGATACCTTTGGTCTCCCCACATCCTGTGCCAATGAGATCCAGAATTTAATTATGCAACTTGCAAAGAAGCACTTATTTTTATTTCTTTTAAACCGTTTTCTGATTATTTCATTAGGAACACGCTTCCTCTAGCAATGTAAAAAATAGCATACAGTCTATCTGGCACTTTTATACCTTATTTTTTAAATCATGGAGATCTTCCCACTCTCTGTTCTCCCTCTTCCAAGATGCTAGTCCTAATTTATTTATTATCCCTGTATACAGATGCCACTGTGCTGATCATTCCTGACAGAGGATCCTCATATCTCTCCTAATTCTGAGCAGATATATGGACCATAACTTTTTCTGATTAGGGTAGTTAAGAGCCTAGAAGAGGTTACCTAGAGAGGATGTGGAATCTCCATGCTTAGAGGTACAACTTGACTAGACAACTCTCTCAGCAACCTCCTCTAGACTCAAGTTATCTCTGCTTTAAACATTAAGTTGGTCTAAAGATCTTCTGAAGACCCTTCTACCCAATTTTTTGTTGGATTTTATGATCCTATTGCTACTACTAAAACCTTTTTAAATGCAGCAAGAGACAGAAATTAAGGTCATGTTCAAGGTATGGGTTCACCATGACTTTAACCTGCTAGAAAATATGTTTCTTGTTTGCTTTCTTGTAATTGTCTAGCATTTGAATTTTCCTCTCTGGCCTTTGAGGAGCTCTGTTCCCAAGGATCTGCTTGTGAGTAATGGCAGCTAATTTTGAGTCCATCGTGGTATATGTATAATTAGGATTGTTGTTTCTCATGTGCATTATTTTGCACTTGTCAACACTGAATTTCATCTGCCATTTTACTGCCCACTCAGCATAGAGGGCTGCTTCTGTAACTCTTCATACTCAGCTTGAGATCTGACTATCCTGTATTGCTTTGTAGCATCTGCAAATAAGGATTTACTGAAATTGCAATGAAGATAAATGTCTTCACCATTCTGTTTCTTTAAATATCAGTGAAGGGAGTACTCAGATTTCGAGCTCTGCAAATACTTCATTAATTCAGGAAAGCCTAAGAGTGAAATAAACAAACCTAGGTCCCATTTACATTACAAAGAGCCACTATACCGCAGGAACTGACTACAGCACAGGAGCCCAAGACTCAGCTATTACAGTTCAGGACTGGGACACAGCGCAGGCCCCTCGGTGGGTTTTTGCTGCCTCACATGCTGCCATTAGAAGTGGTCGTTGCTCCATGTGCAACTCTTGCATTTCTCTGGATCAGAAAAATTGATCCGTTTTTCCTCCCTGGCGCCTGGGTTGAGCAAAACACCAAATGACATCAGTAGCAAAGGTAAATCAGATTTCTAGAGTGCACACTCGTACCAGTCAAAGGGTTAATAGTAAAAGACGATTTGTTTTGTGAGAATGATTAACCTGACAACAGTCTCTTTAAAAAAGAAATCAATGCCTTCATCTGGGCCAGCTAAGGGCTCCTGGGTTGGGGGGGGCAATTGCTCTCCCCTTTCCCAGGGATGGAGGGATCCCAAGGGCCCACAGCTCTCCCTTCCCTTTGCACAGGCCCCAAGACACGCAACTCCTCACGTTGTGCACTGCAAGGCTTTGGATGTGCTGACCCTCATTGCTGAGGCAGCCAGTCCAGCCCCACCCTGCAGATCAACAATCCTTACAGATGGCCTGCTGGCACAGCAAGCCTTCTCCAGAGCCTCACCTGTACTCCCTCTCCTGAAAGGGCCGAACAAGACTGGATCTGCCAGACTCTGTCCCGGATTGTGTGGAGGTTCAGTCCTTCGGCAATCTCCGAAGCAGGGGCAGCCGTCAGCAAATCCTGCTTGTTAGCGAATATGAGCACGGGGACTCCACTAAGCTTTTCTTCATCCAAAAGCTCAGCAAGCTCCTATATCATTTACAAGGGAGTGGGGTGGGGGGAAGATGGTGAGAGCGAAGGGAAGAAAACCTTCAACCACCAGTGGTTGTCTCTAATTAGAAATATATTTAGGGCAAATGCTAGAAGAGTGTGTTCCAGTGAAACCTAGGTCTTATTATAAGAGAGCAAAAATGTATACAATCATCTCTGCCCAAGGTTCAAAAACTATTTCTTCCAATTACAGGTTAGAAAAATCTTCATTTTGGTCTGAAATTAGCAGTTGCCTTAAAGGTTACAACTCTATGTTTTACCAGTCTCTGATCCCAGGAGACCAAAACTGATGAAACAGCAAAAAACCATGTAAATTGGCAGTATGAGGAATCTGTCTTAAGTTATTGCCTGACTGGCACTTGTACCTGAGCAACCATTGACACTGGCCCTGATATCTTTGCTAATAATGAGTTTCAAGGGGTTGTTTGAAGTATTAATCACTGCAATTTAAACAGGAGAGGACTTTCCCACCCCCACCACCCCCCAAAATGGAAATCTCCCTCCCACAGGAAAGTGCTGATGTTTTTGAAGGCATTGGTTAGCTAAAGACAAGCTAGATCAGCCTTAATAGCTGGATTTTGGCTCCATATGCGTGGCACGCATTGGGTGGCATCTTAAAAAATGGATTTGTTCATTCAAAACAGGTTGACTCAAAAAGATTTTTTGAATAGCTCAAATCTGAATCTGCAGTGGATCAATGGTGGCTGAAATACTTCATGTCTAGGGTTGTGCAATGGTCTCATGTGAAACCAGCACTCAGTCTCAAGTCACTTCCCTATGGGAACATATGACAAACTCAGCAGAACTTGAACCTGTAGGGACTGCTGGCATTGCAGACAGATGAGTATAGGAGATTTTTGTGGCCTCCTTATTTAGCTAGAAAGTTCTCACACTCTCAGATACTGACATCTTTTATCCACTGAATAGAAACTTCTGGATTAAACAAGTACAGTTGGGGAGATGCTAAACTGCAGTGGAAATACAACTCCACTCCCCAAAAGCAATGTTTGGTTTGGAAACCAGGACAAGAGGATGGAGTTATAAACATAGCTGGCTGGGAATTTTTCAACAAAATAGGTCTTTCATCTGACACGGCTGATTTATTGAAACCAAAAGTGTTTGCGGAAATATGAGGAGGGGTCCAGGCTGACTCTGCCTGACTCAGGCAAGTGCTCTAAGCTGCTGCTTCTTTTCCATCTCTTCTGCCCAATGAGTATTTAATTACTGATATAAAATGTAATAGCTCCAGCAGGGGAAAGGCTCCCCCACCCCTAGAACAACCAACAGTTCTGCTGTTGGGGTGTGTCCATGAGACTTGAGAGGCAAAAGATCAAGTGTCTCCTTCAAATCAGGCAGAACAGAAGGCTTTAATTTACATTTCTGTGGGGTAAACCTATTGCTAGCTATTTTGGGACACTGTCACTTTCTCAATTTTACAAAACAAAGTTTAAAAGTCCTATTTTTGTTCCAACCTAACACAAAAAATGTTACAAAACAGCAAAACTTTGCAAAACGGAAATCATATTTTCTGGCCAGTCCTAGTTCAAAAGTTCTTAGCTTTTTTTCAATTCCATCCAAAAGACAATCAAGTCAATATGATTTCCATTTCAGCTTTGTAAATAAGAAAATAGGATTCCTCAGGGTCTTGGTTTGGCAAGGTTTAAAGGACTTAGAGAAGTCTGTGCTTTCAGTATTAGGCTCCATTTGCTATTATTGTATAACTTTAATGAACACTGTTCTATTTAAACAGAATTAGGCTACCTATTTTCCTTGTTTCAGATCCACCAAAATAATCTGTATTGATGTTGAAAGGCAAGTCTCTTGAAATGCAAATTTCCTTCATAAACAACAAAATCCTCTTCCTAACTTTTGTGAGCAAGGGGCACTCAGAAGCACTGAGTTACTTCAAAGGAAGCTGGGCACAAGTAACTTACCTGACCCGTTTCTTCAAACCTCTTCCTATCTGCACTGTCAATGACATAGATCTGAAAAAAGAAATTACAGGAAAAGTTACTCTTCCCAGAAAACTCTCTTAGCATGTGCTAAAGTGAGCTGAACCTACTAATTATGCTTTTGAGCACAAAGATCCTTGCTGTTATTTGCAGCAAATGTTGACAAAACTTCATGATGTTCTGAAAGGAAACGAACCACCTCTTTTAAAGCTGGGGGAGTGGACAGCCATGTGGGTAGAATCAGAAAGGAGCAGGCAGCAGTGCTGGGGATGCTGTCACCATCTCCACAGCATGTATTATCTGAAGACAACAGGAGACTGCTAGTATTGTTTCAAATGACCAGCTTACAAGCTGAAGCTGAGCATAGGAGGGCAAAACCCGGGGAGCCAGACACAGCCTTTCACCCCAGCAAAGTGTACAAACATCAGCCTGGTGTGACTGTGCCATGCTGCCCTCTAGCATCACCTCCTCAATAAGCCACCAACGCACACAATGGCACTCAGGGGACACATGAATGTGTTGGGGACATTGAGTTCATCTCCATCAGGCAATCCTACTGCAGCCTCCTGGAGAGGGTGGTTGGGGATGAGGGCTGGATTCAGCCTGCAAGACTCCATCTTCAGCTGCCATCTAAAAAAAACCAGGGAATCTCAGTATAATATGCAGGGAAGAATAGACTGGTATCCCTTTTTCACTGCTTGATACGTGAAGGTTTTTGAAGAAGGATGCTCGGACAGCAGACAGGGACAGGACTGGTGACAAACACTGAGCATTTTGCTTCCAGTCGCTGCCATTCCCCATCAGTAGTGATTGAAGCTGCTAGCATGGCATCTGCATGCTCTTTGGTGGCTTACAGGGAGCAAGTGTCAGCCTGGTTTTCAGGGAATAGATGAGCACAGCACCCCGCCATCAAGATAAATGGTATCCTTGCAGGCAGTCTCAGCATAAGACTCCATGCTTCCAGCATAATTTCAACCAAATAGTAGGGGGAGGGAAGATCTCTAGCAGCAATATCTATTAAACTATAGGCACTCCCTTAATGAGCAGCATTTGAGTTGTTTGAAATGGGACCAAACACACAGCAGGAGAATCTGTATGCCAGGCCTGAGGAAGTAACCCAGCAACCTCCCAGCCGCTCTGCAGATCACTTGGGGGCTGATGTGCACTGACAGAGGCTGGGGGACACGCGGCAGGGCTGGACACAGCTGCGCGGGGATGCGTCAGCAGAGCACGCACCCGGTGCCACGTGATGGGGACCAGCCCAGTGGGCACAGCGTGACACACAGGCCTCTCCCTGCAATGTGATCCCATGCACGTGCACTAATACTGGATCAGCTACAAACGTCCTCCCTGCCCCTACCAAGCATCCACCTCTGTGCATTTGGGGTAGGAAACACAGACCAAAAGAAAGGAAGAAGCTGCAGGGCTGACAGCTGTGTTCTGGGGCAAGGCTGGACTGTCATCTGTCCTCCCTCAGGACATCCCTGCGGAAGTCCACAAAACGTGAATGCAATGGTCGAGTGCTACTTGTGAACTGAAAGGCAGCACCTTCCATATTACGGTGCTTGTCTAACTGGAAAGGAACAGCTCTGGGTCCCAACCAGCCGGGCTTTCTCCTGCACTGCTCATTCCTCGCTAGGGAGCTGTTTTGCAAGATGAGAACTAGAGACAGCAGTGCTTGGGGCAAAAGCCACAAAAGCACAGCACAGAGAAAGTAAAGTATGTGCCGAGTGCCTACTTCCAAACCAGCAAGCACTGTGCCAAATAGCTGCAGGTGCCTGTCTGAATATGCAATCAGCCAGATATCCACACCTTATTTGCCTGCATTAAGCTTCCAAATATCACAGGTGTGTGATGCAAGACCAAGCTCTCATTCAAAGGCACCTGCATGGATTTGAATTTGTAATTCCTTCCTGCTTTTTAATACTCTTTAGAGGGTCCTTTCTGTTTTATGCAACACTGTTTAGGAGAAGAGAGAAGCAGGGGGTCCTGGGAACTGTAGTGTATCTCATCTCCAACTTCCTTCTACGGCCAAGGCCACACAAGAGCCTGTTTTTGGCTGTGGTGCTTGGTAACATAGTTTGCCAGTTTGAACACCATGTTGGAGAATGGAGATTTGAGAAAGAAATTCCTGTAAAGCTGGGTACCTCCTTTGAGAAGCAAGCCAAAACACAACCTGGAGTAAATGGGTTGGGCAGAAATTGTAAGCGGTGGGACTAGATGAAGAAATAGCATGAGGGATAAATTGGCTCAATTTACAAATGCACAATCTGCACCAGGTTTGTCAGAGGGTAAAATTACTGGCTAAAACGGGGGTGAGGACTGGCAGAAGACAACAATCCATCAGCATATACATGATCCCAGTTTTGGTGTGTATGGAAAGAGCAAAGCACTGCCCCAACATGCCAACATCTCCCTCTTTGGGACTGGGTGTCAGCATGAAGCAGCTAGGGGAACTCAAGTCCATCTGTGCATCAGTTATTTCTCTGAATTCGCACTGCTGCTTCCCCCAAACTGATTCTGCTTCTATCCACCCATTTTCTTACTCATATGAAAAGAAGAGGATTCTCCGTACATTGCTTTAACTAAGGTGAAAGGGGCAGGGAAAACAACTGCTTTCATCTCCTTCAGTCTTCAAATTCACCTTTATTTCTTCACCTCCCATGCAGCACACTCTGGGAAGGGTAGAAGCCCACAGGCCAGTGTAGCTCATTGCCTTTGCCAGCAGAGTCTTCCAGATACTGTTTTGTGGTTGCACAGCTTCTGCAGCCTGAGCACCTGCCACAGCAGGCAGAGATTCCAGCGCTGCTGCTTTGCAGGGCTGACTTTGATCTGCACACTTACTGCCTCCCCACCACACACAGTGCCAGAGCTTGGGCTCAGTGGGCACAGTCACCTCACAGCCATGCCATGTCTCTGTCCTCAGTGGCCACAGAGGAGCACAATCTGTGTCCTGCTCATTTCTCAAACCCAAATCTTACCCCATGGAAAACCTCACAGTTCCTCTTTGCAAAAGCAATCAACTGGGTTTATGCAGTGGTGGCTGCCCTCGAACTTTAGATTCCAAATTAAGGCTCAAAAAGGACGATTAGCAAAAGAGAGTACCAAGGGTTTATTAGTCACATTAAAATAACAGCTTCATTTGGACAATGCTTTCTAAGCCTGCAGGCACAGCCAGGCCTTTCAGTAACTGGACACGAGCCTTGGTGTAGAGATTCCTGTTCCTAGTTGCACTGATCCTTCCATGCAAGTGCACTGAAGCTCCTGACACATTACTGAGTATGTGTGTGACAGGAGGGAGGAATGGCATCTTTCTGAGAGAGCTTCCCACTTTCCCATGGGAGCCTGCAGACCTTGGCTTTTCTCTGTTCCCACAGGCAATACTGCTTGGGGCAGGGAGAGGCCTGCAGCCCCCGTCTGCCTTCATTCTGGCATATGTGGCTGCATGCTAGAGGTGATCTTTGAAACTAGCCAAGACAGCACCTGGAGGATCCCAGGGCAATGTGCTCTGGCATGGAAAAACAAAGGTCCTGCACTGTAAATATAATTGTGGTCATCTGTACCTAACTGTAAGGTAATTACAGCTAAGTTGTCAAAACCATTAAAAGACAGCCTTATGATTAAAGGAGCAAAAGAAAAGACAAGAGGTCTCTGTGTCCCTCAGTCAGACGCTTTCCTATCTGATGCCAGACATAGCATTTAATTGTTATGCCTCAGTTTCCCCACCTATAAAACAAGGGCACCATACTGACCTACCTCTACACATGATGCTTAAGTCACTAATGCCCATGACAGGCCCTCAGAGTCCCCAGTGAAAGGAGCTATAGATGGGTAAAGTACAAGTTATTAATGTTCTTTCATTTGAAAGAGACTGAGATGAGAGGAAAGGAACTGGCTATAAACAGCACCATCCTGTGAAAGTAAAAACATGCAACTGAATGATTTCTGCAAACATAACTGTATTTTTCTTACTGCACCCAACCAACTTTGCCATTTAGCCCAGAATAACTCCTGTTACAATGGCAATGGTGTTGCTGAGGGCTGGGACATTACATTACTTGTTTCTGAATTTCTGGCTGAGACCTTGGAAAGCCATTGCATGAACACAGCATTCAACTGCAGCCAATACTCACAAGGATATCAGTGTTTTCAAAATAGTTCCTCCAGTATGGTCTGATCTTCCTCTGTCCGCCTATGTCCCATACGTTCAGCTTGAAGCCTTGAGACTGTACACTTTTGATGTTGAAGCCCTGGAAAGAGCAGAAACAAAGCCACATAGAGCATAAACCTGAGTGACTGGAGCATGTTCATAGCCAGACATTAACGCCTTATATATCCCATGCCTGCAACATGCAGTGAGATGGGCTGGGTAGCCACAAAGATGGATCAGCTGTGGGAGAGGCACCAGCGAAAGCAGCTGCCAAACCATCAGTTTGTCAGTGTTCTTGGGTCAAAGGTTGATGCTGTCATGGCTATGGAGACATATGATGCAGTTAGTGCCCTGAGAGGGCTCAGCAGGGTGGGTGCAGGAAGAGGTGGGAGAGCTACAGATAAGGAGAAAACAAGGGCACTGTGAGAAGCAGGATTGAGCTTGTGAAAGCTGAGTAGACAGTCACAACTAATATGAAGCCAGAGGTCTCAGCTCAATTCGACACGACACAGCTAATGCTGGGCTTAAAAGAGCAACAGCTGCACGTCTGAAGGGTCCATTTCATCAATTAGAGCACCAACTGAAAGTGCATTCAAGTAGAAAAACAGGATGTGGCGTGGGCTGGCAACGTGCTGCCACACCACCCAGGGGACCAAGGCTTGGAATTAGGGTGCCAGGGCTGGGAGCTTTGGGAGGCAGCTACAGGGTGGGGGGAAGCATCTCCCATAGCTCTCTAGCAACCTCCTCTGGAGCAATGCTGCAGTGCTTCTGATGGGAGACATCCCTCTCCTCAACCCCAAAGCTCAACAAAAGGGCATGAGAGATATTAGGAAGGGAGCACTTTATATGCAGGACCCTTGGAGCTGGTTAGGTGAAAGATGCAAAGAGACAAGGGTTTGCCCAGTGCTGCAGCATCCACTCTACGTGTCCCCTGTTTGGCAAGGACAACAGGAACAAAGTCTCATCCATGCAACCCTAGCATGACCCAAAAGCCTTTTGCAGAACTCCACAGCACTCATCCACTTTTGCACTACCTGACCGATCGGGCCCGAAGCTCTCTGGCTCCTTCAGGAAGCCTCCTCTTAGGCAGAAAAGACACAAACTTAATGGTGCACCAGGCTCCAGTTGCTCCCTTTTTTACTGACAGACTCTGATGAATCACTAGTGTTTAAGGTGGCAGGTGGGACCACAATAACTGCCTCAAGAAGGAAAGGCCTTCCTCACCTGTGTTGGTGTGATGTGGCTGATGTCCTCTGATGCCAGCTGTTTCAGGAGTGTGGTCTTGCCTGCATTATCCAGTCCCAAGAGGAGGATTCTCACCTCCTGGTCTGGGGTGCTTTTTAGTTTGCGCAGGATTGACAGTAAACCCTAAATCCACAAGAGAGATCATAGCTGTTATTTCCCCACCCCAACTCTCGCCCCCCCACTATGTCAAGCTCTCCTCCCTTGAAATGGATTCTGTCTGGTGGTGGGTCCCAAGACACCTGAATACCTTTCTGCAGTCCCCATTCCCATTTAATTTCCTACTCCTCCCTTTGCCCCTATTTTCTTCCATCTCAGAGCATCAACAAGGTCTCAGACAGCACAAATGTCACACAGCAGGGTGCCCCGCTGGCTACACTGCTCTTGTCACACAGCTGTTTGACATTCCCTGTGCCAGAGAGACAGTGCCTACGCATACCCTGTGCAGAAGCTGCAGACCAAGTCCTTGCAAGCTCTTCATTACCTTTATCAGAGGGAAAAACCCATGAATTTGATCTGCCTCCTAGTTAACTGCAGGTTACTATGTACCTGACATTGGTTCTTTTCACAGTAACTCCCTGGTCATCTCAAACCCCGTTTATCTGTCTAAAACATGCTGGACCCATGGGGCACGTGCAGTTCTGATTCTCAGGATGTAGCACTTAACAACTATCTCAGATCACCACACATCCTCGCTAAGAAAAGCACAGTGGATTCCAGTCATTAGCCAGGCTCAGCTCTCTGAGCTGACAGTATCACTCAGGATTAGGAAACAGAATATGCAGGTCAGCTCATTTACAACCACGCACCTTACAGAAGCACACCCAAGCTTCTGTCAGTGCCACCAGTCAGAGACCGGCACCTCTGTAAAATGGCTGGAAAAATATTCTGGATCCTGGCACATAACCAAGAGATGCAAATCACCCGACTTCCATCTGCCTCTCACTGCCCAGCCCACCCCGCAGGAGAGGGGCTGTTGCAGCCAAGGGCACAGGAGCAGGCTGTGACACCAGGCATGCCTGGGTGTCTTTGGGCACGCTGCCACGCTGCTCTGCAGTCCCTGCATGTCAGGGATCCCTCCTCAAAGCCCAAGCAGCACACAGTACTCTGAGACCCTGCCTGCGGACACAGGTGCTCTTGCTACTAATTTGCCTGAGAAAATATAGGAAAGAAATACATCTACAGCCCCTTCTGGAGCCCTCAGCATTCCTGTTCCATCTCTCCCAGACAATTCCCTTGTTGAGGCCCACTAAGATCCAGAACCAGGAAGAAAGTTCAAATATCAGCAGAAACCTGAGCCCATGGGGCCCATATCTCAAGCCTTTTTGTTCTCCCAACTGCAAAATGGAGACAATGCTTCTTGTCGACCTGCAAGGGTGTAATCAGTTAAATATCTTGAAGTGCTTTGTTGCTATGAGGAACTA
>NW_008236478.1:8356795-8365613 GCF_000691975.1 Corvus brachyrhynchos
ATCCCTGCTGAGAGCCAAGGACTATTTGAGCCTTGAAGGTTGCTCCCGATCCCCTCCAGATCGCAGCAATCAGAAACTTGTCCTCAAGATAAAGAGCTGCATGTCGCAGTACAACTGTCTGCAACGCATCCCCCATCTCCAGCAGTGTCCTTCTGCCCACTCCGGGAGAGCCCAGCCTCAGCCACTTGGCAAACGCCGCTTCCAACTGCTCACCTCACTGCTCGCAGGTGGGAGTGCTTTGGAAAGGACACGGCACTACAGGTCGTGATGCTAAAGCTTTCAGTAACGCTCAGAGATTCAAAGGCATGTGACATCCAATTCACCCCTGTAAGCTTTTTAGATTTCAGAGTAATTTATTTGGTTTCTGTTAAATTACCAGAATTTAATACCACGGCTCAAAATACATGTGTAATGTGTAAGAAACAGGGAGAAGAGAAGGAACTTAGTAAAACAGGGTTTGAAAAACATCTGTAGAAAGCTGCAGGATTGCCACTGTTGCTGTGCTTTTAAAAAGCACTGAGGAAAGCTGAGGTTCAAAAATTCAGAGCTTGTGCAAGGAACAGCAAAACTGCAGTCTTACTGACTAATAAGCAGGCTCAAGGTATCACCTATTTCATAGGTGATATTCCTTCCTTTCTAGGGAAACGCTGAATTTCCCATTCTTATGGGTCTGACCCAAAGCCAGTGTACATCAGCCAAAGCACTACTGCCGACTTTGGAGAGCTCTGAATCAGGCTCTATTATTTAATAGGTGATATGCAAGTAAAAAACTGGGAATCCAGGCCCTGCTCAAGAGCTGTTAATTAGCAATGGGCTATGCTTGGTAGAGGGTGCCACAGCTGCCCAGTACAGGCACAGGCACAGTAAATCCCCAAACAGCTTTTAGCTGAAGTGTACAGGCCTGTAACACCACGTGCTGGGCCCTGAGGGCCAGATGCTCACAGCTGGCCCTCACCCATGGGCCCATGGCTAATGAATTTGAAGGGTTGTGTTCAGTGCAGCCAGTCACTGCAAGCCCTGCCAGCCCAATAGCTCATCTCCCTGGCCACAGTGCCCAACCCATGTTCTGCCCCAGTGATGGTCTGCACTTCCACACGTCTGAGGGAAGAGAAAAGGAACAGCAGCAAAAATACCTCTAATGGTTACTTGCTTATATGCATGTCCTAAGTGCCCTTGACATCATTAAAAAGCACAAGTTTTAACTGCATGACTAGCAACACATTTTCTTTTCACCTGCCGTCAAATTTACAGTTGTGTTTGTTGGCTTGTAAATCTGTGGATTTCAGCTCAGTGTGGACAGACTCCACAGGAGCAGGAACTCTAAAATTCACACATTCTCCTTCCTTTCTAGGGAAACACTGAATTTCCCATTCTTATGGGCCTGACCCAAAGCCAATGTACATCAGCCAAAGCATTACTGCCGACTCTGGAGAGCTCTGAATCAGGCCCTATTATTTTAGTTTATTGCTCACAGTTAAAAAAAGAAGCTGTTGAAATGCTAATCCTATTCACAGCACCACTTGCTAAGAGCAGAGCAGTGTATCCCAGAGCAGATCAGGATTAGGTGCCTTTATATTTCAGAATTCAACTCCAAAATACGGAGCGCAAAGAAATGTATTACAAAGTATTGCTTATCTACCATGGAGCAATTCTCAAGGGTCGGGAAGAGGAACAGTTGTAAATGTTAATAGAGCTTCTCCCATTGTAGATGGATGCTATTTCTGGGCTAGTATGACAGCCTATGAGAAAACGATCAGCATCGTTCCATATTCTTCTCAAGTGACACTGCTGCATGGCTGATCACAGGATTATCTGGGGTAGCCAATAGAAGAGAAGATATATATAGAAATAAAAGTATTCTCTAAGGTATAGAGTAAGCTGATTTAAAAGGCTGGAAGACAAGCAAGCCAACATAGAGAAGTGGACTTTATTTCAGTAGCTGCCGGCACAGGTTACATGGTCTGTATATACAACTTAAATCAAGAGCCAAATAATAGTATTGGTTCCTACGACTGTTACTATTTTGTAAATCGTGTTTAAAACGTGAATCCAGCATTCTCCCCGTAGTTAGCAAAGATTTAAAACTAAGGAAGGCCATGCTCAGATGGATTTATCATTTTTTTCTTTTTAAGTTTTTTAATTGGTCTTATGAGCACACTGGCTAGAAAGACAGAAGGCATTTCCTGACAGCTTAGTAGACTGGAAAAAATAACTCAGCAGAGTTCCCTGCTGCAAGCCACCACTATGTGGGACAAGCAGCCCCTGTTGCACACACACTGATGGACAAGCACTCCTCTGCTGGCAAACACAATGCTGAAACTAACAGGCTGAGGAGAGTCTGAAAGCAATGCCTTGTCATTGATGGGAGATGTCAGGTAGAAAGCCATGAAATGAGAAGATCTGGTGCAAAGGAGATGCACAGAAGCAACAGAGGAGGAGCACATTTTTGAAGCAGGGCAGGTAACAAATGTCTCGTGCTGGGACTTAGCCAGTAGTGAGAAGGGAGGATTCCCGGGATGCCTGCACGGCAGCCAGGCCAGTGGCACTCGCTCACTGGAGTGTCCAGGGTGAGAAGCAGGACAAGTCTCGAGCAGGCCAGGGTAGATGTGAGCTGGCTGAGGAGCCGCAGAGACGCCTCACAAGAGTGTAAGGGCAGCATGTCAGCTGCACAAAACTAAGCAGACTGCGGCATCTGTAACAGAGAAGGGAACTGCAGATGCTGCTCAGATAATGAACAGCACAGCACGGCAGCGTGTGCAGCCTTTGGAGAAGGGCAGCCAGACAGAGCAACTCAAGGCTGGGCACAGTCAGCCAGCAACCGCTTCTTGGTCACCTCTGGGTTAAGCAAACTATGTCTTATATCAGATTGGCTTGTTTAAAAACATCTTTGTCCTTGGTGGAGAGGGTTTTCTTTACAAGCACCATGAGGAGACAGACTGATGGGGTAAGCAATGAGGAGACTGCATTTTCCAGACAGTGAGCGGGGACATACAGTAAGAAAAAGAGACTCCTGACAATTATTATGAAATCAGAGTGGGGCATTAAATTCGGCGAGGCAACTAAATGGGCAAGAGCACTCATAAACACATCAAGCATGAAAGCAAAGCTAACCATCTTATTAGCATCCTTCAGAAAACAGGGATGTGTGGTTTTATGAAAGAATATCATTCCTAGGTTTAAAATACCCACCAAATTATCAAAGGACTTTCAATTATAGCTGCATGCAATAATCCTATTCTCTCTCTCAAAAAAAAAAAAATCAGACATATATAAAAATACAGTGACATTTATAGTCCTATCTAAGGGTTTTGTGGGTTTATTCAGCTTTAAATCCACGCTGTATATGGATCTTTTGAACTAGTTGATGCATGTAACTACATCCTATACCACAGAAGCCACTGAAAGGAAGATTCACTTTATAGGCCAAAGCAAAAATTGGTTTGGGACAAACAGAGCATTGAGATAATCTGTTTAAATATTGTATCAGATTGGCAATATAAAGCCATAATGGAAAGAACAATTTTCCCTTGTACTGAGGGCTGGATACAGGGGGCATGGATAAAAAGCATGGCCCACAAGCTGCTGTAGAGCACAGTTGATTCTTATTAGGAAAGAGAAGTAAATGTATTCTGTTTAACTTTATTAGCCACAAGGCTCAGATAATGAATTTAAAATAAAACCACCCTCAGTCACCACCAATTGCTTATCTACTAGATGTGGATATTTAGGTAGAATCAAATCACTTAACCAAGATGCAATACAGCCACAAAGCTCAGCAGCTCAGCCTGCCATTACGACCACGTCCCCCCATCTCTACACCCCTGCAGAGACGCCATCTTCCCCACTGCTGCAATCACAAGTAACTTGTCTTTATCCTCAACACTCAGCCTAGCACATTTGCCATTGAGGTGACAGCACCTGTCTCCCCACAGCTCCCCAGCACTGCTAAGCTCGATTCTCAAACTTCTGTGCCTTTCCTACAACCGTGGGAGAAACTTCACAAAATATCCATAAAACCAGCCCATGATTCTTCTGCTAATTCCTTCTCTGCCACACCTACAATCCTTGATGAGGTTTAGGCAGCAAACATGTCAAGTTCAAACCTGTCTTGGATTCTCCTTATTCATATCAGTTGGCTATCTCTCACCCCAGAGAGACCATATTTCCATGGCATGGGAGCACCTCCATGCTGTGCCAGCACAGCACCTAGCACAGCTTTGGGCACCAATTTATTTACTTTTAATTAAGCAATATGGTAGCAGTTCACAATTTTTAAAGAGTAAGTTGAAGACAGAGGGTACACATGACGATTTCACAAAGTCACACAGGAGAAGCTGACACAGGGAAGGACAAGGGGCTTAGTTGAGCCAAATATCCTGCCTTGCACAGTGGATATATGAGGCTACATTTGTCATCCAGGGTGCAATCCTGCACACACAGAGCTGGAGGAGGGGAGTCCTTCCTCACAACTGCACTGATTAGCTGGTGCCCTGAAGAATGACGTCTGATTACCTTTATCTTCGGCTGCAGAACTGCAAATGTCACTAATGGTCATAAAATCATCCAGTCTTTTTCAAAATACAACCGAAGTAAATTAATCTATTGAGCACAGTTTATTCAATACTTCTTACTCTGGCAAAACTCCCAAAAAATCATTTGCTTGCTGCATGTCTCCACCATATGGTGTCATTCAATGCAGACTTTCTTGCCTGCATTGAAATCCAAAATTTAATGGAGTCGAGTCACCTACAGAGTTTTTCCAGCTCAAACCTACTAATATAGTTTTCTGTCAAAGAGGTCACACAGCACTTTCCAGTTTGATACATAAACCAATACCAGCATGAATCCTCTTTTCATAATTAAAATCAAACTCCTCTGGTTTCAGCAGGTTTGAAGGAAGTATTTTGCCCTGTGCAGAGAAGAGCCAATGCCCAGCACTGGACAATGTCAGCAGTCTCCGTCTGGTTTCAGAACTTCAAAGTCTTGGCCAGTGACTGGTATACTCTCCTATCTGCAGGTGGTTTCTCGTATCAATCCCTCAGCAATCAGTAAAATAAACCAAAAAACATGACATTGAACTGTACTGAAACCTAAAGTAGTGAGACACTTATAACCCTTGAAAGCATTTTTTTTTTTATGGGACCATTTTAAATAGAGCCTTACTGCCAAGGAACAAGGGACAAAAGAAAGAATTTCTGGGTATGACGTACACCTAGAGCAGGCAAGACATAGATGCTGGTTTTCCTAGAAACATGAGCTCAGGACTAGAAGAAAGATGCCTATGTATTTAGCTATGCTGGTATTTTATCCTCTCCACCAGATGTGCCTAATGTCAGCTAGACACTCTGTGACTCAGTTTCCTCAACTGTAAAACGGGGCCACACTTTGACAAATCTGGTTTTGACGCAATGATGTCATCTTCAATCAATGCTTTTAGAAAAACACTGGCCATCCTCTGGCCCCAGCATCTATGGATAGCATACCATCTCTCTTGGTAAAGACTGTTATTACAGTGACGAGAAAGCCACAAGCTCTGCTTCACACAGCATTTCCTAAACTTTGGAAAGCAGCATATCCTTTCATGTAGCAGCCTCCCTTCGTCCTTGCCATGTGCCCACTGCAGATGCTGCTTAACGGTGCCAAAGACTTCAGCACTACACATCTCTCATGCTTTGCAGTTTTATGGCTCATCCTTCCCTCCATGCTCCAACTATGACCTTCCACCACCCCTGCCCCACAGCTGTGAGAAATGCTGGTATGCTCTGCAGAAGGAGACACTTCCCCTCTGTACTTACTCACTTGGATGAACACTGAAATAATTTAAACCTCAGCATTAACCCTCTTATCACTGGAGTTGGAGCAAGCAGTCGTTGAGGGGAGTTTAAGCAGTTCCCAGCGCAATCAGGATATGGCAGGAATGGGCAGCTACCACGGCTCAGATGACAAGCAGTAAATTGTTACATGAAGCTGTCTGGATCATTTCTGACTGCTGACCCACACCCCCAGGCTGCCATAGCTGCTTTGGATATATCTGCTGCTGTTTCAGAGTTTCTACCACAAATGATTATTCTGTTTTAGTGAAAAGTTGAGAATCTAGAGAGAGAGTGCATCACTCTCCAATCCCCTGCCCAGTCCAGCCAGCCCACCAGGCACCCCAAAGTGCCACCCACCCTGCCTGAGAGGCTACAATTCAAAAAACAACTCCAAGAAATTGAAAATAGACAAAGAGGCAGTAAAATGTTGTATCAAATAACATGAAAACTGGAGAACACCCAGTCCGCCCTCTCCGCACACAAAGCGCCTGCATAAGAGCAGCCAGATCCCAGACTACACCAGTTTATCAGGACATCATAAGGCAGAAGAGCAGATTTGGCAGCTGCAGGCCAAATGTGTCCCACAAAGCACTGCACTGCTGGAGGCAGCTGCCCTCATCTTTACAGCAGATGTCCATCCTGTGATGGCTTTGGTGCCTGGTGTGACATGCCCCATCACCAACTCATCTAAAATAGAGCAGATCCCACAGGCCTTATCTCAATCTCTTTCTCTGTGGCCCAGCAGGTAGGGATGCAGCCAGAATTAACCCAGTGAAGATGAGAAGCTGCCTTTGGTGCTCTTGTTTACACCTCTTCCCATGCATGAATCCCTCCACGTGCATGAATCCAGCTTGTGTCCAGAGGGCTCCTGGACAAAACAAAGTTTTGCCCTTGGGAAAGCGCCTTTCCCATTGCTATTTTCTTCTCCTTGTGCTCTCTCTTCATGCAGCATTCTCAGGGGTGGCTCCACATCCACGGCAGCTCACTCTCACCACCCCTCACCCATAGTTCTAACCCCTCCTTCCAGTCCTCCTTGTACTTTACCAGCATCCCACTTGTCCCACCCTAACTACTCTGGCATCTAAACCCAAATTGTTTCCAACACCTGGATGACTCTGGTCCATCATCCGATGCTTCCTTCAACCTCAATTCAGATTGCACCATACCCATATCATCTCACCTGTCTCCTAGCATTGCCCTTCACCCAAGACCCCAGTTTCTTCCTTCAATCCACACTGCTACTTCTCAAACAATTCATTTCTCTCCTCCAACACATTTTTTCTCCCTGGGATCTTTCTTTCTCTCATCAGCATCAAAACTCCACTTCCAGTCTTTCCCACAGTTTATTTTTATTTCTTCTTTTCGACCCAGACTGTCCCTCATCTCGCCAGCCCATGGCAGAAAACCCCAGAGCACACAACATCCCAGCAAACGATCCTAGCCAGCCAAGCACTGACTGGGTTTTCCCAGTGACTCACCAGACTGTCCATCCCACCCAACTGGCAGTTTCCTTTCAGTCCCTGAGCACTTTGTCTCAGTCCTGGCCATCTCTGAACACCCAACCCCTTCATCCAGGCTCTCTCTGCCGTGACTGAACTCCCCTTCTAAGGCTGTGTATCAAAAACCAGCCCTTCCACCTCAGCAAGGTCTCTTCTACCTCCCTCAATTCCTATAGCCAGGATCAAGTCCCAGGGTGGCCTCCTCCCACCTCGGCTGGGTTGTCCAGTGTCCCTTTAGAGTCGCAACTGCTCCCAGACTCTTCACAGTCAATCTCTGAACACTACCTTCCATCCTTGCAAGACTCTTCCATTTCTCCTTCCCTTCTCAGGCCACTGCCATCCTGCTCCCCAGCCCTCCCAAGCACCCACCCCTCCACCACACCTTCCACACCTTGACTGAATCAACTCCAGGCACACTGATTCCATTCTAACAAAGACCCCCTCGTAGCATCCTCAAGCCTCTCAGCCTCTGCCTAGACCCAATACACAGAATCACAAAATCAATTAGATTGGAAAAGACCTCTGAGATCATTGCTGAGTCCAGCCATTAGCCCAACACTGCCAAATCCACCACTGAACCATGTCCCCAAATGCTGCATTTGCACATCTTCTGAATACCTCTGGGGATGGTGACTCCACCACTTCCCTGGGCAGTTCTTTACAACGTCTAATCACCCTTTCTGGGAAGAAGTTCTTCCTAATGTCCAATCTGAGCCTCCCCTAGCACAGCTTGAGGCTATTTCCTCCTGTCCGGTCACTTGGGTCACTTCTACCTGGGAGAAGAGGCTGATCCTCACCTGTCTACAACCTCCTTTCAGGTAGCTGGAGAGTGATAAGGTCACCCCTGAGTTTCTTCTTCTTCAGACTAAACACTCCCAGCTCCCTCAGCCACTCCTCATAGGACTTGTGCACCAGGCCCTTCACCAGTTCTGTTGCCTTTTTTTGGGACTCAACCCCCTTTTTTGTGTCCCCCATAACGTCTTTGTCCTGCCAGGGCCCCAACCCCAGCCAGGGTCTTCCATGGCTGGAGGCCCCAAACTTACACAGTTCTCAACCCGTTGTATGGGTGCCCCCAAGCTGCACAGCCCCAGGCCCCCACACCGGACTGGACGCTCCAGGTGGGCACTCACACCCCAGGCCCGCCAGAGTCCCTGGGCGGGAGACTCATCACAGGATGGGTCAGGCTGCAGGGCACCCCAGTCAATCATCTGGTCCAACCTCCTGCTCAGGCAGGGTCCCCCTTGAGCACATGGCACAGGATCGTGTCCAAATGGTTCTGGAATATCTCCAGTGAGGGAGACTCCACAAACTTTCCGGGCAATCTGTTCCAGTGCTCAGTCACTCGCACAGCAAATTCCCCGTATTCAGGTGGAACTTCCCGTGCATCAGTTTCTGCCCGTTACCTCCTGTCCTACTGCCAGAGAGCACCGAGCAGAGCCTGGGTCCGTCCTCTTGGTTCCATCGCCTTGGCACCCCCCCTCATGGCCCGAGGCCTGCCCGTGCCTG
>NW_008236478.1:8365980-8367807 GCF_000691975.1 Corvus brachyrhynchos
TGCCGTGCCGGGCCGGGCCGGGCCGGGCCGGGCCGGAGGTGTGCTGGGGCTGTACCATGCCGGGCCGAGCCTGGGGTGTGCTGAACTGAGCCTGGGGGTGTGCTGAGCTGTGCTATGCCTTCCAGAGAATGGCAAGGAAATTGGTGAAGGGTCTGGAGCTCAAGTCTTATGAGGAGTGGCTGAGGGAGCTGGGCGTGTTTAAGAGTGTTTAACCTGGAGAAAAGGCTCAGGGGGACCTTACTGCTGTCTACAACTACCTTTGAAACGAGGTTGTAGCTAGGTGGGAGTGGGCTGCTTCTCCCAGGCAACCAGCGACAGGACGAGAGGATATAGTCTGAAGCTGTGCCAGGGGAGGTTCAGGTTGGACGTTAGTAAGAATTTCTTTACCAAAGGGGTGATTAGACATTGGAAAGGACTGCCGAGGGAGGTGGTGGAGTCACAATCCCTGGAGGTGTTTAAGGAAAGACTGAACATGGCACTTGCTGCCATGCTGTAGTTGACATGGTGATGTTTGGTCATAGGTTGGACTCAGATGATCTCAGAAGTATTTTCCAGACTAATACATTCTGTGGTTCTGTGCTGTGCAACAGTGGGCATGTGGTGCAGCACCCCAGGGAGCACACAGGGCAATGCCATGGCAGTGCAGAGCAGCATCAGAGGGATGTGCAGGACGGTGCCGTGGGGGACACAGCACAGTGTGGGGGTGCTGTGCTCTGCACACACGGGGGTTGCAGTGCAGTGCCCCTGTGGGAGTGCCTGGAGGGCAGCCTTGTGGAGGGGTGAGCTGGGCCCTACAGTGCTGTGCAGCACCATCCCACCCCAAGGAGGGGGTGCCAGGTGCTGTGGGGTGCAGCACAAGTGGGGGGACCGCAGGGAAGAAGGGTGATGTGTGGAGGAGCAGCCTCACTGCAGTGTTCTGCTGACAGCAGGAGTGCAGGGGCCTCCTGGGCTTAGGGCTGCTGAAAGTCCAATTGTCCTGTTAAACATAAACCTGCCACGGCTCTCACCCAGTTGACTGCTCCTGTGGCCGTGGCAGGCCTGCACTCAATGAGCAAGCAAGGCAGGATCCTGCTGAGTGGCTTTTTCCCCCTGCCCAGACTCACAGCAAAATGGCCACCATTCCCCTTGGCTTCAACATCGACTCCCCACGCTGGGACCAGAGCACGTTCGTGGGGCGCCTGAAGCATTTCCTCAACATCACCGACCCTCGGACAGTGCTGGTGCCGGAGGAGGAGCTGGACCGGGCCAAGGCCCTGGTGGAGGGCTGCAGGTGAGGGGCAGGGGTGCAGCTGGGGCAAGTGCCATGCCTGTGTTCATGGCCATCCCAACCACTGTGCAGTGTTGCAGGGGGATGGAGGCAGTCATTCCCAAGCAGGTACACTGTGATGTAACATCTTTTGGAGGTAGTTTTGTGGGGGGTTCCCAGGCTTATCCCAGGAGCCTCAAGCTGTGACATGCATCCTCCTCAGGAGATGTTTCCCCTGCCTTTCATGTGGTGCCCAGCGCGCTCTGCCTCGGCAGTGCCAGGTGCTGGCGGGTCTGTGCAGCTTCCCCTGATGGGCTTTGGGCTTGCAGGGCCGGGGTGGTGCCTCCAGGAAGCAGCCAGGAGCAGCTGCTCTATGCCAAGAAGCTGTACGACTCAGCCTTCCACCCTGACAGCGGTGAGAAGATGAACTTCATTGGGAGGATGTCCTTCCAGGTTCCGGGGGGCATGGCCATCACTGGCTGCATGCTCCAGTTCTATCGGTGAGCTCCTGGGTACACCATGTTGGGGACACAGCCCTGACAGCCCCCAGCCCCTCTCCAGGTCGCCAGTGGCCAGAACAT
>NW_008236478.1:8369410-8369667 GCF_000691975.1 Corvus brachyrhynchos
GCCGGGTGCGGGCGGGTCTGTGCGGCTCCCCCTGAGGGGCTTTGGGTTTGCAGGGCCGGGGTGGTGCCTCCAGGAAGCAGCCAGGAGCAGCTGCTCTATGCCAAGAAGCTGTACGACTCAGCCTTCCACCCTGACAGCGGTGAGAAGATGAACTTCATTGGGAGGATGTCCTTCCAGGTTCCGGGGGGCATGGCCATCACTGGCTGCATGCTCCAGTTCTATCGGTGAGCTCCTGGGTACACCATGTTGGGGACACT
>NW_008236478.1:8369763-8376422 GCF_000691975.1 Corvus brachyrhynchos
CGGCCTCCTGTGGGGCTGGGTGCTGGCCAAGGCATGCCCATGGCTGCTGTGCTTGGCTGTGTCCTGTGGTCAAGCCCCATGTCTCTGGGCTCTGTCCCCAGCACCCAGCTTGTAGTAGAAGCATCACAGATTCCCCTGGTCCCTGGCATGGTTGGGGATGGTCTCACCTCACCCTGAGCTCTTCCCAGAGCCCCTGTAATGATTAATACAACCAAATCCTACTTGGCTCGTGCTCTTGGTCTGTGGCCCATAGCAGTCTTTGGAACCGAGGATCAAATGTGCCGCCAGGCCAGGCTGCTTCAGCATCCCCAGCCCCTGCTGACACCTCCCTGCATTTCCCTTCTCCACCCTCCTGCATCCCAGAGCTTGCTCAGACCCACATCTCCCTGTGTCCCTTCCTGCCCCACATCAGTGTCCCTGAGACACCAGTAGAAACCCAGGCACCCTCATCCCCCAGAGCCGTTTCTGTCTCCATGTGTTCCCTCCTTGCTGCTTTCTTTGACAAAGGCTTATCTCAGTCCAGCAGAGGATGGTTGCCACCCTGCTGAGAGCTGTGTCTCCCACCCCTGCCCAAGTGCCTTGCAGGACTGGGCGCCCCCCTTCCTATGCTCCCCAGGGCAACCAGAACTGCTGGGATCACTTCCCAGCTCTCCCACTGGTTTGTGACTTTGCCACAGTTCCTCAGCTTTCCTTTGGAGACACCATGATGAGTGGATTGCAGGCATCTTGGCTGTCTCCCTGCCAAGCCTGGCAATGGGCACAGGGCATCCCTGACAGCCCTCGGGTGCTCTCCCGGTCCCTTCCCTCCGCAGGACAGTGCCTGCCGTGGTTTTCTGGCAGTGGGTGAACCAGTCATTTAATGCCTTTGTCAACTACACCAACCGCAACGCTGCCTCCCCCATCTCTCTGAGGTGAGCGGGCCCCACAGGATGGAGTGTGTCTATTTGATGCACCCCTGGATGCCCTGTAAAGACTCCTTATGCCATGTTTTGGGTACAGAAGGAACAGGGCTGAGTCAGAGTTGGTGTTTCTGTTCTCTCCCTTCTTTGAAATCGCTGTCCAGGCAAATCGGGGTGGCTTATGTCACAGCCACCAGTGCAGCCCTGGCCACTGCAGTGGGACTCAACCTCTACACCAAGGTATGTCAGGCCAGGGCCAGGTGAGGCAGCTGGGCACATCCTGCTCTCTCATGCTGATGCCAGCCTGTTTCCTGCAGCGAGCTCCCCCCTTGCTGGCCCGCTGGGTCCCCTTTGCAGCTGTGGCTGCTGCCAACTGTGTCAATATCCCCATGATGCGGCAACAGTAAGTGTCACACGTGTCCTGGGCGCTTGAGGGACCCAGGTCCCTCCAAACGCAAGCTGGTGGCAGCCGGGCTCCTGGGCTGCCTGGGCTCCCTGCCTTGGATTCCCATCCTGGGAGCTGGAGGGAGGTGAACTGGGGTCTGTGCATTTGCAATGCTGTGCCTGTGGTGGAGGATGCTGGGTGGGATGGCTCAGCCTCTACCTGGAGCAGGAGGGGATTTTTGGCTGAGGATAGCCGTTCTGGGATCTGTGCTGGAAGATCCCTCAGACCCAAAGATCTCCTGCATGTCATGGGAGAACCCCAGTCCACGATATCCTGGTGCTGGGACACCCCAGGTTGGGTCCTTGTGGTGACCTGTGTCTGCTGCTCGGGATCCCCCACAAGTCACAGCACAAGGAGCTCGGGTGCTCTGTGAGGGAATGTCCCCTGGCTCAGCTGCGTGTCCCAAGCAGTGTCTGTCCCTAGCACGGCCAGATCCTGCGGGCAGCTTGCCCCTGAAGATGGCAGCATCGGCTGGGCTGGGGACCGTAGTGCCCCGGGGTGGTGGAGCCCCGTGCCATGGGGCCATCCGGGGATGCTGCGCCAGCACAGCACAAAGGACTCCCCTGGCACCCCATCACCCCGTTGCTGTGTCCTCACGCTTTCCCGGCCACCCTGTCCTCCGCTCACGGCTGCCTGTCCCCTTCAGGGAGATCATCAACGGGATCACAGTGACAGATGAGAACAACAATGAGCTTGGCCGCTCCAGGGTGAGTCTGGGGATGGGGATGTGGGTTGGGGCATGTCTCTGCTGGGGCTCACCTACTGCTTTTGCTTGCAGAGGGCGGCAGTGAAGGGCATCGCACAGGTTGTGCTCTCCAGGATCACCATGGCAGCACCGGGCATGAGTGAGTGCGGGGCAGGAGGGTGCACAACTGAACTCCCCTGCTTCAGTTTCCCTCATGATGAAGAGTGAGGGTGTCCCTGCATCCCAGATGGCATTTGCTCTCCTCATCCTGCCATTCCCATCAGAGGCCCCCACGCCCCCAGCCCCTTTGTGCCAAACCACAACCCGGGACACAGGGGGTGCTCCTATGGCAGTTTGGCCCCTCAAGGATGCATCTCGTGCTCTCTGGCCCCAGCTCCTCATCCTGCAGCCTGGCATCCCCTCTGCTCCTGAGACCCTTGAAATGCTGCAAACCCAGCAGGAGAGATGGGAGCATGAGGAGCACAGACTATGCTGCCTGGATGATGGATGTTTGGGGGTCTTGTGTCAGGTCCCTGCTGTCAGCAAACACCCAGTGGCCCCCAGCACAACTAGCTGCTGCCATGGCCTCTACATGGATGGTCCTGCTGGGACAGCCCTGCAGGCTGGCTAGAGGATAGCTGTTCTGGGATCTGGGCTGACCTTTGCTCTCTGTACCTAGTTATTTTGCCCATTGTCATGGAGCGACTGGAGAAATTCGCCTTCATGCAGGTGAGTACATGTTTCTCCTGCCAGTGGGTTCCCAGCTGCTGGTATGCTGGGGATCAAATGGGGAGTTGCAGAGCCCGGCTTGCTTTGCTCCCTACTTGAGTCACTGAAGGGACATGGAGAGGCTATGGGAGGGTGGCAGGGTTTGGTGCACACCAGAGGTGTTGGGCATTCAGCGTTATTGAGGGGAGAAGTCTTCTCACGCTGTGACTGGGTCTTCTGGTGAGGCCAGGGACTCATTCCTGGCTCTTCTCTTGCAGCGGATCCGGGTTCTCCATGGGCCTCTGCAGGTGCTGCTCTGTGGGGGCTTGTAAGTATCTCACTGCTCAATTGCCTGTGAGTGCCTGGAGTATGGCTCCAAAGAGATGCTTGAAAAAATACCTCTTTCCCAGAAGGGGTTGCAAAGCTGCTTACATTTCAGCTTGGGCTTTCCTCAGTTATTGGGAGTCATGGGGTGTGAGCAGCACCTCTTGGGCTGAAACCCCTGTGGCTGGAGGGCAAACAGGCTGTGATCCCAAGACTAATGCTCTGCTCTTCTCTGTCCCACAGCCTCCTCTTCATGGTGCCAGCAGCCTGTGCCCTCTTCCCACAGCAATGGTACCTGTTCCACTGCTTCTTCCTCCTTCATGGGATCTCAGGAGCCTTCCTCCTCCCCTAGTTCTTCTCAGCCCATCCCAGGAGAAGCATGATGGGCACCCACCCTTCAACCTGAGGCAGCGCCTGCCTGTACATGCTGGTGCCCAGGGCAGCAGGAGAGCATGTGCCTCCCCTGCTCTGTGAGCTCTGTGCTGGGAGTATCAGGACAGCCAGCTCCATGGGCAGCTCTCTGCCTTCCAGCCCTGGGAGGGAAGGGTTGTGGGTCTTGCCATGAGCCTGCAAGATCCCAGGGACTGCAGATGACCTCAAATGGCAATAGGGAGGGAGGGTGGCTTGACTGGTGGTTGGGGAGGAGAATCATGGCTCTCAGTGTGTATCCCCTCTCCCCACAGCTCTCTTGCACTGGCTGACCTTGAGCTGGAGCTGCGTGACAGCATTGTGGCCAAGCACGGGGACAAAGTACCATATGTCTATTTTAACAAAGGACTGTGAATGGAGACTACCTCAGGAGCCATCGCACCCCTCTGGCCTCCTGCCACCACCAATCCCATGTCCCCTGAGCAGGGTCAGAGGCACAGTCCAGCCCAGGACAGTCCAGCCCAGATCTGCTCCCCCACCCAACACCTTCTCTGCAGCCTTCTTCCACTGTAGAAGCAGGATCTGACTCTCCATGTCCAGCTTGCAGCACTTCGGCTTGTCCTGAGCCACCCCCATCTGCTGCTGGCCACGTCCCAGCCTTCCCATGTCCCTCTTGCCCTGAGGGATGCCTGCACTTCCTGTGCCTTCCTTTGGCCCTGCACATGAGGATCTGCCCAGCCTGTCTGGGCCTCATTGGTTTGGCCCCATGAGGCATGAGGCTCTCTCCCTTGGGGCTCAGAGCACAGTTCTACCTCCAAAAGCAGGTATCCTGCCATGGTACCAGCAACCAAACCACATTCCTGCCTTTAATCACCACAGTAGCCTCTTCCCAAGAGCTAGATCATATCTTGGCAGGTGTGAAGGGACCTGTTCTGTCTGTACCGTGAGAGTGACCATCCCAAAGTCCAGAGGCCAATGCTTGGACTGTGCCTTCCTTGCTCTCAGGTTCAGGTTCTATTCACTCTGTGATTGCCACAACCCAGGAAGAAGTAGCTAATTGTTTTAAGCTCTAATTTTTTCATTCCTCTGAGCACAAGAGGTAGCTGTCACCCTTGTCCTACATCTCTGGTCCCCACCTAGAACCATGAAACTGCAGCTTTACAGGACAATTGTCTCTGTGCCCCTTTTGATGTGGGGAAGACACAGAAATCACGGAACTGTTAGGGTTGGAAGGACCTCTGGAGGTCATCTATTCCAGACCCCCTGCCAAGGCAGGGTCACTAGAGCAGGTTACACAGGAATGTATCCAGGTGAATTTTGAGTATCTCCAGAGAGGGAGGCTCCACAACCTGCCTGGGCAGCCTGTTGCAGTGCTTTGCCACCCTCAATGTAAAGAATTTCTTCCTCATGTTGAGGTGGAACTTCTCGTGGTTTAGTTTATGGCCATTGCTCCTTGTCCTATCGCTGGGCACCGCTGAAAAGAGGCTGGCACTGTGTTCTTGGCACCTGCCTCTGAGACATTTATGTGCATTGATGAGATCCCTCTCAGTCTTCTTTTCTCCAGACTGAACAGGCCTGGCTGCCACAGTCTCTCCTCATAAGACATGCTCCAAATCCCTCATCATCTTTTTGGCCCTCCACTGAACCCTCTCCAGTAGCTTCTCTCTTTATTGTCACAGAGCTGTCAAGACATTAACTCAGGCTTCTGAATAGCAGCACTGCAAACGACAGAGGAAGGTTGAAAAATAAATGCAGTGATTTTCAAAAAACAGCTGTGGGTTGTGCTTCTGGCTGATCTCTGTGTGTCTCTGGGTTGGGCTGCTGTGTGGATCTCAAGCTTGCCTTGGAAGGGAAAGGTGTGGGCTTTGTGACTGACCAATCATCAGGGTGAGGGTGAGCAAAGGGGCCAGGAGAAGGAGGAAGAGTGTAAGGGATGGCATGAGCTCTGAAACTCTTGGGCATTCAATGGTAGCCTTCCTCAAGAGGTTTGTGGGGCTGCAGAGTCCCAGGGCAAGTGACAAAAGGTAATTGTGCTGTGTTCCCAGTGACACTCATCCTCTTGTGGGCCTCAGGAGGATGACACTGGGTGACCCTTCCTACACCAATGGGTGCTGTTTATCTTCATGGCCAGTCAGAGTTTCATGATGCTATCTTGGGTCTGTCATGAGGCTTCTCCCACTCCAAAGAAGACCAGCTTGAGTGTGCTGCAGCCTAGTTTGGGAGAGAAAGGAGCCCAAATCCTGGACTAAAGCCGCTGCTTTTAATCAGCTGCATCCAGGCTCTCTGCTTGCTGATGAACATCCCTTGGTGGGACAAACCTGTTTCTAAAAAGCCATATGACGTGGCTGCTCCGAGAGCACCATGGCCCAGTAGATGATCCGTGCTCCTCCCTCCAGTCAGGGATCCGTGTCAGATCTCTGGGGCAGCAGCATTCTCGCATCAGCCACATGCCTGAGTAGAGACACATTAACCACTCTGCTCCTTCAGGGAGAGCAGCCAAACCCAAAAGGTACCTCTTGAAGTGCCAAGATGTATCCACAGCAGGTTTCCTTCTGCCAAAGCTGCAACAGGCAAAGGACAATGTCTCCAACCACATGTAGCTACTGCTAGAAAGCTAAAACAGAGCTCTGAAACAATTAATAGTGGAGCTGAAAGTAGGAAAACATGTCCAAACTTGTCTATCTGTTCCCTGGACATTATTAGATCTCTTGTTAAAGCACAATTAAAGTAATAGTTAAGCACATGAAATTAAACAGATGTCACCCCTGTTGGGAGTGGAGAGAAGCCACAAGAAGACATCTCTGCTCTCTGCTTTTCTTAAGCTCCTTAGCTCAAGCTGCTCTTGTCCTACACCCAAATGAGCTGTGAGGACTTTCAGAAAAGTACCTGTAGCAATCTTTTGGGTCCAAGGTGCCCCTGGCATGCTTGACAGCACAATGATATTTGTAAAATGATGTGCTGTAGCACCCAAAAACTGCCCTTCCCCTGTGCATCACAGCCACATTCTTGCTGTTCACCCTTCCTGCCTTGGCAGTTTGGAGGGGTCCTGGCAGGGCAGGGGGCTCTGCAGCCAGTGATTCTGGGGCAGCAGCCACACGAAGCCAAGCTTGGGACCATGGCAGCAACGCCTCAGCCATTTGGCCACTCATTTTTTTCCTGTCCCCAGCCATACTGGAGGGGCAATGGAGCACAGAGAACCTGAAGTGCTGTTGCCATCTCTCATCCGCGC
>NW_008236478.1:8376785-8378523 GCF_000691975.1 Corvus brachyrhynchos
CTGGGGAGTGGGACATGGTGCAGTTTATTGCTTTTGGACAGAGGTAGAGGTTTGCTCTGGGCTTGTAGAATTGGCAAGCCATCCTCAAGACAGACCTTCCCCCCCACCTCCCTGAGCTTGTAGCAGTGGATTCCCTTTTCAGATGGACATGGATTTATGCCAGCTGACAGTTCAGCTCAGCAGGGTTTCTAGGTTTCTAGGTTGTAGCTGGAATACCCCCCCGAGGATTCAAGTCATCTCAACAGCTCACATCACTCTGGAGATGGTCACTGCAGCCAGTGCCTGCCAGCCCTCCCCAAAACCACAGATAACTCCGCAGCCTGCCTTGGTCTCATTGGGGAGCAGAGGAGTTGCTTCCAAGCTGTGGCCAGCCTGGCCTCCATTTCCCATTGCAACAGGAAGGAAATCTCATTGCAGAGTCAGAGCCAGACAAATCCCCGCTTGGGAAGCGCAGCAAGTGCTAATTGCTCTCCGGCAATGAGTCACACCTGATCTAGATTTGTCCTGTGCTCTGGTGAACTCCATGACTTCTCCCTGCTGTGCCTCTAATTTCAGGGCTGGCTGGGAACAGGAATAAAGCTCCTTCAATAACTGTGTGTGGCGGAAATGTCAGTGTTCCAGCATGTTTACGACCTCACTTCAAATGGTAACCACACCAAAGATGTCACGTCGGTCTGCAGCAGAGCCTGAGTAGGGGCTGGGGAGGCATGGGAGAATGCTGGGCTCTCTCAGGCACTGGCAGTCCCAGCGGGAGGGCTTGGCCAAGGACTGGTGGGAGGCCGGGATCTGGCTGGCACAGGAAGAGGAGCGAGCATGGTGTGATGGGTGAACGCCTGCTGGCCCATGCCAGCAGCAGGCAGGTGAGCTGATCCGGCAGGGCTAGGTGTGCCCGAGGACTGCCCTGATAGAAAAATGCCAGGGCAGGAGATAAGATGCTAAATCGATTTTTTTTCCTTGGCCTTTCCTAACATGTATTTGAGCATCTGATAAACCTTTTCTTGCTGATCCAGCCTGGAGGCCGTCTGGCACGCTGGGAATGGCAGTGTAGAAACCCTCTGACACTGCCCCAGAAACATGGGCTGTCTCACCCGAGCTGTGAATCAATGCCAAGTGCCGGTGCCCCTACTCCTGCTGGGAGTGTGCACGTTCACTATGTGGGGACACGCAGGGACACAGCCGCAGCGGGAGATCCTCTTCTCCATGCTGCTCCTGTCTCCCAGTGGTGCTGGCACCAACACATTGCTACCCACTGGATGCCTTAAGTCCAGTGCCATGCTGCTGCTGCCATCCCAGCACCCTCTCCATGCCCCTATTCCCGGTGTACCCCAGGTCCGGGCGGGCTGTTGGAGTTTGGGGCAATGTGAGAGCACTGGGGAGCAGGCTGAGCAGGGGTCATGGTGAGCAGGAGTGACCAGGTGAATGAGGATGAGTGCCTGGCTGCCATAGGGAGGCTGTGGCTGTGCAGGAGGATGCCTGTGGACTCCCTTTTCGCAGTGCCCAGTTGTGCTCACGGGGTTCCATTGCAGGGGAGGGTGCAGCCCCGCACCCCTTTCCAGCCAGTTCGTCCACTCACAACATGGCGGCCCGAGTACGACCGCAGGCTCCCTCCCCACTGCGCCACACTCAAGATGGTAGCTCGCTGCCAGCGGATCCCGCCCCTCCCCGTTTTGCCCTAAGCGACATCGCGCTGAGCCAATGGGAAGCCGAGATCCGCGGACACCGCCCAAAAGACGCACGC
>NW_008236478.1:8378760-8379192 GCF_000691975.1 Corvus brachyrhynchos
GGTCGGGCGGGGCAGGCAGGATGTGCATGAGGTGCCTGAGGGAAGAGGCTTTTGGGGGCCCGCCTAAGGTTTGGGGAGCCCCGTGACTTGAGTGAAGCTGGAGGAGATGCAGAGCCCTGGGTCTGGCTGCTGCTGTGTACCGGGGGGATGGAGAGGTGGTGTAGGGGTCCATGCACGGCTGGCAGTGCCCCTTGCAGGGGCTTTGTGCGGCAGAGTGGCTGCAGGACGAAGGAGAAAGGTGTTTGACTGGACACCAAGGGAGAGGTGGCTGTAGTGAGGGCAGGAAGCGGGAGCTGGCAGGTGCGCAGGGGCCTGCGGGTGGAGGTGCAGGTGTCTATTGGGGGTGGTGACAGGGAGCAAGGTGACCTGTCAGGGGACAGGGCTGAAGGAGGTTTGGAGTGAGCTGGAGGCTGGCAGTGGGGGAGATGGCCC
>NW_008236478.1:8379290-8382485 GCF_000691975.1 Corvus brachyrhynchos
GTGGGCAGCGGGGAGGAAGAGGGAGCGTGTTTCAGCTGGGATGAGGGGAGCTAGGCCTTGTTTTTGCAGGCTCTGAGCACCTGCTTACTACTTTTGTCACGCCTGGAAAGGGTTTTAATGAAGTTTGCTCCCTCTTTTTCATCTCTTTATTTCTTGTCTATGCTGCAATATGTACTGTTCACATCTTCAGTGGTGGTCTTGAGTCCAGCAGTGTAGACACCTATAACTTCTCCCAGCTTGATGAGTATGTTCAGTGACACTCAGCGAGGACTGCACTCGGCCAAGCAATCTGTGCACGACATGGATCTTATGGTTCATGGAGTCAGTATGTCTTTTTCACCCCATGGAGAGCATGGATGGAATATGATGACTTCTGGTTTGATATGGTGTATTCTGTGTAAGGTACAAATCAGAGTTTGCATTTGTTGAAGGTCAGAGATAGTGAGATGCTGATCTGTCACTGTAGGTCACAGGTGCCATGGGGTGCATTGTGCTTAATGTCACAGGGATGCAGACAGATGTGTGTCCTTCTTGAAGGCGTTCACTAAAATACTTCTCAAGACTTGTGCAGAAGGAGGAGGCGAGGAGTTTATGATTACAGATGTTATTCCTCTTTTGAATTCTGTTCTTTTTTCAAGGTGTTGAGAGCACCACATCTACTTTAAAAGCTGTGTAATTTGCTGTTGGTAGTGCCGTCCCAAATCCCCTTCAGCCACACTGAGGCTAAGGCTTGACTGTTGCTTCCCTAGGGGGCCAGATGCAGGATTGTGTTGAGCTTTGTGTGTTCCACATTGTCTCAACTGCCTTTAACAGATGGAAGTCCTGGTGCTTTCTCCATTTCACCTGCAGGCCGAGGTATATAAACTGAATGTAAACAAGCACATCTCAGAACCGTTTTGCTCTCTGGTTGTTGTGGTACCCAGCTGTGAGCAGTGGTCAGGTGGTAGGATTATCTGTATGGTAGCTGTGAGTCTCTTCAACCCTATACATGCTAATAAAAATGTCATACCTGCTCTGAAGACTGCAAGATGCTCCCTGCCTCAGACAGTTTATACATTAGTCAAAGGAATAGGAAGTAGAAAAGGAGGAAAGGAAAAAGGAGGAGGGCGTGGAAGCAATCATACAGCTGGATTTCATGTGGAACAGTGGCATTTTTGACTTGTTATACTTTCTAGTCAGTCACCAGAAATAATCCTAAAATAATATGCCTTGAGTGGTACAACACATGAGAGTGGGGGAGAACAGGTTTGGCTGCCTACGTTTTCTTTAAGAGCACTTGGATAGGGATGCATCTTTTACTCATTTTCTTTCCATAGTTTGTCTATATAAAGCTCTCACAGCTTATTTTAGATCTTAAATGTATACTCTGTCTGTCAAAAGGCTGGTATCTCACTGCACACTAGAGATTGACAGCTGCCCACTCAAAAACCAGAGTGGTAATGTAGGATCTTGAGAAATGAGCATGTAACAAAACTTCATCTGCTTTGGTGTTGCCTTAGAGCCTGATTTCCTCAGAGCCAATGAGTTCATAGAGAAGGCCTGCAGCAGGACAGTGCTGGACTTGGAAGATCTCTGCACCAAAGGTTCCTGTGTTTCTACCTGAAACCCTGACAGCATTTGTCTCTTGTCCTCTCCAGAGTGCTGCTGCCCTTGCTACGTCTGGTGACTGCTGCCTCCTTCCATATACCTTGCAGACATTTGCTATGTCCTGACTGCTTCTGCTGTCAGGGAGAGCTTCTTGCTCAGGGTCTGCGCCCCCTCACCTGGAAGAACCGTACCACAGACCCAGTGGTCTAAGGCTGGGCTGCAAGAAATGTGTCCTTTAAATAATTCAGGAGGTGGAGCTGTACTGCCTAGCACTGAACAAACATTCAGGAGAACACACTGTGCTCTGCAGGAGGGTCTGATGTTTCAGGTTAAAATAAGTCCAGACTGCCCAGGATCATCAAAAACCTTTCTTTTAACTAAGGTGGATGGAGGAGGATATGATGAGCTTATTACCTTCTATCCCGAGTCCAAGTTTATCTGTCTCCATGACTATTCATTGCAGTTTCACTTGTAATCAGAGCACAAAACTCTATTAACTTGAGTGGAAGCATTTATTAGTAGATTACAGGCAGAAGTATTCCAATTATGTTGTAATAAAATCAGGATAAGCATCACTGGAAGAAGAAATCTAGCCGTGTTCAGTAGCAGCTGTAGAAGTATAGCCTTAGCAGCACACCTTAGCTGTTTGCTCCCTCTTGGTTTGAGGCAGAAGGAAATAAGAAATCAATATATTGTAAAATGAACTGGATAAAATTTGTAATGAAAAACTTCAAACATTAATCATTTTTCTATTGTAGTTTGTCTCTACAGGGCAGAATAAAGGTTATTTGACCATCTCAACCATCTGTCTGCTTCCCATGCCTGCAGCTTAATTATCACATAGTTTTCTCAACTGTTGTTTTCTTTAAAAACAAGAGATTTAAGTGAATGTTAACTATGTGACAAGTCTGTGGAATCCATCTTTCTCTAATAAGGTGGTTTTGAGCCAAAATCTGGCTGAAGCATGTGTTCTTCTTAAAGACTGATTTCATCCCAAATTAAAGAGTTTGCTTGAAGTACTGTGACTTGAGGCATGATTCATCATATGCGACAAAGAGAAGAGATCCTTGCTTTAAGGAATAACTCAGCATGACTGTCACTGTGGCTAACACCCCTGTAACACAGAGTTTCTGTCCAAGGCTGTGACCACAGATCTGATTGCACTAATGTGGAGTTACCACACTTCATCCAAGGCTTTGGCTGGATTCAGGCCCTTTCAGAGCATCACTTCAGGTAGTCTGTGAACTGAACAGCAAAGTTTCAATTCTCATGTAACAGAGTCTCCTCATCTGTAAATTTAAAACCACTTTTTTGATTAAGGTGAAGGTAACTAGTTACAACTGCACTTCTGTGTGTCCTGAAATGCATCAGGTTCCTTCAGGAGGAGAGCTGCTTGAGTAACCATAGGATGTATTTTGCCTGCCATATCTTTGTCTGTGACTTGGTTTTTTGGCTTGCTAATATCCACAATTTTGGCAGGAGGCAGCAGAGATCAAAGTACGTGATGTACTTGCTCAGAAGAGGAACCTCTAAATAACTGCAGGCTGGGTTAAGGACCGCTCTTTCTGTGATGATTTTACCACCGTGAACTCCGGTGTCTCATCTGTA
>NW_008236478.1:8382528-8420335 GCF_000691975.1 Corvus brachyrhynchos
TACACGAAATGCTGTAAGAATTTCAACTTGCATCTCTGCAGCTGGGCAGCAGATGGAAAGCCTGGTCTGAAAATGTCCAGTGAACCCTGGGGAGGAGAGTAGCAGATTTCTTCATCAGAGTCAAGGCATCTCTCTGCCTGGCACCTGGCATTGCCTTTCTGAGAATTTCCCTGCCACCCTGCAAAGATTAGTTAACAAAAATATAGCACCTCTTTAAGAATGAGCTTTGGCAACTGTTGCGGAGTTGTGGAGTGCCAGAAGGGAACTTGGAAAGTTTCATCTGCCAGAGTTGTTTTGGTTGGGGTTTTTTCCATCCTCCCAGCCTGTTGGGCCAGGTCAGCCACATCTGGCTAGTGGGAGCATCCAGTACTGAGTGTCCCTGAGCAGTGGCTCTGCTGTATGAGGTGCTGCTGGGCAGCAGGGATCCTGCCCAAAGTGGTGATCCTGCCATCGGCCCTGTTAGGGAGGCAGAGGATGGATGCGCCCAGTGTTTCGCCACATTTCAACAGTAGTTATTCAGACCTGGCTAAAACGCCCACTGAACCCTACTTTGACTCCCAGAAGCACTGCTCCCCTAAGCATCTTCAACAGCTGCTTTTCTGCTGGCAAAAGTGGAAACACTGCTCTTTTATATGGCTCCGTCAGCCTGTATTAACCCAGTGTTATGTTGATGTTCACCTTCGCCTTTCTGTGGTATTAGAAAGGCACTAATGTTGGTAATAGTTTGTGTTTCTTTATAATCCTCCATATGGCCACCCTCTGAGGTAATGGGCAATATATTTAGTAAATGCAAACCGCCCACCTTTTCTTTTTGCCTTTTTGTTCCCTTTAAGTCACATTGGGAGGATTGGCAGGATTGAACAGACATTAGCTTGTGGCAAAAAGCTATCATTGGGCTAATGATCCCATGGCCTACTTCTCCATGCAGTGCTGTCGCTGATGTGCCCTGTGGTTGTAGCTGTGCCTATGCAAAGGTCTCCTTGTCAGGGATGTCCAGTAGTTTCAGGAATGCTGAGCTGCACGTGGCTTTTTGTTCTGTCTCCTGACAACATGTACAACCAGGTACCAGGTTTGGGGATATTCCTCTGATCTGAGCTGCCCTGCTTTACAGGGTAAGAATTTGCCCTTTCTGGTTAGCTGCATAGGAATCCTCTGAGCTTATTAGTGCATTTAACCTGTGACTTTATGGCTCTACACAGTCCTGTCTTGCATTTGTTTCAGGGGGTTCATGAATCCAAGACAACCAGGGAAGCCCTGCGGCTGTTTTTGCACTGTGGGGGAAAGGACTCAGCATGTCAGAGATCTCAAAAGCTGTCTCTGAGGTAGGGCTGGTGACCATCTTGGAAGGGCTATTAGTCATGGCAGGGCAGAGGTGCTCATTGCACATTGCAGAACAACCTGATTGTGCCAGGTTTTGTTCTGTGCTTCTGAGTCAGAACTAAAAGAGCGCATGGTGAGGGACGGTATTCTTGTATGAGTTCATTGAGAGATGCTGACAGGAAAGTTGGGTCCCTCCTTCCCACTGCTGTCTTGTGTGATTAGAAAGCCCACAGCTAAGAAGAGACATTTTGAGATGCCATCACCTGCGTGCTGTGGCAGCAGAGCTCTGACAGGTGATTGTGTGGCCGAGCCTGTGAACAGTGCACGTAACAAACATGCCTGAAATAACAGCTGGCTGGAGAGGATGGGCTTGCCAAGAGGGAATTGCATGCCCCTACCTTGCTTGTTAAAAGAAGTGTGTTGGTGTGGCAGTAACAAATGAAGCTCTTTCCATGATTTCAGCAGCAGGTATTGTTTGACTGCAAAGGAAGGCTCAAGGTGCTGCAGAGACCTGCTGTTTATCTGCTTGGACAAGGAGAAACTTGATTCTTCTCTAATGATGTGATTATCAGTGGGATCACCACCTTCAATATTATTTTTAGATGATGGCTGTGGTCTGTGCAATGGCTTTTGGAACTGTAACAGAGCAGTTCGCATGCAGGGGTTTGCTAGGTGCAAAGTGAGGTAGGTGATGGTGGCAGACTGATGGAGCAGGACAAACTATTTAATGCCAATGTGGTCAATATTCTCTGGTATGCTGTGCCCTGAACAACACCTGCAAATAGAAGGGAGAGACTTTATTTTGTGTGGAGGCAGCTTGTGGTGCTGCTTGTTTGCAGACCTTCTCTGCTGAGCCCATATCCATCCACCTGGCATCGCCCAAGGTTGGTCCAAACTGGCCAGAAAAATAAAGGATGTGAGAACTGGGTTGTGTAGGAGATTCAGATGCAGTTTTCTGACTGTTCCTTCTTCCCAAGCACTTTGATACTGGCATATTGTAAACCAAATCCAAACACTGACGGTGCACAGGAAGCTTATGAGCAAGTGACTGAGAGGAGATCCCAAGGGCAGATCCCCTGGAGACTGAGCTTTGGCCAGCAGCATTTTAAATGGCATCTTGCTGACAGTGGGTTGCAGAGGTGTAGGTGGGTAGGGCAAGCAGCTACCAGGACTGACAAGCTGCGGGGTGCTAGGTTTAGGGAATAAGAGACAAGGGCATCTTTCCTTTTCTCACAGAGGATCAAGACCTTGTGTTCCTGACTGCAGTCTTTAGGACTAGCAGAGGAAGGAGTGAACCTCAAGAAAGGAAAGATCTGCTAGCAATAAAGAAGAGGATTCTCCCTTCTTTCCTCTTTAATCTTCTCCATTACTAGGAGGTGGAAGTTTGTTATTTCTAGTGTTGATGTGTTTTTATTTCATCTCTAGTTCTGGTGTGTGCAAGGCAGTAATAAAAACTTCAGAGGCAACTCAAGAGCAGAGGTCCATAGGGTTTGGTTTTTTGTTTGGGTTTGGTTTTTTGCGTTTTGGTTTGGGGTTTTTTTGTTTGTTTTGTTGTTTGTTGGAGTTTATTTTTGAGATCTGGGAGGGATCATGGGAAAAGCAGAAACTAACCCTCTCTTGGCTCTACTTCAGGCTGAGGGAGCTTGTCAAGATACTGATTTGCTAAATGTCCTGGAGAGGGAGAGAGTGACCTGAGCAGGAAAGTGGATTTTGTTAATGAAAGAAGATAGTTCACAGAAGAAGGTGAGCTTTATGTAGTTATCAGTGTGTATCTCCCCATCCATTCTGAAGCTACTGACCAACTTGAATGAAATTTGATTGGAAGATACCTCAAAGATGCATAAAATTTCAACAGAACTTCTGAAAACAGATAGGCATAGAGACACCTTAAAAAACGCGAGCAAACAGGGAATCACTGAGTGAAAAGTTGCACTAGCAAGATTATTAGCACTGGGAAGTTTGTGAGTTGGGTTGACTGACTTGATACATGCCCTACCTCTTAGCAAAGCCTCAGCTGGAGCTCACAGTTTGTGAGCCTGCGAAGTCAGTCAGCCTTGTGGAGCACACTAATGGGAGGTCAGCTTTATGGAGCTCCAGTGGTTACAGAACTACTTTTATTTTTCTTTTTGTCTCCCACTGGCTGAAGAGCAAATTGAAGGTGAAAAGGTTGATAAGCTGTAGAAACAGCTATGAAGAGTGTGTTTTGCCAGGAATCTCAACAGCCATCCTGAGCTTTCCTTGTGTGAAAGGTGTCAAGTGTTTCTTTGGAAGCAGGGAATACACTTGACCATTAATGACTCGCCTGCAGACAGTGCAGAGACTTTTTAGTGAGCAGAACTGATTCATTCTTTTCTCTCATGTCCCAGCACGCAGATACGACCAGCAGGTCAAGTACTGTTGTCCACAAGAGATCTTTTTTCTTAAATTACTGTGGAATCAGAGCTCATAATCACGACAGTCTGGATAAGCTGCCAGTCAAACAATTGAGGCAGCCACACCAGAGGCCTGATACAGAAAGAGTGCAAAATATGCAGAAGTGCTCTCCCTTGCTAAGTTCTGTATTCCTCGCTCTTTGTAATACGCTTTTGATTTGTTTACTTCGCATCAGTAGTTGCTTGTTTTTTTAAAAACCTCTTTCTCTGTTTGAGATCCTCTTTAAATTCCAGGTGGTGGATGACTGCCAACAGGAACCCACAGGAACTGCATGTCTTCTGCCTCCAGCAGAAGATCAGGCCATCCTGTTGCATAAATTATCCCCTGTGACAGCCATCCCACTGGTGGTGGGCAGAAAATCTGTCCCACAGAGCTAGCAGTCTGTAAAAGCACCTTTTAGAGCTGAGCTAAAGAATTGGGAGTGACTGGTGTGGAACAGAAGGGTTAAATGGGGGCTGAGATCAGAATGAGCCAGGAGGTAAGGGAAGGGCTGGAGGAGGTGGTGGGCATAGTACAGGAGTGTTGTAAACACTGAACAAAACCTTTGAAGAAGGCAGAGTCTTCAAGGCCACGACACTGGACTGACTTCATCCCGGGCTGACTTCATTGCATCCTGTGTACCAATTGTAACTGTAAAATTAACAAATTTGCCTCTCTTCTTGGGGGGAAGGAAAGAATTTTCTTCAGATATGATCTGAAAGACCTTTACTCTGCTTGGAATGCATGTAACTACCTGAATGCATGTGAAAGTCATGACTCATGTCTGGGTCTCCTGTGTGATGAATTCCTCCTTTTCTTAGTGGTTGTCTCATTTGTTGTTTGCAGATTGCTTTTCAAACAGTGAATGCCGAAGAGGAGGAGGAGGGTTATGCCTGTGTTGTGTTGTCTTCAAATACCTTGTCGTTTGACTTCTGCCTTTTTAGAAGATGCAAACTTCACAAACAGCTTGCATTTGACTCTCCAACCTCCTGTGATCTGCAGCTTAGATAAAACAGGCTTGCAGACAGCTGTTATTGCTGATTCTCTCCATTTACTGACACTTAGCACTTGGACTCCAGCAGAGCCTGTCTTAAATCACTGTGTCAAAAATAAGAGCTCTTATTTTCTCTAGTTTTTTCCTAGCTGTATTGTTTTCTCTTTGTCTCATTGTTTTGCTCCTTTTTCCTACCCATCTCACTAGGAATTTTTGCATCTCACATACTTGGTTATTAATATCACTCATGTTTGTGGCTCATTGTTTTTACTGAGTTTCTTGCTTTTCTGCACTTGGTATCTCTACTTTCCAGAGTCTGTGATCATACTAAACCACTGGTTAGGCTGTTGAACAAGAGTTGGGAGATTTTTCTCCTCAGACCCATTTTGTGCTCTTAGGCCCATCCTTTGACTGCAAAGTCCAAGGATCATCCTGCCAAAGATGAATTCAGGAGGTCTGGAGCAATCATTTTCTGTTCTGAAACCTGGAGTCTGTTTTCTTTAGATGGACTAGCTGAAGAAGCAGTCCTCCTTTATTTTCAGCATGATATGTATTTATTGAGAAGCATTGTGCCAGGAAAACTTTAGTTTTTAGTTTAAGACAAATCTGTTGTTGCCTTGTTTCACATTTGCTGGTATGTAACTTCAGGCCAGTATGAAATGTAAGGGCTTGCTGAATTCCTGGTGTGGATGAGGCTCAGACCAATCTCCTTTTTTCACAGCCTTTAACAGAACAGATAAACTTTGGGGAACACAAAGAGTGAGTGGTGGTTTCTTGTCTGTGTTATGTTATCTAACAGTATGTAACTAAAACTCTTCTTGCTGTGATCCTACTCTACAAGATTTTAGAAGTGCAACCAGAGGATTAAATACATTCAGTGTGTTCTAATAAAACAGGACTAAATCTGCATATGCAAGCAATGAACCTTTTGGCTTTGGTTGGAAAATGTAGATATCCTCAGGGGAGGAAAGCAATACTAGACAAGATGTTCACAGTGACCTGGCTGGGTGGTGTGTGCCCCTTGCATCTTGATCTTTTGGAACCAAACAAATGGAAGGTGTATTTGTGTACCTTGCATGAGTGCAATCTGCAGGCTGGCTGAGCTGCTGCTGTTGATGTAGCCATTACTGTTGCACAGAAAAAGTTGATTTTACCGTTCTGGAAACGTTAAGTTCTAGTGGCACTTCACAAGCCAGACTGTGAAATGAATGACCTTAGATTTTGTTTATTTGTATTCTTGTGCTGAGAGCTCTTATTATCAGTAGCTCTTCTGTCGCACAGGCACTGCCTGCCAACAGTCCTGAAGGCACTTTCCTTCAGGATGGGGTGCAAGGTAAAACTTGTTTATGATTTTAACTAATGTCTCTAAAGAAATGGTCTTTAAACATACTTCTTTTATCTGGTTCAACCTATTAACTTGTTCCTTTAAAAGTCTTGCACTGTTTCTGTGTTGGTCAGCTTTTTCCCTATCTGGCAGCAGGCATCTTGCATATGCTACAGACACGAGGGCTCTCAAGGGTGAAGCGTCTTGCTAGTTTATTTAAATCAAAAGATTAATGGAAAGGTAAACAATGGGAAAAAACTAGTAAATTTTTGGTTTGTTTTTTTAGGGTGAATTTATAAATATTATTTAAAAACTTTTTTAGAAATCCCCAATGTACTCTCAAGTCATGCCTTTGACACACAAGTAGTTTTGCAAGAACTCTTCAGTTGTGATCCTGGTTTATCACATGATATTAAGAAAGTAATTTCACGTTTCTCATCTACAATGGGGACATTAAAATGGCAAATCTACTATGAACTGTATTTTTTGTATCAAAATACCAGGGGATTGTGTGGTACCAGCTGTATAAATACTGTGTAATTTTCCTCTTCAGCTGGATGTCTGGATGAAAGTCTTCAGGTCTAAATTATTAATTGTTAACTAAGAAACACTTGCTTTTCTTCTGCAAGGTTTTGGTCCAAAGGTTTTTAATGCCCTCAGGTACTGTGGTCAAACTTTACCTAATTGTTGAGACACAGTTTTATTGTTCTTGGCTTCTTCTGTACTTGAGCGGAGACTGTTCTTCTATTTATCTGGAAAGCATTACTGTAAATAATCAACATGTGAAGACACATGAGGATTGAGCTTTAGTGCCCCTCACGAATTGCATGTGCTCTGTTTACTGCATAGAAAACAATTAGTTCAAGTGAAAGCTTTTCCTTCTTTGCAGCTGAGTTAATTGGTTGTGTAGCAAAGTCAAGACATGGAATTTCTCATATCTTATTTCCCCTTGGAGACAGCAGCACACAGAGATGCAGATTTGGGACCAAAGCAGCAGGTTCAGTGAGCAGAGCAGCGGGAGGAGCTCGAGCTGGCTGAAATGCAAATACAGAATCTGAAAAGGGAGTGCAGAACCCAAACTGGCAGTGCAGACTGTTTTTACAGCTGCATTTTGGCTTCTGGAAGCTTAGTACAGGGTAGTCTCTTTTTCTAGGCCTTTGAACTGCATACCAAAATCTTCAGATGGCCATGAACCACAAGAGCCTGCCATGCATACCTTGGGAGTGGAAGGGAGAGGGAGCCTGGAGCAGGTTGCCAGCAGGTCCTGATCATTGTGGGATGCTCTTGGGCTGGACAGGCAGAGGAATGACTTCCAATTGCCCGTGAGATGTTGTGGACGTCATCACGAAAGCTTGCCTTGCTTTCTTTGGCAGCAGGGATTTAACTATCCAGCCGCCCAGTGCTGGGAAGGCTCAGACATCTGTGTTAAGTTCTTTACAGGATGAGATACCCAATCTTTCTGCAAAGATTACCTGATGTGTCTAAGGAATACATTTTATATGTACACACTGAAAAGACATCCTTAATTTCCAAACAAGCATGCATCTTGCACTCTTGCTATTACACATTTCACCTTTCATTTAGGTGATGAAACGAGCATTCTAGTTAACTTGCTAGTTCTTTAGTGCTGACCTGTCTTCTCCCCAAGTCTCTGGGCTTTCCATGGAGCAGAAGTCTTTCAGATAATCCTTGTCCTTCCACAAAGAGGGAGCAGGCTATTTCTGCATGGGTGGTGGATGTTCATGCTTGCATTTGTTGCTCTCATTAAAGTGAGAGCTTGTTCAGTTTATGTCAATAACACCTTTGATCCTCTTATGTAAAGGGAACACTGGGTGTCCTGCAGAAAAGACCTCTCTTTAAAGTGCCCTGCAATGTTCTGCTGCTACGTGATGGTTAATAAAAGTTCATAAACCCATACTGGACTGGAGACCAAGTACAGTTTTCCATATTGTATTCTGCAGCACACACGATTTATTCTCAGCTGACTGACCTCATGTGGACTTGTGCCTGTGTAAGTAGCAGCTGAAATCAGTGATCTGAGCCCTAATCTGCAAGTTGCAAGACAGTAGGTTATTATTTAGTGAGAATGCTCCACAAGTCTCTTGCTGCAGCATTTTCATTCAAAAGGTCACTTCCGTGAGTTTGTGCACAGCTGAATTTAATGTTCTTTCTCAGAAAGGCAGGCCACACTGGAGAGTGCATAATTACAATAAATACAACTTTGTTCTCAGCTGAAAAATCCATCTGAAATAAATTTTTCCAGCCCTTCCAAGAAATGCTTTTAGTAAGATAAATAAAAGCAATTCTTGCTGAACGTCCGCAGGAATGGTGGTGGGTGTAGGGTCCCTCCACTTAAGTCACTCATCACAGTGCCTTCTGGGCTCAGTCTTATTCAATAGCTGGCTAAGGATAGCATTTGCAAATTGGGTTTCTCGCAAACCAATTAAACCCAAATTCATTATTTCTTACTTGGTTTGAATCCTGGTTATTATTTTGAGTAAAATTGTTCTTAGCAATAAGTACAGAGAGTTCAGTTACACTCTCAACTCAGACAAACTTTAAACAATGCTTTGATAGGTGCATCTGGTTTTTGGGATGTGCATGTATTTATACAAGCTTTTGTGGCTTATTTTCTGGTTGGCGCTTCTGTGTAGTCAAAGTAAATTTGTTTTCCTCTGTGTCTGTTTCGCAACAGTGGAAATACTGAAAAAGTCTCAGCCTAAATATGGAAGGAAAGCTAAGAGTTGTTCTTTTCCTCCGTAACTTCTAAGCAAGTACTTAAAAAAATCCCTTCTTTGCTTTCATCTTTCAAGAGACTGAGCAGAGTGTGAAGTGTCCTATCTTCTCTTGTTTTTTTTTTTTTTTTGTCTAGGTACAGCAAAGAGGCTCTGCTAGTTAATCGGGATACTGCTACTGGTGGAAGCTGAATTTTTGCATAGTTCTCCTAGGTTCATGTGCAGGTCTGGTTACCTTTGAGGTTTCAGAGGGGCTCTGCAGGGTAATCCTTAAATGTCTTTGTGCTTCCCCTGCAGAGACTTTAGATAAGCAGTTTCCAAACTCCTCCACTCAAAGCTACCACAACTTTTGGTTTAGGAACTACCTGGTTCCCAGTTGTTCCTACTATTGTAGAGTTGGTTATTGTACAGTTGGTTGTTGCTGCAAGATCACTCTTCTGCAGGGCTCTGTTGAGGTCTGTGAGACTGCATGGGAGAAAAGACTCACATGGCAGTGTCAGTCATAAATGAAAGGTAACACAGTCATTCTGCTCTTGCCCTGAACTTGGACAGCCCTGTGCTGTACTGCTTGGCATGAAGAACTAGCTGCATGTAAGCTGTGGTACCTGGTATCTGTCTTGTCCTCTTTTCACTTTGGAGACTGGGAGGCATGGAGGCCTTCCTAAAGGGAAGAAGAGCCTGATATCTAGGAAAGAAGAGACTGTTGACTGCTAAGGGAGAAAGCAGAGGGAGGTGACTGAAATCTGAGTACTCTGACTTCATTAAACGAAAGTGATAGTCCTGGACCTGAGGATGTGGGGTGGAAACTCAAATTTACTTCTATTCACCTTCTGTGTGCTAAGTTAGATGCTCATCTCTCAAAGACTTGGTATCTCTTCAAGCCCCAGTGAGTTTCTATTGACACCAGAGCATGGTCAAAGGGGAAATGTGCTCTCTGTTGCTAGACTGGACTTGTGTCTTATGGTCACATTCATTGAATATCGATTGGGAGCAGATTTAATCAGCACTCAGAACATGATGGTCTGCCTTTTTTTCTCAAGGTATTATTTTCTCTCCTTGCTTTTCTACGTTATTCCACTACCTTCTTTTTCCCAATGCAAATCTTTGTATTCTCTGTTTTATCTGTTGAAGCCATCAGGACTTGAATACTGGGTACTTGCTAATGAAGCTTGCTTGTCAGTGAGAAGGTCAGGTAACCTCACATAAGCTAGCTGTTGTTTTAGGATCTCTCCAGGCACCCTGACCCTATGTACAAACATAGTTTATTTTAGAAAGATTGTCTTAAGTTAGAAAATCAGCTCTTGTCCAAAAATGAGAACACACATTGATCAAAACCTGAATTTCATGTGGGTTGTGTAAACATGTAATTTGGGTTAGATCCGGTCATCGGAAAATATGCAACACTGTTGTCCAGGAAGTTCCAGTGCAAGAAATGTGGGGAACTTCAGAAAGTCACATTAGCTGTCTCCTTGGGGAAGTGCTTCAGAAATCCTGACCTCTGTGTTTCTGCCATGTGTGTGAGGCTAGTGGAGATGATCACTTGAGCAGTTGCAACATTCTTGTATACATGAGTTTGAATAACATTATGAACTGTGGAAAGAATAATGCTGTGCTTCCCAAATCACCTCCCAGAGACTCTCCCTCTGCCCCTGCATGTGAGCGATCGCTTTCATCGTCAGAGCACTGTCTGCTTCCATCAATGCCATCTTTCCTATGGTCAAATCACAGAAACCTTTTTCAAGGGGTCCATGCGCCTGAATTTCTAGGGGTGATGGCTGTGGTGCTCTCTGGCACCTCTGCTCTTTGCCAAGCCACCATCCAGTGTGTAAGGTTTTAGGCTGACACAGATAGCCTGTTCATATCCCCATCCATTAAGGGTTTCCTGTGCAAGATGTTAGTTTTATTTTCCTCTTTATCAGCCCTGACAAAAGTTGTTATTTAAATGTTGCTCAACATGATTTTGGGATGACTGCTAATTCCTTCAACGCCTTGTTTTGTTTTAGAATTTCTAATCCCATTTTCTATGACTAAGTTCAGTTGCGTGGTTTCCCCAGCAAGGATTAGGGTTTACTGCTATAGGTACGTCATCCTGCCTTTGAAGCTGTTTGCTCATGCTTTCCTTGGCAAGCTCTGGCAGATGTGCTTAGGAGCAACAGAGATTGTATCTTTTTGAAGCTGTAAAAGGGTTAATTGGAAGCATGTTTATGAAATCAGGTCGCTCACCCTTACGAGCTTTTACTGTGATCTTTTTGAATGCTTTTGGAAAATTTATTACCTGCCTTCATAATTTATATTACATTTTTCTTTCCTTTCTTGAAGTTATTTTAATGCTATGTGTGATACTGTAAAAATTACCTATGATAAGTACCTTTTCTTGGCAAGTCCTAAATTGCACCCTTCTTGGATGCTAACTGGAGAACATGACTGTCTTCATGTGGATGGCCTAACTGTTTTGGCTGGTATGTTTGGGGTGGCTGAATGAGTGTAGGGCAGCTGAAGCACATCTGTAGTTCCAAACCAAACCCAGGCAAAGGACTTTCATCCCCTGGCAGGCAGATCGCTGTTTGTACAGATGCTTCTTCTCAAGAGTCTTTTTGTAGGATTGGTCACACTTGTGGTTGAGTTTGCGTATGTGATGGGGAGAGGGGCTGATGGCTGTTCATGGGAGTATTCATCAGGGAGATTAAAGATATTGCTATTGATTAGGAGATGGCTTTGGAGATTCTCCAATGAAATGGAGCACCTGTACATATGCAGTACTTTTTGAAAAATGTTAAATAGTATCTGCCCTCTGCTGGGAATTGTTAATTGTGCTTTTGGCTCTATCTGCCTCGCTGGGAGATGTACCACTGTGAAATTTTTACAGCCAAATAAAATACCAGAGAATGCTTCTCTTCAAGAGGAAGCTGATAGCTGTCTTCAACTGATGCCTCTTCGAAACCAGGTGAGAAGCATGTGCTTGCCTCATTGGGACCTGCACCTACCTGCACTGCTGTAGCACCAGGGTATTGATGCAAGGCTCCTGGATTGCCAAGAGCCTGGATAGTTCTGGTAGGGTAGATGTTATGATGCCAGGCTTTGCATATTTGCATGATAGATTTGAACAGCTTGTGAAAACCTTGTTTCCTAGTAAGTTGTCTCAAAGTGGATCTATTTGTGCATTTTGATACAAAGTGTGTCTTCATTTTTAGTAAATTTCTAAAGCCATGACAGAGACTCTTGGGACTTCTGTGTTTATTCCTGTCTGGTAGTGAATGCTGAGTTTTGCAAGTACTGGCTTTTGGTACGAACTCATGTGTTGTGCACTTGTAATACAAGGATCTTCTAGAAACCCATAGGAATCAAGTGACTGTTATTTGTATTTTCTTGCTTGTTAAAATTACACAAATGTAGACTCTTACTTCTGAAGATTTCATTTCTTCCCAAGGAAGTATCATCTCCTGGGATTTAAGTATTTGCTGATGCAAATCTCTGTGATCACAGTTACAGAACCACTGAGTGTCACATCATTAGGTCACCAGTTCAAATGTAGTCCAAAGAGGTAATGGGCATTTTTATACCCCTAATGCCTTTCATCAGGGTTTATGTTTACTTGCTTAAACTAAAATTGGAGCATCTGCTATTCAAAATTATGGTTCAAGTGGAAAATAAACACTAGAAACTGTTCTTTCTATAGCAGAAAATCCTGTTTGGCTTGTGTTAGTATCTGTATATGCTTGTCAGCACACATGGAGCTTTAGAAGGAATAAAGGTTGCAGAGAAATGGATGCATTTAGTCAATTCTGATACTTTTGGTATGCTTTTCTATGACTTTTAAATTGCAAGAGCCTTTGAATAAAATATAGGAGGACGCAGACTTAGAAGGCAAAGAGATTTTGAAATTGGAAGTGCAATGGGAGTATTTTGAATGGCAACTGAAACACTTGTGGACTAAGTATTTCTGAAACTCTTCCAGGCAGCTGCTTTTCTAAGGAATGGTGGCTGGTTGGTTGGTTGGTTGGCTTTTTTTTTTCTTTCTTTCTTTTTTATTTCTTCTAGCATTCATGTCAGAATCCTTGTACAAAGCTGCACTGCTAAATCTGACCTCTAGATTCAGGTTTCTCGTCAAGAAGTGTGGACTTCAGTGTAGAGTAACATCTGGTGATAATGCACTGGACTGTACCTTGCCCAGGCTGCAGTGAGCTGGAAGGGTTCAGTTCAGCCACACGGGCTTTTGCAGCGTCACAGTTCCTCTTTGTCGAGTTGTTATTCTGAAGTTGGCAAGTCCTTGCAGTCTCTTTGAGATGTGTTGGGATATGGAAAGCCTTGCTAATCCCTGCAGTCAGGGGCTGACCTCTTGTGTGCTGGGATCTGCCTGCAACTGCGTCTTACTTCCAACCTTTTCCTGAATGTTTCCTGAGCGCTCTCTGGCTTGTTTCAGGAACCAGCTTGGCAGCGTTATCAGGAATCAGTAGCTGGAGTCCTGCAGGAAAGAAGTTGAAGACGCTGAAGTATGAATTCTGGTGTCCTGGTTGTTAGAATCTGTTAGCAGAGACGTCAAGATGTGAAGAAGAGAGAGGTGAAAGCCGGTACAAGTGTTCTTTTCTTTGTGCTCCTGAGTTGAGAAATTAGGATCTGAGCTGGCTTCCCCACCCCAACGGCTGTTGCATAGCTTCCCATGCATCTCGTGTCATGGGAGATCACTGCTAACTTTTGTCAGTATTTTGAGGTACAAAAAAGTAGGTTGTGAGGTGTGGAGAGAGAAAAATTGTCCATAGAACTTGAGTTATCACTGAGGCACTTTGTTACGTCCCAGGTTCCAGTCCTGTGAGTCTGGAATATATATTTTCGTGTGTGTTTACTGTGTAAAGAGTCTTCAGTCATGTGAAGCTCTGAGTTCTTGGCACTTTGGGAGAAATTATGATATCATTCATTTTCAGTCATGATGCCAATTATTGCTACCATTTTGCTGGTTATCTCAGTGGCTGTTGGCAATGTATTTATGACTTCCTACTTAGAATATTCAGTTACCATCAAGTATGTCAGGAGCACTGAGTACATTCTCTTTTGATGCTGATTTTGTAAAGGCAGTATTGAAGTTCTGCCTTAGCAAAGGAATACCAACTACTAAACTATTTCTGCCAGTATTTAAATCTCTGATTGCTTTTTGGCTTGTAACTGATATCAGCCAGAAATGATGCACGGCTAGGAATCTTTCTAAATTATCATCCATCTTTCTGCTAGAGATCGAGAGAGGAAAGTTACTGATGTGGAAAGAAAACTTTTTTTTTTTTAAGCCAAATCATGAGAAGATTGGCAAGTTTCAAGGGGAAATTTAAATCTGGTGTTTGTTTACTATAGTTAACAATGAAATCTTCCTTTACAGAAAATATTAGAGTGACTTATACTTTCAGTCTCCTTGATACTGTGGAAGAACAAAAGAAAATAGAGTTGTCTTGATTTTTAAATTTATATTTAATATAGATATTTGGTATAGGACAGGGGTAAGTAAAAGGAAGGTGCTTTTTTTTACTGACAGTTCTCCAAAGATTGGCCTTAAAAATATGATCATCATCAACTGCTAGTTTTCGTAAACAGTATGATTTTGTATTTGTTTTCCCTTATTATATGCAAATGACCAAATCACAGAATGTCCTTTTCTGAAACCTGTGAGCTTTTAAGAATTCTGGTTGTTTTCAGTACATATACAAATATTAATACACTGAACTAGTATGAAAAATATCAAATGAGAAAAATGAAACATGTCAAAATCTCTTGTGTAATGTAAAGTAATAGGTGTTCTCTATAAACACGAATGACTTACTCTGTTTCTGACATAGTAAATTCTGTTCTTATTCTGCTGGTAGAAAAGGAAAGAATAGAAGACTTTGCCAGACATGAAGCCCAGTACATTTTGAGAATGGACAACTAGTTATTTGGAATCCCAGTTCTGTTTTGTATAGAGGCCATAACTGTCTTGCAAAATAAACCTGGCTAATATAAAAAAAAAGTGTTACCTGTCTTTTTGGAAATAGGTGAAATAGATTGCAGAAGAGCATATTTGTCAACAGGAAGCAACCATAAACTTAGGAGAAGTGCAGGCATCGAGCATGGCTGAGCAAGACTGCAGAGAATAAAGACAGAACCTCTTTCCCCTCACTTTTCAGTCTGTAAGTAGGACCAGAGAACACCTTCTTTTGTAAGGGTGGAGCAGGCTTTTCCATCCCCTTTGTGTGTGCAGTTTGTTTATGTAAATCTTGGTGCCAGGCTCTCATGACACAGACTGGGGGCCATGTGGAGTGAAGCTGCAGGCTGTCACCAGCTCACAGCCACAGCTCTTCCACTCCCAGTGACAGGAGTATTTAGGTATTAGTGGGATTTGATGTAGGTCAAATCAAACATGAGAATTTCAAGGTGTCCATGTGCAGATTTTTGTCATGCTGCCAGATGTGCTTTACTAAAGTGTTGCATGTAATGAACAGGCTTTTGTGATTGCATTGATCAAGATAGTACCTTGGGTGTGTTCCTCATCCAAGGGGAAAGTGAGGTCAGTGGCAATGAATGTTGTGCTGCAGCTTAGACTGGAAGAGAGATACTTTGGTGTCCTGGGAAGAATAAGTCTTGGACTTCTGCTGTGGGGCATTCAGTCTAACATGGCATCTTAATGTTCTGTGGCAGGTGACTTTCCTGCATTCCTTGTTGGCCTGCCCTACTTGTTAAATTGATGATCAGCTCTGTACTTTGTCCTCTGCTTTTTCCTCTGGCAGGCAATCCTTTCTGCTGTCCAGGTACATGTGCTCCAGCCTTGCCTGCCATCTCCTTTTGGCTCAGAATTACCTACGGTGTTGTTCCTTGTAGATGTGGCCACAGGTCCCACATTTCAGAAAACTGGAAGCCTGGTTTTAAGTCACCTCCACAAGCTTTTTGGATGTGACACATAGCATGGAGAGCCATTTGGATGTTGGGCTTTCACATATTTGGATATTGTGGTGGGAATGAAGGTAACCAGAAAAGCAACAGGCAGGAAAATCCTTCTGTCTGCTGCATTCCTCCAGTAGTCCTGGAGGAATAAAACTGAGATGTTCTCTTAACTCCTCCACTTTTAAAGTTAGATCTGCTTGCTTGTTCAATGACTAAAAAGTATTGTGTCTCTGAACATGTGCAGAAGTGGGATGGCTACATATAGGGCTCTCAAAAACTCAGAGAAGCTGATGTTGGCATGCTCATATTCTACACTGACACAGTGACATTCCTGGCAAATTGATGGCAAAACATAATTTTTTTTTTTCACTTGCTCTTCTGCACAGTTTAACTCTTCTTAGGAGGTTTATCTGTGATCAAAAGGATATTAACAAAATCTTTATCTTCTTGGTTTTACAAATTTGGCTTAAAAACTCTCTACTTCAAACTTGCCAAACATTGCCTTAGTATGCAAACAGTGGGGATGGGATAGGGGAAATCACTTGGCTGTTGAAAAACTACATATGGGAAAGTCACATGGAACTTTCAGTGTTTTTTTTATAATTCTGCAAAGGCCTCTTCTTATTTGAAAAATAGGAGAAACCAAATAGTGGCTTCTGGAAAGCAAACAGCTAGATTCTTCCATGAGTATTTTTAACACAAATATTAACGTCACAGATTGTGACACTCTTTTCTCCTTAAATACCTGTTTTTAGCCTTCAAGATGTATAACTGGTAAACTCACATTGTGAAGAAAACCATAACTCCTGCAGCATCTGGCTTTTTAAATTCTAATTGTGAAGCCATAAGAGATGTTTTGTTTTCATTTAGCAAATAATTACTGAGTTTCCAGGAAGGTAACTTGATTTGCAATAAGCGTACGCAGTGAGAACCATATGGTTTCCATGTTTGTCTTTTAGTGAAGGATTAGAGTATTTATTTCAAAATCTCTTTTTCAGAAGAACACTAGTTTTAACATTACCATTAAGTAATATTTAAGTAAGGATCTTCTGCATTTTCAGATTTGGCTGTATATGTGAACAGATATTTACAAACACAAGTCCTTGGAAGGATTTTACTAGTTAATAATGCGGCCATGAGTTTTATGTCAGCTTGATTCTGAGTAGTGTTTTGGTGATACCAGTATAAGCTAACTGTATTATGTGAAATTGCTTGAACAGGGCTAAAAGAGTGATAAAAGTGATCTGCCCAAGAGGCTTTAGCATTCTCCCTCTGCTCAGATTGCTGAACATGACTAAGTCTTTGCAGAATGACATCTAAGGTTACACTTGGAGTCATTAGGTTATAAACAGTCCATAAAATGTTTTGCATACTTCATAATATGCCTCTGAAGATCAAGATTCCCTGGGGAGAAATGAGAATATGCACCAAAAACATTCTCAGTCTTGAGGTTTATCCACAACTTCCTAGATCGCTAAAGATCATCTGTCTCATGGAGACATTATTGCAGTACAAATTTTGATGCTGCTCTGAGTGTTTATATATGGGGAGGAATATACAGGGTAGTGCCCTTTCTTTTAGTAGTGGGATTTTCATATTTTTGCTGACCGGCTGAGTTGTAAATTAGATTTGAAGATCTTTCTGACTCTTAATTTGGTAAATTTATATGAACCTTCATGTTCAAGAATGTTTTTGAGCCACAGGCTGTGCTGGGAACAAAACATGGTAAAAGTGTTCAGATCTTGATAGAATGTCTGAATCTGTGCTATTGAATAGAGAGAGGATTTCTTTCATTTCTGTTCCTTCTTAGTAGGGTTTAGAGGGGTTGGGGTGAGTTCTTGACCTTTCTTGAAGATGCCAGAATGTCTCTGAGAGTATTTTTTTTTTTTTGCCAAGAATAAATCTGTCTCTACTGTGAAAAAGTGGTTGTTCCTAGATACAATCCAAGTAAAACTGGGTCTGTGGGGGGACTCTGCTGAACTTGGGAAACAGTCTTGTCTTTTGTTCTGGCATTAGTGTTTACTGCCGATACTGAATGCTTGGCATCTGCAGTGATACAGCAGCAGCCTGTCCTCCTTGCCTGTGTGGTCAGCTGACCTAGGGCAATGCTCTGAAATAAAACCAAACTTCCCAACCACCAACTTGTCCTTCAGAAACTAATCTTATTTCAGATTCCACTGTTACTTCGTGCAATACTGGGATTTATAGACCTGGCAGGATGGCTCCGGCAGAGCTATCACATTACTGCAAGATCTGGGCTCTCAGTCAAACCCCTGACTCAAGTGGCATATCTCATACCTAAGGATGCAACTCACAAAGGATGTCCTTGGCATCTGCGTGCATCGAAATTTCTTCCAGGTCATCTAAATGAGAGCAAAGAGTGGAGGACTTGAACAAGAATCTGGTGAGAACTGCTGTAAGCAGCAGACGCTCCCAGGCTAGCTGCAGTTCATAGACTGTTGGAGCCAGTGGTGCATCTTTCTCCTCTTGGGAAGTTTAGGAAGAAGCATTTTCCATGTGTGTGTTGAGTTTTTGGAGGCCTGGCTGTTCCTCGGGGTAGTTCAAAAGCTGGCTGCAGACAATTTGACAGCAGCACTTCACACTAACGAGGAAGCAGCAGGGTTGCGCTTCCTCCAGCCTGCCTTGAAAAGGGAAGTAGAGAGGCTCAGCTGTGCAGAGCTACAGGACTGTGCAGCCTAAAACAGCTCAGAGACTATTCTCTAACTGCACAGCTCAAGCATACACTAGTTGCACGTATGAGAATTAAGCCTTGTCCAGCGTGCTTTTTCTGACAGCAAAGCTGCTTGATTTGTCTCTGTTATGGATGTGGTTTCCAGCCTGAATCCTTCAAGCGTGTCTGAGGGTCTCTTTTTAGTGCATGGTGGATGCACTGAATGCCGCTGGTTCTGCTGGCTTGCTTTGGCAGAAAAAAGTTCCATTTCACTAATAGGTTTTTATATTTACAAAAGATGGCTTTAGCTTTTTTGAATTTGCTTTGCTTTGAATTTCCCAAGAAGTTTGGGACATTTTTGATGGCCACTTATTTTGCCTCATGGTGACTTCAAGTCAGTGTGAGCTCAGACTGCAATAGATAGTCCAGTGTGTACTGACAACTCTTAAAAGATAAAGCCATGCTGTCAGTTTATGCTGATTTCTTTTCACAAGTGGAGTATATGTGGTAACAGTTGTTAACGTTTTTCTTTCTCATGCCAGACCTGCATTTGAAAAGGATTCTGAAATTTATTATCATCTTCATTATATTTTGCTGATGTTAAAACCATCTACTAAATCCAGCCATCTAAAACTGAAGGAACAGTAAAGATTTTACTGTTTGTATAGTTTACCTTTGGTGTAAAAATTGTATTGCAGCTAGTAAGGAACACACAAAGGCTTAGGAAAAGGTTATGCAAAACAGTGTTAGATTAAAAAAAAAAAAGGAAAAAAAGGTATTGATCTAAAATTTAATGAGGGAACTGAGTGTACAATAACTCAGTAACTGGTACAGACTGAAAGGGTTTGCAGCTCTTTTGGTTCTTGAGGGGAAAAAAAACCCAAACAGAAAGTGCACAAACTCCTGTTTGTAAATCTACACGTATTAAAATAAATACTAAATGTACAGGGGGTCAGATTAAAGGAAAACAATAAGAAGAAGTTAGAAAATGGTGAAATGCTTCAGTCTCTATTGAAGTACTAGAATAAATCCCTGAAGGTTTTATAAGCATCTCTAAGGCAACAGGAAACGAGCAGTGTGGATTTATCAGGAACAACCTCATGGGAGAGGGCTGATGAATTTAATTTGATTAATTCAGTGGATGTTTTACAGCCCAGCCTGAGTGAGGCAGCACATTGGTTATGGGATACTGAGTGAGGATCTGTGTTCAGGAGGGTCCATTAAGTGATGAATATATGCTAAGGAGTGTCTGTGCTGGTGACTGGGTTCCTGGAGGGGTTTGTTCTGCCCCTGTGCCAACAGTTTGGGAGACAAAGAGAAAACACTTGAGATGCAGATGGAAGGTTGTGTGTGTTTTTTAAAACAGTAGAACAACTTGAAGAAATAGCCTGAAGCCTGTTTCACTTTTCCTCAAGTAAAAATGCAGAGTACTTAGCAATGGAAAAAGTGAAATAGTCTGGGGTTTTGGACCAGAAACTGAATGCAGTTCTTTCAGTAAAAAACCTACCAAATCTTTAATGGTGTAGAAATGTCCTATACAGGTGTTTTGTAATACTCCATGCTAATAAGTGATATGCACCATTTTGGATCCTGCATTTTAAGATGGGTTTAAGTTTCAGGCTGAGAAAACCAGTAAAACCATGATTTAATCCTTGCAGTCGTAATAACTGATATGCACCATTTTGGATCCTGCGTTTTAAGATGGGTTTAAGTTTCAGGCTGAGAAACCAGTAAAACCATGATTTAATCCTTGCAGTCTAGGAAATAAAGACTTCTTTTGTCTTCTGGAAGCAGCTTATAGAGGAATGGAACAATCTTCCAGGTGAGCTAAGTTAACAAGATCACTGTGATCAGTTGACTCATTTTTAGTAGAGAAGAAAAAATTACTGCCTTATGTTGCACTAAGGCCTGAGTTAATGTAAAAGGGAAAGAACATCCTTGTGCTTAAAGGGCATCAAGCACAGGAGCATGTCCCCTGTTGAGGCAGTGGGTACACGAGAGATTGCAGTTGCCTTAAGAATAGGTTAGAGAAATGTTGATGCTTTGGGTGCAGCGAATCATTCCTGGAGCTGTTTGACAGCCTGGTGCCTCTGGGTTTGCCTCTTTGGTTTTCAAACAGCCCTGACTTTTGAAGCCTGTGTTAAGGAACAAGTGCTGAAAGGCGGACAAGTCTGATGGTCAGTCTGTAATTAAATCCGTAACTAAATCCTGCTCACAAATGTTGCTGTCTGTCCTTAAGTTCTTTATGTATTTTTACCTGGAAGATGTCTTTTCAATGGTCTAATGACTTTACAAGGTGCAGTCTGGGTCTCTGAAATTAAATTGGTGTTAGTTTTCTCACTTGTTTCCAGGAAATGAGGGTTGGTGTCCTGGTGTTCCAAAGGAGATTTTCAGAATTTCTACTCCCCAAATTACCTTCTTCAGGGGAAAAATACTACTGTAGGAGCCTACGGTGTGTCAGAAGTGAGTATTTCTAAAAATGGAAAATGTTTCCTTGCCTTAGAGTTTCTTAATTTAACAGTCACCCACATGGCTGTGAGCTTTCTGAGTGCTGAGGGTAACATATTGTTTACCCTTTGAAGAAGAAAGTAACTGGGTTTTGTTAGTTTGGGGTTTTGGGGTTTGTTTGTGGTTTTTTTTTTTTTTTTTAATTTACTGTTTTACTGTAGTCACTCTAATTAGCACCAACTACTTTCCTATAAAAAGGTAGGATGTCAGTCAGGTTTTGATCTGGTTTGATTTTTTTATACCGATGCATTCAGACTATTTGGTTTATGCTATGGAAGATTTCTGAAAGAAGCAATGGTTGCAGGGCTAAGAGGTCTCTGGTTTTGTGATCTAGAGCACATGCATGTCTGGGACCCAGGCTTGATCAAGGAGAAAACAAGTGCTTGGTCTTCTCTCTTTTCCTGCAACCTTGCTGCAGAGAAGTGCATGAAAGAGGTAAAACCGTGTGGGTTGTCCTCCTGCTCTGCTCAGCCTTGGGCGCATTCACTTTATCTGCCAGTGGAGTGACAAGCACTAATGGAAATTACAGCAGTTTGGATAAGATAATGCCCATAAAGGCAGGCTATGGTTATCAATGTTTCTTCCAAAAAAAACCGGAATTAAGTTTTTAATTACTGAACTCTCTGAAATAAGCTTATGCACACAAGGGGAGAACACGTTTTGCATACACCTAAAGGGAAAATCCTCTAGATACCAGGAAGGAAGGGAAGTGAGACCACATGGTGTTGGAGGTATCTGCCCTTGAAAGGGCAAAGCCACCTGGCCAGCAGGTTTGTCACTGAAATTTAGAAACTGGCTGTGATTCCAGGTGCCACCAGTGCCTTTAATGCTTAAGCAAAGTGCAAACTGTGTAATGCCAGGGCCAGTGCTGAAACACGACACCGGGACATCGCTTCCTCCCAGCCGCCTGTTCCTTACATAACTTTGGGCTTCCTGGGGCGGCCTCTAGATGAGCTGAGCCTGACAGGAAATATTTGGGTGGCTGGTGGCAGTTCTGCTAGGCACAGAAAGAATGACAATGAATTGTATTCTGAGTCCAATGGTTGTAGTATCTCAGGCATTATCCCCATTCTATGGTTAGGGAAAATAGCTGTGGAGAGGGAAAATGAAGCAAGATGGTGAAGGTGTGGTGATGGGAGGCACTGAATTTTTCCCCTGTATGCTTGGTTTGAACCAGCTTCATCTGCACCTGGAAACTTACACTTGTCAGCTCTGGTTTATGTACATCATGCTTTCTCAGGGCCCCCTCAAAACATCTGCTCTCTGGTTGGCAGAGCAGCAAAGTGTGTGGCCTTTTGGGGAGCTTTTCTTCTTTCCCTGGTAAAGATGTCAGTTAAAACAAAACCAGTACTGTAACAGGGGAGAGATTAGGCTTTAAGGTATTTTATATTTTATTCTCTTTCACAGATACAGGTAAACTCAGCTTGAATCTACCCTTAATCATACAAAACGCTGGTTTATTCCTTACTTTTGTTTACTCATTTTTTTCTTCCAAGTACTTGGAGAGATCATAAGCAATGCAGTAATTCAAGTTAGAAAATACAATCTTTTGTTTAAAATTAGGTTTTCTGAAGTGTTTTTTCTGTAAAGTTGCATTTTTAAGGAAGTTTTTAACAGTGGAGTTTGACCGAATAGCTCTCATAGAGTTCTGTCTAGAGATTTAAAAGTGATGTCTTCAATACTGTTGTGCTGTGATCTCTTAAATGCTTGTGGTATTGACCTTTCTTAATAGTTAAACTTATGATTTCCTTTCATTTTTCATTTTAGTTGTATGAAGAAATATGTGATCTTCAGTGCCCTTCATTTTGGAAGAGGAGAAGTCTTTCTGTCTTTCTAATAGTCAAACTACCACACCACGTGGAGGGGCTTTCCTCATGCTTATGCCACAAACTCTGAGCCTACTTGCAGCAGTACAGATGAGTTTGTGTTTCTGCTAGATAACAGAAATCCTGTAAAACTCTAGGTACTGCACAGCCCATTGGGTTAATTGTCAGACTTTTAATTTTGGGAATACCATATTGTGATACGCATGTGTTTTCTAAGAGGAAGAAGATTCAGTTAAACCAATTGTTTGTGGTTTGAGTACTACAAACTCAGTCTTCTGCGGACCAGAACATATTTATCAGTGGGGATGTAGGTGGCACAGCAGGGCCTGGAGTGAAAAGTCCAGGGATAATAGGAAAGTTCTTGAGGGTGTACATCTATAGAGAGCAATTTGAGGACATTTGCCTCAGCATAACCTATGTGATATTGCTCTGCAGTGTAACATTACCAAACAGTAATATCCAGCAGTGTGCTCAGGAAGGGGCAGCTGATGATGTCTTTTTTTTTTCCCTGAAGGATTTCCCAGAAAAATCTGTTCCTCTAAAGAAGGGTTTGGGCCACATAGAAGTGGTGCTCTGCTGGAAATAGAAACTTAATTCTCAGAACTTAAAAGAACCTCTTTCTTGTAAAATGAGCTGTGGAAAACAAGACTGCTGGGATTTGGGGGGGGCTTTTCTAAACTTCAAGATGTAAACTTAAGCCCAGGAAAGGCCAACAAACTTAAGAGAGATCTGACCAGACTATGCATAACAGATTCTCCCAGCAAAGTCTTACCTGATGACAAAGCCTTTTTTAACCAAATGTTTACCTCTTGTCAGGTTAACCAATACACTGTTCCTGAAGCAAGAGCTGAGCATCTTTGGGCAATCGGGTGTCCATTTGGCACCACTGTTTCTGAGCAAGGTGTGGGTTTTAGATTTATAAGAAAAGTAGCAGAGGTTAACATCAAATTACTTCCTAATTTGCAGGGATACCACCACGTCCAATCACATTCATCTGCACGTGTGATTGCCTATCACATCTGCTATCTGTTCATATCTCTGTGGGTGTTATCCATGACCAACATGCCTGTGCATCGTGTGTGAGACTGGATTTTATCTGAATAGTGGCTTTTCACACAGCGGCACCTGTGAAGTGCAAAAGGGGCAAAGGGCAATGAACTTTCTTGGATTTGGTCTTCTTGCGCATGGTGATGTAATGCAATTTTGTTGATCCCTGACCTTCTTCTGCACTCCAGACTTCTGTTGCAGGTATATCTTGGTAACAAAATATCACATAGCCACCCTTATCTTCAATAGATTGTCTGGTTTTGTGGTAGGTTCTTTATAAACACATTTGCAGGCTCTGAGAGTTCATGCCCTGCCTTATCTGCAGCAGGCCTTGGCCTGTGTAGTTGGGCCCAGCAGCAGCAGTGCTGCATCCCAGATAATTGCTTCATGTATAAAGGTATCCTTCTCTTCAAGGATCTCTAAGTTAAGACTGTCTGCTGTATAATTGCCTATTGACTTAGACTATGATAAAAAAATCCATCTTGTAGGACCCCAGAAGGTACTTAGAGCAGCATTATCCCATGCAATCTAAAGGCAACGGAAGAGTAAGGAAGATTAAAACCTTAAAGTCAATTCTAGTCACCCCAGCACTAGAGTTGTTAGTTTTGGCAAATCCTGTCTCAACAATAAAGCCAGCTGGCATTTTGGCATCAACACAGACAGACTTGGCATCATCCCCTCTGGCATCAAAAAAACGCTTCGTGGGAGCTGGCACCAAAGCTGTGAAACAAGGGTAAGTAAGGCCCAAGGGAAACGCCAAGCAGACACGAGATGAGCACTAAAAATAGTCAGTTGCTGTCATGTGTAGAGAAATCAAATAGCACTTGTAAGAGTAGGGCATCCAAGATCTCCATCAAGGTTGTGCTGGTAAGCATCTTTGGGACAATGTATGTCTATGATGATGTGACCAAAGGGCATACACAGGCTGTATTTTTGGTACCCACATGGTGCAAGACTCTAAAACTAGAACAGACGCTTACCATCTTGATTCTGTGCTTAGGGGATCCTGTTACTGCCTGCAGACTCTGCCTTCTTCCCTGTCTGGAGCAGATCGTCTCCCCTCGAGCCATTACCAAAGTCCTGTTTGCATACATGGGCATCAGGAAGACAAGAGCTGTAGTGCCAAAAAGCAAGGAGCCAAGCTGGTGTCCCTGTACCACCCCAGATACACTTGCCCTCCTGAGACAGTCTCGTCAAATATTTAACAGCTGAACTCCCCACTCCCTCCTTCTCCCCCCCTGCCCAGCAGGCTTAGAGAAAGCTGAGTAGGCTTTCCCGTGACTTCATTACCCACTCCAAACTAAAAGTGAAGCCTGACATCTTCATTTGGGCATCTCAGGTGCCCAAAAACCTGGGAATGCTAAAGGGGCAGAATCAACCCTATCTCTTTTGAAGCAGTTAGTGTCACTTCTCAGTAGGGCACTTTCAACCCTTTAGTCCCTCAGTGGTGAAAGACTTTGAAGCTTTTTAACACATCTGGGCTTGGATGGCAGGCGTGGGTATTGAAGGAGTGGTCATACAAAAGTAGATGGATTCACATAGACTTTGGCATTACAGTTGCATTGGCTTGGCCACAACTCTTGCTGTGAAGAAAAGCTGGACCTGTAGCTATCATTTTCTGCTCTATAGGGAAACAGCAGTGGAAACAATGTCACTGAGGACTGGAAACCTCAAGCTACACTTACAAAAAACTATTTTGGTCTCAGAGAAGAGCCTGGACTTTTTACTGCCACCACTTTCGCATCAGCTGAACAGCAAAGTGGGTAGGAGTGTCTGAACAGCCTGGATGTGGCTGCTTTTATCTCCTCTGTCAGATGGGTGTTGGAGAGGACTCCTCTTGGATATGTCCTCCACAACGACCCCTTGTCTGCTCCCTGCTCTTTCCTTGAGTGCCCTTAGGATAGCTTAATACAGAAGGCAGCTTCAGAGGAGGGATTGCTTGCTGTACTAAAGTGCAAAGGGAAGTGTTTTTCTGTTGGCATTTCTTCACCCACAAAGGAGCAGTGAAGAGGAGGACAGGCTCTCACTGAAATGGCAGGTGACAGAGTGGGAAGTGGCTTCCTCTGTGGTGCACACTGCTTGAGTTCAGGGCTTACACATGGCTTTTGGGTGGAGATGTGGCACATATTTGTGCTTGTCTGCTTGGCTGACAGTTGCTGTTTGGGATTCAGTTGGAATAGTCAATTGGAATCAAGCACGAGCTGTTGCTGTTGGGGCTCTCTGTAACACTGAGCGTATTTTGAAGTGCACAGTCTCATCCTCCCTGGTTAACCAGTTACTTAAGAGAGAAAGGTGACAGCAGTGAGGTTGAAATGCACTGTCTCTATTTGCTTAACTTACTAAGCTGCAGAAGTTTTCTGCACTTTTAAATCACTGAGCTGACAGAAGTGACAGCCTGTGGGGAAGAGGGACAGCTTCTCACCACTGCAAGCCCTTGTGCTTTGTTGCACATTAAAATTTATTGATCCATCTGACTGGTTGCAGTGCTAGCTCACAAGCTAGTTCCAACATGTTTGGTGTCTTTTCCTGAAATTATTCTTTGCTTTCTCCAACAAAGATTAAGACAGTTTAGCCTGAAAAATAGTAAATGCGATTACTTCAGTGTTCTTGTTTTGTAGTTGAAGTGCATGCAAATTGGGGGACCCGCTTTACCTCACTCTTAAACAATACAGTAATACTAGACAGAGTGAAAGGTTTGTTTTGGGCCACTTGTTCCCTGAGCAAAAGAGTAGATACTCTAGGTCGTGCAGGTACTGGGAAGTTACCAGCCTGACCTGTTCTTCTTGGTCCTCTGGAATTTGTTGATGGCATTCTTGGTAGGCAGTGCCAATGCTGTATGTTACATGAACCCGGGACACCTGGTCCTCACACTGGAAAGTCATCATATTCTTGTAATGGTATCATTAGGGTGGGGAAGTTGCCCTTCACTCTTCAGGGATCTACAAGTGCACAGGTGGGCAGACAGAAATGGTTTGTAGGCAGCATGGCATTGCTGTTCCAGCATTGGTGATCTCCCAGTGTCTCATGCTAGTTTTGCTAGCAAACAAGTCTCTTTAGAATATTTGCTGTCAAGGCAGATGGAGCTTGTTGTTCCTGGATATTGTCTTATTCTAGAGAAACAGAGATCTGCTTTTACACCTTTCTGTATGTTTCTTTCCTTTTTCTTTTCTTTATTCCCAGAACCATCTCCAGGATGGGGAAAGATAAAGTCACCTTCGTGACTTTGAGGTTGCTTCTTTCACACTGTGTTTTGAGTGCATGCCAGATTTGTGAAGTCCCAGTCCTAGTCAGCTGACTAGCAAAAATGGATAGCTCGTGCTCCAGAAATGCTCCCCTTACCAACATGAAAATAACAGAGTGCACTGGGGCAAATGGAAAAAGATTTAGATAAAATTGTTCCAATTTTATGGTCAACCTGTGTGTGTAGCTGCAGAACTATGGTATTAAAGTTTAATCAAGAGGATATTACACATCATCCGTATTTACTGTTCAAAACCTCTCCCTGCCTAGGACTGTAACAGTGGAGCAGCTAGGAGCAGCCTCGTGCTTCAAACCTGACAGGTTTGAGATGCACAACTTCAATTTTTGTTGCACTCGTGTTATCATAACTGGATCACTTAAAGGTCAGGCTGTCTCCTCAGGGGGTATCAAAATGAATACTATACCCTGCTTGGTTTCCAGACCTGCTTGCATCAAACATGGAAAGCGACTCTAAAATGGCCCAAGCAACTTCCGTCATGTGCTTCACTTATGTGTTATATCTGAGGTCATGAGGCACAGTGTGTTGGCCTGTGAAGGTACTGAGCAGCATCTTTTGCTTGACATCATGTTTGGGGCAGATGGCGTGTTCAGGGGAGCAGTATTACAGACTGGTAATGCCTAGAGGCCTCTACTCCCTCTTTCCCAGTAGAAATCTGCTCACCATTATTCTGTGGTGGGATCCACACTGACATACCAAAAAAGGATGGTTGGTGGCTGCCTAAACAAGCAAATTTTGAAACTAATGTAGATCACATAATCTGTCCTGACATTAGTCCTGACTTTTCAGAGCCCTCAAGAGAGTCATCTACTGAGGAACAGAAGACTTGTGTTTGTTTTGTTCATTATATCTGGGATAGATGCACTCTTGTGTAGCCTTTGCAGATCTTAAATTCCAGGTTTGTATAAAGGAAGTGAATCCATGCTGAGCCTGCCTTGGAGCTACTCTTGTTTTCATTAAAATAATTATTATTTCAGCTCTGGTTTCCCTCAAGCGGAGAGCAGTAGAAAATTAGAAAGGTTTTGGAAATGGACAGTGAGCAGCTGAAGGCTTTGGGAAAAGATTTTACATTAAGAGGATAGGGAAGATTGATATCTTTTATAAGAAGATAGCTAACAGGTACAGAGTAATGAATGGGTGAGAAGATGGATGAGGACTTCTGTTTCCACCTGCTAATAATATGAAAGTCAAATTAGAGGTGGTGAATTCATTCCTGATGAAAGAAACTATTTGTTCACGACCACTGTCTGAAACTCACTGCCACCAGACAGAGCTTTGGGGCAAGAATTTACGAGCTTAAAAAAAGAGGAGGGGGTAAAAGGATACCAGTTGGTATATACAAAGCAATTGCAATGATTAGGAGAACCTTGGTGTTTTGCAAAGGTTCTGAGGGTATTGATTAGGATTTTATAAGGGTATGAGCTACCTTGTCCAGCTCTTTTTTTTTTTTACTGTCCCTCTACAGGGTTTTTTCCATAGTCGCCTATAGCAGAGGTGTGGAGCATGTTACTGGCCGGTGTCACTCAGGGACTGCAAGAGAGGGTAGGGTGGCTGCTCCTGCTGCAGTCGAATGTGGTAGTGCCTGCTTGCAAACCACCTTTTTTGTATCAGTCTTTCCAGGATTGCTAAATTCACACATAAATTAGGATGCTTTTGCTTTTCTGCCGAGTTACTGCTTTTGATAGTCCTTCACAACTTGTCTTAGATCTGGAATGATGCTTTGCCTTTTGAGTATGTGCTGGGGGAGAGGCGGGTGGTTAAAGTTAGATTCCTTCTGACAGTAGGGATTTAGAAACTGCTGCATTGGCTCAGCCCTGGGATCTGCCTAGTCCAGAGCTCTGGATAGCAACAGCCAAAATCGGATGTTTCAAAGGCCAGCGCAAGGCCACAGAACAGATTACTAAAGCAGAAAGCTACCCTTTTATATCACTGGTGTTTGTCCATAGAATTGGAAAAGCAAAGTTTGAGAGTTTGTTTGATCCAAGAGCAGAAAATCTGGAAAATCCCATTGCTTGGCTGATGCTAGTTAAAGCTGATGATTTGTATCTTCCAGGAAATTGCTTCCTTGCTTGTTTTCTCTTAGGAAAATCAGGGATGTGCTTACCCTTAAACAGCATTTTTAGATGGTGCCTTTAAGTTGGTGTAAAAATAAGTAATGCTTCTGTGTAGTCTCACAGTCCAGTTGTGTAGGGGACACACACAGTGGGGTTCTCGTTTGGGAAACCACTCTGGGCTGGGCTGGGCTGGGCTGGGAGGAGGCAGCAGTGGTGGTCACTGAGTGGTTTTGGCATGTGCAAAATATGTGTCTTTTTCTGACACTGCTGCAAGCTGTCTAGCTGTTGGGTGGCAAGAGGTGTCTGTTCTGCTTTTTTTTTTTTTAGTGTCCTCTTTAATTTTTTTTCTTCTGTTGCAAATTAGCATTTCCAAGAATTTTATGTGATTTCTCTCTCTCTTCTGAAGTACTGAAATCATTATTAAAACTGCTACTAAAAAAGGCATTCAGTGAACTCAGTATGGAAAAAAGTATATTCCTTTCCTTGTCATATATTTTAATGTGCTGGGCTCCAAAGCCAAAGAGGCCAAAAGCCAGGGGAGTTTGTCCTCTGTCAAATATCCATGGAGCTGCTGCTGGGGCATAAGGGAGTGGCGATGGTGTCCCCGTCCCCCCCGACAGACGAGGACAGCTGCTGATTAAAGAGAAGCACAAAAAAAAGAGGTTGCTGAACTTTCAAAGTGGAGGTAGAAGAGGGAGTTAAATTTAGATTACCTTCTGCAGTGTCATCTTCTACACCACTGTGGAACTTGCTGTACTCCTTGCTTGGGGGAGGACAAACAAGACATGCCATCCTGGGCACCGGATGATAAATTTGTTTATAAGGCTTAATTGCCCCTTGGCATGAAAATGTGAAATGAGCTCAAGTAGAATGAGAAACCTTCAACAGGGCTAGTCAGATTTTCCTTTGGGAGAGGTGGATTTGAAACTCTTCCCATCACCTGTCTGATGCTGGTGGGGTCCAATCCTGATCCTTCTGAAATCAGGGAAGTTGTTGCTGTTCCTTTAGAGGGACAACTGTTATCTGGAGGGGCTGAGAGTTGAACAGTGCTGTGAGTCAGAAAAAGTGGAGCTGTGGTGGCAGGCAGAAGGTGGCATGGGAGTGCTTTGGATCTGTGAAGACTACCCAGGTCCCCAGGGTCTGGAGGTACTTGGAGAAGCCATGGTGGTGGCTTCTAGGGCTCCAGTGTTGTCCAGTGGGCAGCTTCAAATTTAGCTTGCTCCTCAGAAATAGATGAACTGTCTATTTTGCTTAACGAGATTTAATCATCACCGAGCTGTTGGCTCATGACAAACATTTTTAATAGACTGCTCTCCACTGCAGCATCCCCGTAGCAGGGAGGAGAGCACTTCTGCTCTGCTTGGGCTCCCTGACAGGTCCCGTTTGCAGCGACCTGCTTGGTGTCACTCAGCAGTCTTAAGGTTCAGGGCTGCCTTTTTTTTTTTTTTTTTTTTTTTTTTGGAGGTTTTTTTGTGTGTGTCGGGGGGGTTCTGTGTGTGTGTTTTTGTGTTGGGGGGTTGTTTCTGGTTTTGATTTTTTTGGTTTTGGGGTGGGTTTTTTTTTGGTTTTTGGTTTTTTTTTTCAGAACTGCCCGACCTGATGTCATTTCCCTCTTGCAAACACTCCGGCTGGGCTGCGTCTGAGATATGTCACAGGGAGTGGGAGGAGGGTTTCTTGGAGGTTTTTTTGTTTGTGTCGGGGGGGTTCTGTGTGTGTGTTTTTGTGTTGGGGGGTTGTTTCTGGTTTTGATTTTTTTGGTTTTGGGGTGGGTTTTTTTTTGGTTTTTGGTTTTTTTTTTCAGAACTGCCCGACCTGATGTCATTTCCCTCTTGCAAACACTCCGGCTGGGCTGCGTCTGAGATATGTCACAGGGAGTGGGAGGAGGAGGAGGGGGAGCCAGCGAGTGCGTGCAGTGTCCCAGGACCCTGTTTACTTAGCATTCCCAGCTGAGGAAGCCCTGGTTTAAATAGGATCGGAGGAGCGGGCTGCCCACAGCAGATGAAGAAATGGTTGCTGTGGGGCTTTAAATTCCTGCCTTCCCATGTGCTGGCGTGGAGGATGAGCCTGCAGAATGCCTTTCCTCCTGGGTCTCAGACAGGTAACCGGCTTAAGTGCGGTGGGAGCTGCTTGCTCAGGTGGAGGATGTGACTGACTGCTTTTATTTTTATTTCCCTCACTTCTAAGGAAATGATTTCTGACTTTCCCAAAACGGAACTGTACAATCAGCACTTCCCCACCCGTGGCGTGTGATTGGGGAGGACAGTTGTGTGAGAGACCTTTTTTATTAGCAAGGAAGGAGCAAAACTGTGAGCCAGGGATAGAAACTTCCTTGTTGTTGTTGGAGGCTTTGCGGCAGGGAGGCTCTTTGTGTCGTGCTCCTGTGCAGTTTTTGGTTGGTTGGGTTTTAGGGTGCTTTCCACAGTCCTTAAAATGGAATTGCGTTTGCATTGCTTAAAAACATGCCAAACTTTGAACTGTTTTGTTGTTCAGGCATTATTTTGCGTGTTAAACTGTGGATTTTTTTAAAAGAAAAAAAAAACGGAAAAAAACCAGAAAAAAAACCCAGAAAGAGGCATATATATATATATATATATATATATATATGCGTGTGTGTGTGTGTCTGTGTCTCATCTCTAACAAAAGTCACCAAATGGAAAATGGCAACATGCTGTGACCCACAGCTTGGTGATTTTTTAATTGTTTTGAGAGAGTTTGAGCTTGAACAAGAAACTTGGGATAATTTAATAGCTGGTAATATCGAGTGGAATGAGAAACGGTAGCAACTGCCCAGCTGCTCTCTGCTGGAGGAGGTGCCAACTATGTGTTCCTAGGCTGGGGAGAGCAACCCCTTTTTTTGGTTTGGGAGGCACGTCTGTAGGGGAATCCAATTGTAAACTCTTTCCAGCACTGCTGTGATCTGTAATCCACAATAAATATATATTGAATGATATCAAGAGTGCTGCTTGCAGTTTCTAATTTAGAATTTAAAAGTCGAGATTGGACCATAACGTGTTTTAAACTACTTACTTTCAGTTGTTTAGCAGCCCTAAAGGACTTCAACGCGCTGCTGAGTAAACAGTGCTGTTTCTTTTTCCTTATCAGTGCAGTTTTGGTGAAACGCAGCTCTCTCCCCACCCCCAACCCCCGTCCGAAAACAGTTTTACATAAGAAACTACCTCTAGCACAATGACCTTCTGTGATTGGTGCAATAGCTATAAATAATCGTTCACTTGTTAGCACTCAGGGCAAAGAGACTTGCCCTAAAAACTCGGAACTGAACCAGGGGTAGAAATTCGGGCACAAAGGCAGAATGGTTTTAGGTAACTCTCAAACTGCAGTGAGATGTAGCTGCCTCAAATGGTGAGATTGCTCGAGACTCACGGGTGTGTTTTTCTCTAAAGTTCCTGTTTTTAAATTAATCTTTTTGTTTTAGAGATGTGTTCAATGCAGTTGGGGTGCAGTAAAAGGTGTAAAAGCAGAAGTTAGGTGTAATTTGGCTTCATTTGGTGGAACAGTGAACATCTGGTTATCTCAGTGGATGGATAGTACTTTTTCTCTGCTGGTAACTTTTCAGCATTGATAGAAGTATTTACAGGAAGCAGGAAAAAAAGGTGTTGCCTCAAGAACACGAGAGCAAAGCTCTTGACTATTTTTATCCACTGATAAAGAATATAGTGGGAAAGAGCTGTTTGAACTTTTCTCAGTTTTAATCATTTTTAGTCTTGAAAAAATTAAATCTAAGTATTGTGATTGTGTCCTGCATGCATATACTATGCAGAAATTTCTTTTTCCAAGGGTTGATACTGAACGGTGCTGTTTAATTGAAAGTGTGGGAGGAATTCAGGAACATCTCATCACCTCCATTGTCTCTTGGATTATACTCCATGCATTCGGACTGTAAACACTTGGCTGTCTGGGATGCCCTTTGTTGTTCTCACTCAACACAAGGGATGCTGATCCTGGGCTGCAGGCTCAGGGAAGAGGTGCTGAGTGGGATGTCCTCCCGTGAGCTGTGTGACAAGGATGGAAGGATCAGAGTGAGATCTTTGGCTCCCCAGGACCAGCACCCCTTGTGTACCCCATGACTGCACTGAACAGCTGCTTTCCCTGGATCTGCCTTCATTTCTTATTTGGGAGCCAGCAGCATTGTAGCATTGCAGATGGACTGCTGAACACCTGGTAAAAAGAAGGTGTTTGGTTGATTCTGGGATTTTTCATTGGTGCAGTGTGGATATTTAAATGTCTAAAAAGCTAGGTCAGCACTATCTGACATCAGTGCAGTGTGGGTGTTTAAAGCTCCCATCCAAGGAAACATGATTGTAGAGGATCTCTGCTTTCAGTTTTAAATGAGCATTTCCTCCTAAAGTTGGAGGTGGAAGCTTGAACACATTCACCTAGTTCACTGCATAAATGAAAAAAAAAAAAAAGGAAAAAAGGTTAAGATGTTGGATTTCTAACGTTTTCAGTTTTAATTTTAACTGCTTGAGGTTTTCAGCATGGTCCTCTGTTGGTGGTTTAAACCAACAAAATGCAAGACAGCCTCCTCAAAGCTGTAATTTCCTAGAAGTGTGTATCTGTAATGTGAGAGGGCTGAGGACTACAGCTGGGAAGCTTCTAGCAAGGGGTGAGGAAGTAAACAGTCACATGGTGCTTAAAACACCAATGTGTAGTTCTTGAAGTCTGAAAGTGAAACTTGCAATAAACAAAAATGAAACCATCTCTTACTGAAATATGTCAAAGTGTCCATGATCTGTGAAAGGATAGTGTCCCTTTAAATATAGTTGGAGTATTTCTTCAGGATAAATGGATGCAACAAACCAATTTGTTCCTCAGATAAAGGTTAATGAAACCTTGGAGGTTCTGCATCCGCTGGGGGTGAGGATGGGTCTGCTGTGGCTGATTAATCATGGTGATCTAAATATAATTCTCCTGATGCTGGCATTAGTGAAGCAATAAATGTTGTGGATTAGAATTCCCATTTTGGAGATCATTATTGTGCCTGAGACATCTCAGAGGCATCATTCCTCCCCCACTTATTATACTTTTAAGTATTTGGATATTTGCACTCATTACACTTCTTTTTCCCCACATTCAGCAAAACAAAATTTGTGGTGGATGACTTAAGAAGAAGCATCCAGACTTAATTTATTGCCTGGCCTCAGCTGTCTGTCATAAGGCAGGCTTACAGGAATCTATCCCCTGTTGTGCTGGCAGGGCCTGGCACAGGTTCCAGTAACTCCCAGCAGTCAAAGCCCCTTTCATCTTTGGCAGTCTTACGTGGTTTTGCTAAACTGAACCCACCAAAGACATGACACTTGCTCAGATGGTGGATTTTTGCTTTTATGTTACAAAGGACTAACAGGTGTAATGTCTGTGAAGACAGGAGATGTCTGGAGACTTTAGTGCAGGCTCAGCCACACTGGTATCGGTGGGTCCTGAGCTGCCCTGGTGATCCAGGGTTCCCCAGCAGTTCTGCCTGTCCTTACTGTGATCCCACCTGCTGTCCTTCTCTGAAAGGATCTAGTGAGGTTTTATTTACGATTAACTTTGATTAGGAACTGGGGGGATGCTGGCAAACCAGGAATTGTAGTAAACCCTGTGGCAAGATTTGGCGTTCTAGTATTTTAAGTAGCAATTTTAACTTACTACCACTTGAGTGCCTTATCTGGCAGAGATAATTTTCTTTGGTAGCTTTGTGTTTGCATTCCCATGAGCTGTTGCTGATGCACTTGGCTAACCAACACTAGTGATAGTCTGATGTGTGAGATTGAGTAACAGCCAAGTGGGTACTAATAAATAGTGGATATCAAATAATTGCTTCTGACATATTTAATATATTGACAACCACTTCCATTCTGTTACTCAGAATGCTTAAAGAATATGTGTGGTTCAAATACTGACTGTGAGTTACTCAGAATACATACTTTAATATATTTTTCTGAAGGTAGTGTCTCTTGCTTAGATCCATCTTGCTTGTTGTTATGGGTGTGACTGGGTACTGAGAGCAAGGGACTGCTGCCTGCAGGTAATGAGATTAGTGAAATAACTAGGTCAGGATTTTTATTTATTATTAAATAGATGCTTATTACCAAAGTCCTATGAGAGCTGTGAAACCAGAAGGTCTGGAGTGGTCACAAGTTAAGCCCAGGTCCTGTTAAAACCAGTTGTATCTTGCCCTTCAGCAGATGCCATTTTGGCAGTCTCTCTTCATCCTGTTGCTGGGCTTTTCTCTGAGTCCCTCTGTCTGCGTGCCTCTTATTCAGTCCTTTACTCACCCCTGTCATCCTGTTGTTATTCTCCATCTCTTCCAGTTAAAATAGTAATTTGCTGCATAGTGCCTTGACAAATGCTGTAGTGGAGTTTGGAGAAATTAGGGAATTAGAGTAGGTCTAAAAAACTGGCTATCCTAGGAAACATGAATAGCCTATAAATTGCTGTAAGTAAATGCAAGTCACATTTCCAAGTGTTTCCCAGGGTATTACCAGGGTTAGGATGAATGGATACTCTGGCAGAGGCCATATAAAGGTGCTCATATTTAGGGTAATGGAGGCTGGATTTCTGTGGAAAGAGGAGAGAGAGCAAAAAGCTAAAATGGTTATTAGATTTCGTGATACTGGCCACTGCTGGTTTTGGTTACCTGATTAATGCCAACTGTGGAGTCAACTTTTGTAGGTGGTTAGCTGCCAACTATGCACTTCTGAGCGTGGGCTGTGGTGTTTGTTGCTGCAGTTGCACATCTTAATTTTCAGCTTGGAAAACAGCCACGATAGCCTGGAATTTGCTCATCTTCATCTTTCTCCCTTCTGACTTAGCAACAGTACGTGCCTAGGCTAACTGCTGACTTTTGAGAGTAGAAAAGAGTGAAGTGCCTTGATCCTTTTACTGTGATGGAACTCCACTGTCAATCAGTTATTTCCCTTCATTTCCAGCATTGGCTTCAGATGCAATAAATCCTAACAGATTTACAGCTATTAAACCCAGCCATTTACTAAGGAGGTCTGTTCCATCCTTCCTTGCAGTGAGGAGCAGCTCATTCAACCTACAGACCTTCATGAATGCCTCTTGTCTTGATTGTGCCCCAGATTTTGACCTTTAATTTGTCACATATACCTCCAGTAAACTGGAAGGTGAAGAGAATAATTGGCTTTTTTCCGTGGTACTGACATTACTGTTTACTGTGGTTTCAGATGTGACAACATACAGCACTGCCCTGAGTTCTCTTATATGTACCACTGCTGGATATTTTAAGGATTATTTGTAAAATCACTTGACAGCAAAAGTGTGCTCCTGGCAGAGTTGTAGAGTTGCCAGTATGGTTGTGGGTTTATCATAAATGCCAAATATCAACAAGAAAATAAGCAAAAAAAGAATCCTATTTTTATTCAATGTTACTTTTTAAAGTTTTATGACATGTGAAAACTAATCCAAAATGCCGCATCTTAATATAAAGAGACTCAAAATGCACCAGATGAGGTCTTCCCAGCTCAGCTCCTTTTCATGACAGGGAGCCTGTACCACATGTGCCAAATGGTTTCTGTTGGACTGGGCTGGGAGGGAACACAGGCTCCATGCACGCAGAGTGTTCTCCCAAAAGCTCCTGGCTTCTTGTGCGTCAGGGACTGAGTGATTCCAGTATCTCAGACCAGCTCTTAAGATGGTACCACGGAGGCAGTGATGCACATGCAGCCTAGGGTACATGCTGATTTACAGGACAAAGTGAATCCCTTGGAATGACCTGGGAATCTCCTAGGCTTTGCAGGTGGGAGATAATGGATGGCATGTTGTGGCTTCTTAGTTGTTGAACAAGACTATTCTGCTCTAATGGAGTCGAATGCTCTTTGAGAGCAGACCCATGTAGATCCTGCTTAGTAATCCTGCCTGGAGGCATCTGCAGTTAGCTGAACAAAGGCTGGTGGGGAGGGATGTGCTTGCTTGCCTGGACAGCAAGAAAACAAGACTCCTTCAGCAGGGAAGCCCACTCTGGAATGTAATAGCCACTGGCTATTGGGGAAGAAAGTGCTTTTGGAAAGAAGCCCTCCCCCTTCCTTGTTTTCATAAGGCTACCTAAAAAAACCTCCAAAACCCTCTGTAATAGTTCAATAAAAACTCCATACTGCTAAGAACGATTAAAAATTACCATTACAAGTGCTGCTTGCAATGGAAATTAAACACAAAGGCAGGCCAGTAAAATATGGGTGCTCCAACTTTGCTTCCGTGAGAGTTTTTTCCTCCATATATTTTTTTCTTACCTATGAAATTACTCTTTCAGCCCTGTGCCTTGTGTCTATGTGTCTATAGCTCTTAGTGTGAGAGAGGAAATGGTATGCTTTCATAGCACCAGCACTTGGGCCATTGTTTCCGGGAGACATTTAGACTCTAGATAACTGTATTGCTGATATGCCTTGGGTAGTTAGTTTGGCAGCCTATGACACAAAGAATGCACAGGAGAAGGAAGTAGAAATAATAAAATGCTGCTGGTACGAAAAGTGCAGCCTGGGATTTAAATAGAAAGCGGAGCCAGATCAAAGAGCTTGGAAATAGGTAGAAATTTCGTAACAAAGAATGTCAGTCTCTGTCGTGGCCGGGGTGGCTCTGTATAACCTTTTCCTTGACTTGCAGAAAAGGAGCAAACTGTACAGTGGCTCAGCTTTTCACAGAAATGAGTCTTGACTTAAAAGGGGAAAGGAGACTGAAACACTTGTTCCAAAGGGGTCACCTGTAACATATCCCAAAACAATGCTCTCCTTGTGCCGGAAT
>NW_008236478.1:8420503-8446960 GCF_000691975.1 Corvus brachyrhynchos
CCTGTGCCAGGCTGCGTAACCCAGTGTTGGAGGTAGCCATGCTCTGTGCAGTAGTTTGACCATGTGACCTGCTGGGATCCTTTCCAAACCAAATTATTCCTTGATTCTGTGAAACTGTTTGGAAACACGGGTGACAGTTCTGAGCCTGACATGTGGCCCCCAAGACTGACAACTCCATGTTCCCAAAAGCCTATTGGGTGGCTGGGCTGGCAGAGGGCTGGAGAAAGGCTCCAAAATGAGCTGCTTGTACTTTGAGGAGCATGACTGGTGGTCAGCACTGCAAGGACTTTAAAACCCCTGGCTGTTCTGAACTGTGGGAGCTGAAAGCCAACTATGAGACTGTTTGAAAGTACAAGCACAGGTGCATTAGCAAGGAAGAACATTTTTCTTAGTCAGTGTGTAAAGAAGCTCTGGACAGTAAGATTTAAACTCTGCTCTAGATGGGAAGCAGGATGTTGCCTGAGACTTGATCTCCAGGAACAACCTGCAGAATATCACCATAGCTGCTCAGGATCCTCTGTTGAGCGTGTACTGACACACCTGTTGGCCAGCTGGGTTGACAAGGAGCAACCCTGCACATAAGCATGTGTGGAAAGGTTGTTTCAAGTATAATGAGGTTGGCAAGAGGGAGGCTGTAAGTTCAGCTAAAAAGATGGTGTGATGAAAGTCTCTGAAATCAGGACGGCTGCAAGTTTTTAAAGTGGGAAAAATATAGTTGAAGATGTTAAAAGTTGCTGCTGCCCAAAGACACTGATTTGTTCCTTATTGCTACTCTTTGAAGGAGGCAACACTTGAATGGATGAAATTTTTGGGAAGTAAACCAGAAGTGGTCAAGGATGGATCAAGTGTGGTGTTGCAGAGGAGATCATGAAATGGCACTGTGAGAATCTGGTTTTTCACCAGCTCCATGTGATTCATTTGCTGGTTCAACAGGTCACGTTGATCTTCATGTGTCACAACCACAAACCTCAGCCAGCTGTTCTCTGACTTGAGCATTATCATCAGGGTTGCAGTTTTGCAATGGCGTCTTAATTTCTCAATTCTCTTCCTATGAGAGCCAAAATCTATGCTGTTCATCAGTTACATTAGCTCTGCAAGGCCAACAAAAATGAGGAAAAATGTAAATAAACTAATAAGAACAGATAAGAGAATAGATGTGTCCTATTTCTAGTTCTTTTGCTGGCTAAAATTACAGTTTTTGGAATGAATAGTGTGCTTTAAGCAGAAAATGCTGTGCCTGCTCAGCAAGGTCTCCTAAAAGTTGCCACCAGCCTCTGCAGTTAGAGATGGAAACACCTCCTTACTGTATAGGAAAATGGTGTTTCTACTGTTAACATGCAACATCTCAAGAACTAAATGTTTGCTTTAGCTGCCTGTAGTAGTTGGACTGGTCTGTCCAGCAAAATGTTCTTCTCTTCCTGAAAAATAGAGGGAGGTACCCCTCCGGCTTGTTGCCTCTGTAGGTGAGTTTTAAAGGTGCTTTTTAGAGCCTTTTGTGGAAATCATTATATGCATGGAAGGAGGGGAAGCAGTACATCGTATGCTGTGTTGTGTTTGCTGAATTTTGCCCTCACTTGATCAAAACCCTTTCAAAAGTTGGTGTGAGTTCTTAGGAGAAAAGAAGCAATGAGGGATCTTTCCTGTTGAGTGTCAGGTGGCAGGAGGTTGTTCTGCTTTTAGAAGTTATGTTGCTGCTGTAATTTGGGTGCTCAGGTGAGAGACCTGTGTTGGGGCAGTGTGGCTCCATCTGGGGTGCTGCATGGTGGGGAAGTGTTGGTGTTCCTCCAGGTCCCCAAATATACTGAAAATTTAGTGCAGGACTCTTACGCATTGAAGCTGCTGCCTCACGTTACTTCTTCAGTGAGGTGGTTCGACGTTTGAAAAGCACTTGGTATTTTGCATGTGTGGTGGCTCCATAGAGGTTTGTGGGAAGTGTGGCCATGGTGCACTCACACAAAAGAGAAGAATGGTGCTGTTCAGCCAGTGTTGGGATCCACAGATGTGCATCCCTGTAGCCTACTGATGGGGTTTTATTGTTCTTTAGTGGGTCGGTACTTTCAAAATTATTTTTTTCAACACAGCTTTCAGTATAAGCCTACCCACATTTTCTTTTCCTTATAAGAAATTTCAGGTGAAAGAAAGTAAAAATAAAAGCTTTGTTACTGTGGTTTTAATTAAGATTTGTTTGTGTCTTAAACTCTGTATTGTTCTTTGAACTCCTAGGTTGCCCCAACACCTATTAGAGGATGTACAAACCACAGCCTGTAAAATGCTTCTGTTTTCTTGTGTTTCGTACTTTTTCCCAGCCATGTTGTCAGACTAGCAGGAAAACATGGACTTCTGGGAAGTGGTGCACCATGTGGGGAGCTGAGGCCTCACACCATAGACCTTTTCCATGTTAGGTGTCTTGAGAACCTGCTGGGTGATATGCTACAGCTGATTTGGCTCTGCTCCTGGACTACTTTGCTGTTCCAGGAAGAAGTTTTACAGGAATGCTGATCTTACTTTAATAATATGAAGGAATCATTTTAGATTGGAATCTTGCAGGAACATATTGTAATTATCATTTAGATCTAAATGAATCCAAGCAGTCTTTTCTCAAATTACAACGTTCCCTTTATGAATGCTTTTCCTCTACTTGGCATTCAGCCCCAGTAATACAGTGATGTTGTGTACAATGTGGAACAAATGTCATCTCTTCTTTTAAGAGAATGCCTGGCTCCAAAATGTGGTAACTTTTAATGGAAAAGGAGAGGGATGATGAGACAACAGCGCTGACTAGATGCTAAAGCAGTGTAACTCATGGGTTTGGAGATACGGATATGGGGATTTTCTTCTGAATGGTCCTTTGTGGTTTTTGGTGGTCCTTAGATGTTTTTTAACCTCCTTAGGTATTTTAGAGTTTCCAAAGACCATAACCTGTACTTTTCACATGCTTGCAGATCATTGAGTCAAACATTTCCAAAAGATACTGACAAAGCATCTTAAAAGTGTGTCTGTTTAATTTTAGGACAAGGAAACCTGCATGGGTGTCAACAATCAAAGTTACATATGTGAAACGGGCCACTGTTGTGGACAATCCCAGTGTTGCAACTACTACTATGAACTCTGGTGTAAGTCCTTCCGTTTTGTATGGCTTCCCTTCCTAATCTGCATGGCTCTCATACCTTACTACAGGTCTGGCTTGTGTCCCGTGGGGTTTTGTATTCAGCCCTTGTTGTGTGTTGCCATTGCATTTCACTGCAACACAATCTGGAGCTGATGTGATACACAAGGAAATAGGGTTGTCACAGTGGGTGCTTTCTCAGGAGTAATGGGTCATCTTGCCACTGTTGTTTGCTCTTCTCACTGATTTGGGTACTCAACATTATACAGGAGTGAGGAAACCAGCTTGAGGGAGAAATGCCATACACACAACACTAGAGCTTGACATACTCAAGCAGGGAATTAATTCAGTGTCTTTCATCTTGTTGGTTTAGTTCTTGGCAAGCACAACAGTTCAAATCTGGTATATTTTTTAAAAGATGTCCTTTCAAAGAGGAGGGCCAGGGTGCTTATTCTCTTCAGGAGTCACTGTGTTTGGAGTCCTTGCCTAGAGAGAGTCTTGGGTAAATCCTGTGGGTTTGCAGTGGCTGAATGCTGTGCTGTGAGAAACACACATTGCCCATTGCAACCCCTTTTACCTCCTCTTTGCCAAAACGTGGGATTTTAAAATACCGAAGTTTTCAGTGAATGGTTGAGTGACTGTACCTGCTGAGTCCCCTTAGACGGCAGCAGGCAGGTCAAAGCAGGTGGTCAGCAAAACCTGATAAAGATATATGGCAGAATGGAAAGTTGAAAGCATAAGAAAGTAATAAATGCTGAATTTTAAAAGAAAACTTCAGCTTGTTTGGTGTGATGGTGCCTTCTTTCTCAAGGAGGACCACAAAAGGTTGAACACTGATGTTGTGCTGTTGTACTGCCCTGAACCTAGGCTAGGAGGGCATCTCTGCTCCTGGAATTTGGAAATGTGGCACTCTGAACATTGTACCCCTACATTTGAGACTGGAGATACTTTCTTACCACACCCAGTGGTATCTTCTAGTTTTTATGCAACTGTGCTTTCTACTTAATCCCTCTGTTGTGCCCACAGTTTCACTTTCCCTAAGTAGCTTGTGTGTGGAAATGTGTTATACATACAAACACTGTCACTTAACCTGGATCCAAGGACAAGAATAGCTTACACTTCATCCTTTACTCTAGAAACATGCTTTTACTTCTCAAATTAGCCAGTGAATGGAGGATGTGGTTATAAACTAAACAGGACTCTATAGTAAGCATCTTCAAGACACACTGTGCTCAGATTCCAGTGGCTGGCTGTGTCAAAATGGCAGGATTTTAATGTAGTGCAGACCTTTGCAGCAGACTTATTTTCCAAAATGTCCAAACAGTTCAAGAAACAATTCAGGACAGGGGGCCGGGAGGCAGCTCCATGGACTGTAGCAGGCTGAGAAGCAGACATGAATATATTGGACTGCCTGGATCATACTGTAGCAGTCAGCAGCACAGGCAGGACAGATGACAGGAATTTGTTCAGACTAGAGGGGGATGGATGGACAGGGCAAAGTGGGGAAGGTCAAACCCGGATTTGAGTTTGTGTGGGTTGGAATGTAGAGGAAGATGCATGTGTGCAAGGGCTTACAGGCTCCATGGCAAGCAGGATCTAAATTGAGCAGCAGCGTGGAGTGCAGCTGCACACTGGGGCTGGTGGCATGGTCACCATGTTTCTCCCATGGACATCTTGAAGGAGAGGCGTAGTTGAATTGCATACGAACAGTCTGGTCCAAGCAATAGCCCCCTGCCATTTTAATGGGATGGTTTAGCTGTCTTTGTGCTCTCAATATGGCACAGACTTTTATACTTGGCAGTGCCTGGTTGCATCATAAAAGTTCTTGGAAGATAAAACCAGATTTTGTTAGAAGGAGGCAGAATTTAAAGGCTTCTTTTTAGAGCAGGTGCCCACGTCACAGTGAGATCATGGAATAAGCGTGTTGGTCACACACACTGCTGGATGATTCCTCAGGAGAGACAGGTTTCTGTGTGTTCACATTCCTTCTGCGTCACGGAGACCATCGTGTACCACACCAAGAGGAGGGGAATAATTCAAACATGAGACCTGTCTTCTAGGCTTTCTGCAAATTCAGGCAAACATCCAGCATTGATTTAAAATCAGTTCATGTTTTCAAAGCTTGCTTTGCCATTATGTGTGGTAGGAGAAAAGTTTCTTTTGGATGGGAAGGAGTCATACAGGGAGCATGTCCTTTAAAAGTAAGCCCATATTGTAGAGCTTGTGAGCTTAGCTGCTGCTCAGGAGTTGCAGAGTATCTTTGATAGGTACATATGGTGAGGGTCTCTGAAGGCCTTCAAGGTGAAAAGTGGTGATAGTAAATGTAAATAGTCTTAGTATGAGCAGTGGAGAGCAACAGCTTTACATGCTTGAGAATAGATTAGCTTTTTAAAAGTTATTATTAACTTCTGGTTAATGAACAGTTAACATAGCAGCACCTTTTAAGCATGGCTTCATGGTTGTTCTGTTTTCATTTTAACTTGTGTATGCATGTACTGAAGTAGCTTTTGAGAAGTTTTTGCTTCTCTCAACCTTCTCAGACCACTGGTACTTTTGTGTGCCTGAAAATAGACCTTCTTTGCTAGTCCTGTTGAATTAAATCCTGGACTTATTTACCACCACAGCTTTGTGGGAAGAAGAAGCAGAGGAGGGTGGCATTTGAAATGGAAAAGAAAACTGGTCTGTCTTTGCTGGACATGCTTTCTGAAACGTGATCCTGTTTTGTGGCCACTTGGAATTTTTCCTGTAAAAAGGACCTTTTTCCCTGTTTTGGAATTTGAGGGAAGTTTGTCTTTGAAAATGGCTGATCTCAGCAATTCTAGGCTTGTGGTGTTTTTAAACCAGTTGTTGCGGGCAATGGAATAGGATGTAAAATCAAGGTATTATTTTGTTAAGGGGTGGAGTAGAGGAACGGAGAATATGATATGCCAAGCAGGTGGACAGCCCATGTTTAAAATTAGATAACAGCCCAGTTCAGATTCCCCACCCATCTCTTATTAAAAAAACCCCCAGTGCTGTGTTGCCAAATAATAAAACTATATACAGATTTATAGATAAAGGTCTAATAACTATGTAAAGGTCTAATTAGTTCTTAACTCAAGCTTGGTAGCTGGTACCATGGTGGGGGGAAAACTGCATTAAGTCTTTTAATTTTCTTGGAACATAATAATAAAAAATAAAATGGAAAAATTTACTTTACTGTTGCATTTCCTCACACAGGGAAAGATGTTTGGATGGTGGATGAGCTGGGTCAGCATTTTAATTGAACAATTTACTTGGGCTCCCCAGAGAATTCATGGTCCCCAAGGGGAAGAATCGCAGCAGCCACTGGATTTTGCTTCCTAGCAGTTTTTATTTGAGTCTCTGTGGTGTGATTGTGATTTGCTGGAGTTTTCAAATGTTGGCCTTTTCCCAGGCCTGACAGGTGTCTTATTGCTTAAACATTCCAAAATACCACTTTTCAAAATACAGGAGAGAAGGTAATCGAGGAATGTTCCTGTGTTTTGCATGTTAAGAAGTAAGGCTCAGAGGTTCTGGATTTTCCCAGGTTTAAGGGTATAATGTGGACTGAAAACTAAATCCAGATCTCCTGACATCCATCCTTGTGTCTCTCCTTGCCTTTGGAATCATTAAGTGATTCCAGAGGCTCTCAAGACAGCAAGCAAAGCTGTAGAAAGTATATTTCATTGTGTGGTTGGAAAAATAGTACACTGTGCCTCAGGAATCATGGAGCTTGGAAACAGGCAGCTGCTCACTGCTTGCAAAACGTTGTAGGATTTCAAAGTTTGAGGGCTTAGCTGGTCTTGGGTCATTTAGGTACTGCACAGCAACCCAGCATTGGCAGTGAGTAAGTGTTCATATATTGCTTGTGCCTGTTTTGTTTCACTGTCTTTTTTAGCAGGGGTACTGAGCTCCTCTTTCTGAAAGAAAGAAAAGGAAAAAGATCTTGACTGTTTAGGTCCTAGTGGAAGGATTGTACAGGAAAAAATGTTCTGTTTGCAAGCAGCACAGTCAATGTTTTTGCTGATTTTGAACATTCTGCTCATCTCTGCACGCTTCCCCTTGGAATCACTAGACAGCTCTTTTCCCAAAAAGCATGCTGCCAGAAAATTCTGGCAAGGATCCGGTTAGTTGCTAAAACTAAAGCAACTGCTGTACCACGTACATATTCCAGGAGGTCAGCTTTATATTAGGAATTCATGTCCAAGACTTTGCTGCAGTCTGCAAAACACTCAGTCAAACAATGCACCAGTCCCACATTTTCATCCTTCCCCCGTGTTGTGTTATCCCACATCCTTTTCCAAAGACAGATTTTTGCTGTTCCTTGCCTTTCACCCAGCCTTCTGTGTGGTTGTACTTGCTTCTCTTTCCTGGGTGTCTCAAACTTTCCCTTCAGCTGTTCCTCCTCAGCTGTGCTGCAGCGATAACCCTGCTATGGCAAAGCCTCACCGACAGTATAGGGCAAACAACAGATGTCTCAACCACACAGAAACTCATCATAAATAGGGTCACTGAGGGAGTTATTTCCTGATTTCCTTGGACTTCTGTAGCCTAATCCAGACAGCCAAATCACCTTACGTTTGTTTTGGTCTGGCTCAGTAAAATTCCCAGATCCAAAGCAGAAGGCAAGCTGTCTGGCATAGACTGGCTGTGCAGATACTGACTTTTGACCTGTGTGGCTGCTTTCAGCTGAGTTGTGTTAAACAGCATGGAAAGGCAAGAGAACTTCCTGATGCTGTTTCACCCCCTGCCCTACGTACCTCCAACCCAGCTTCTCACCAGCTACCCAGATCTGTTGTTCCCAGACGTTCAGGACATGGTCTCAGCTGGATGTTCCACTCCGGTCTCTGTTAGACTATTGTTCAACATGCATTTTTACCAACACAGATCTCTTGGGAGGAACTGGACTTAGAAATGTCTCATCTGGAGCATGGGAATAATTGCCCTTGCAAGGCTCCCTCCCTAGGAGAGAGGCATAAAAAGTGTCTGCAGATTTACTGCCTCAAGTTGTCTTTCACTGCAAGATAGGCAAAGGATTTTTCTGAAACTTGTGTTTTTCCATCTTACCTCATTGCAGTGGGTGTACCATATATAGTGGACACTATTTGGAAAACTAGAAACCAGTCGCAGTTAACTTTTGCATCTTCTTTTGTTACCAGTCTGGGAGCAAGCACGCAGGAGTTGGAGATGTCTTCAGCTTTTTTCTTTTGCCATTGTACTCTACAAATATTCAGTAACTTTTTCCTGCGTGAGGTCAGGCTGGGACTGCAGTTCTAATTACTTAAACTAACATAAAACTGTCACTGAAGGTCACAGTCTTTCTCTTGCTGCTGCTGCTGTGTTTGCCAAACGAGTTTCAACCTGTTCTGGTTCCCTCAAACCAGTTCAAACCACAGTTGCGCACAACTTTGTGCTGGCACAAGAAGAGGTGGAGGAAGCAGCGGGAGGTATGGTTGAGACAGGCAGGAGAGGATCGCGTCATTCAGCGGCTTCTTTTAGTCCTTCTTAAAATGTTCATGGGCCTATGGCCTGGATCCTTCACCTGGCATTCTTGAGCAGCAGTGTTGGCTCATGCAGGCTCATGCCTGCAGTGGCAGGAGACAATGTGACCTCTCTGTCAAAGGGCACGATTAAACCCAAGGGCATCCAGGTTGTGGTACCAAGTAAATTTCTCTTCCCTTTTTCATTAAAGTGTTGGCCCTGTGAAAGACAATTTTTTTCCAGCCATGACTGACTGTGAGGCCATCATTTGGGACACTTTTTAGTCAGTGAAAGTGTCCCACTTCTCCTGTTCAGAACCAGCTCTCATGGAGCCAAAGCTATTACCCAGATGCTTGTCAGGCAGACCCAAAGGCACTTTGCAGTATGTTTTGGCTTGCTTTTAGGGGATTTCCTGCCAACAGAGCCATGGCATTTGCCCAAGTTTACCATGAACTTGGGGGCAAATTTCTCTGTTCGTACGCTTGGAACGCTCCAGAAAACATTTTCCATTTTGCACAGGATAAAAGGAGCTTCCCTCAGCGGCATTGTTGATGGCAACATCCCAGGCAACAAATACAGTACAGCATCAAAGCAAACATCACTCCCTCCTTTTCCATGGGAAGGAGTGCTCTGGTTTTTTAATTCTTAAACTGTTTTATTCTTACTTATTTTGAAGTTTGAGCAAAACTATGGTTGGTGTCCTAGAAAGGGTTTTCTTTAAGCTTTAAGCATGTTCTTTCACAGCTGGTAGGAAGCATCTCTGGTGCATGGCCATGTGATGGGGCTCCCTTTCCCAAGGATGCTGTTAATGTAGCAGCCTTCTCTTTCTTCAGTATTACCTCTGGCTGTGAGAGATGGCTTTCATGGGAGCTAATTCTGGTCCCAGATGTTTCTGCAGCTCCCATTCTGACTTCCTGAGCTTGGTGCTTGTGTCAGGCTTACAGCTCTGAGACTGTCAGATGCTGGGTAAGAGATTGGTGCTGCTTGCTTTACTTTCATGAAAGGTTTTGGTGCTCTGGCAGGGAAATCTCTTGGCAATAATCAACTCCTTGGCTGTGTCTGTTTCACCTTTGCTTGCATCATTATCCACCTATAGGCATCACCAGTGAATTTAACAAAAAATACAGCAGTGTTTCTCGGGACTCACTCGTTTTTGGGCTGGAGAGTGTTGCAACTTCTGACTCTTCCATAAACCAAGAGCAGGACTGAAATCACTTTCAAGTCTAGTCTCCTGGTTCCTGTTTTGCTCCAGATAGGTACTTTACTTCTGCTCAGGCTGTCCATCAGAAGTTGTATTTCCAAAGTCACTGTTTGTTTTTTATCTGTCGTGTTGTCCTTCGGCTGCCCCAAGCTTTTGTTCCCAGTGGTCACTGCCAGGTGGCTGTGGAAAATACCCTCAAATCAGACATTTAATGGCAAATTTGGCTCAGGATGTGTCTCCCAACCTTTTTTCCTTTCCAGTGACTGCAGCAGTAGCTCAACACAATGCTGCTGAAAAGCACCTCGTATCCCTTTGGGAAGAAGGTACATCTTGAAGAGCATGAGGAAGGCTTTTGGCAACAGTGAAGGCTTTTGACGACATGGAAGACAACCAGAAGCTCAGTTTTACTTGGTTTTTAGAGGCTTTTTTGTGCCAAACATCAGTTGCCTCTGTACATTTTGCCCATTTTCAGCACAAGGCAGAGTTGGTACCTGTTTTTACCCTGAAGGAGGTGTTAGCATGTGCTGCTGCTGTGCCCCTACCTTTCCTGCTCGTGTAGTGCTGTCTTTGGGTGATTTGCAGCTCCCCTCCTGCCAAACGAGCACAGGCCAGTGGTCTGCTTGGCTCACCTCCCTGCTGCTGGTTTGAAGCCAAGCCTCACCAGGTGTACAAATGCACAGCTCAGCCATGAACATCTTCACTGTTCACTCTATACTTTTAGACATAATATTTACAATTGCACTTGGCCTTGGAGCATAGCTTTATTCCAAATAAATGACCGTACTATATATTTGCTAGGCTTTTGCAGTTTTTCTGCAGCCAAAGCTGCAGCTGTGCCCAAACTCCTGGCAAGGGAGTGTTGTAGAGCCTTTTATGGAGGCCCTGAACTCCCAGCACCATGCTGGGCTTGCAACCAGAGATGTGCCCAGTCCTTCTCCCAGCACTGGCACCTCTGCCCAAGTGACAGCCAGGGAGCCCCTCGTGTGCCTCAGCTCCCATGGGTGTCCCATCCGCTTGCTTCCAATGCACTGGGGGCCTTCCTGTGGTGCAGATGTGCTGTTGGGTGACAAGGTGGGGACACAGCCATTAAAGAGGATGCCAGAAGCCAGGCCAGCAAATGACCGTGGTGGGCGCACACTGCTCATCTCCTGCGATCATCCAGGCAAGTCCTCCAGGCTCAAGCTGAGTCAGGGGTTGAGTAATTCCTAGAAGCTCTAGGAAGTGTCAGTGGTTAATGAAGCCAGGCAATAATGTGGTATTAGCGGGTTCTTTTTCTGGAAGTTCTCATGAAAAACAGCAGACCTCATCCAGTCGCGTTTGTGAGCGTGCACAGACCCTTTGCACGAGAATGAAGGTGGTGTTCCTGGCACCGAGGCCAAATTGCAATCCACTGAATGATGGTGTGTTTACTTAAATGCCACCTGTGGTTTCAGTAGGATCCAACATTAATTTATTATCCTAAGATGTTGTATGTTGTTACTGCATGTTGTTAACAGTGTTGCCACACCTCTTCCCAGGAATGGCTGCGCTTACTCTGACCCCTACTCTGAGCTTGTGCATTGGTTTGTGTGCAAAGCACTTTGGGATTCTTTTTTGGAACGGGTAGAGAAGTTTTCTAAAGAAATACTTTTTTAATCTTCTGGATGCAGGCTTGGGTGGGAGCAGTTATTCCCTGCAGAAATATTTGGCTGCTACAGCTGAGATTGCTTAACAGTGGCAGTTCTCCAGGACATCTTAACTAACTAAGTGCTGCTTGCTACCATTGTATCTGGACTCCTTGGGAAAGGACATGATCAAATGTGTTAAAAAGCATCTGTTTTCATAACTGTAGCTAAAATCCCTGGATAGCTGGGTGTAATTTTCCATTGTTATTGAACTCATGATCACTGCTCTTCGAAAATAAGGAGTACTTAGAAGATGAACTGCAGGCCTGCCTCTGTGCATGGTGGCATGCTGTGCCAATGACCTGCTTTTGATGAGTGCATTCTTGCTTCCTCAGCAAGCAAGAGCCAAGGGACTGTCTCTTAGCGAGAAATACAGTGTTTTTATTGGTGAGAGTCTTCAAACTGTGAGACAGCTGAAGTATTGTATTTGTATACCAAGATTTTGGTAGTGGTAGAGGCTACAGAAATGGTTGCGAATGTTTGGCTTTGGAGCGAAGGGTGGACTGGACCAATCCTTTTTGTTTATATAAAAAAGCTTTTTTTAGAAACAGGGTATTTGGAGCGAAGTGGCCACATTCTCATTTTGGTTTGGGAAGTGCAAAGAGCATCTTGAATACTTTGTCATTTGCTTCTCTGGAGTGAAGATCACAGTCTCCTCTCTGGTCGTCTTGGTACAGCTGAGTGGGCTGGCAAGAGAAACTACCCCAGAACCTTCATTTCCAACCAAGAAAAAAAAAGGAGGGGGGGGGAATATGTAACACCTTCATTTGATGACAGGTTTTGATAAGTTTGATGGTAAGGCAGGTTCCAGTTGATTAGGGAAATAGATTGCACAAGACAGAGAGAAATTTCAGTTTGTTGTGCCAAAATACATGTGGAATTCAGGTTACAACACAGGGAGGTGAAAGTCCCCACTCAGAATGCTCAGAGACACGATATGGCATGATGCAGTTCACCTACAAACAGCCCAGTGCAGGTCTGTGAGATGGGTGATAGGGATCCATTGCACTTTGTCCTGAGCCAGAGCAATACTGCTTTCATTCTTCAAATTCCTAAACTGTTCACCTTTCCCCACCTAGCTCTTAGCAGAGAAAACATTTGCAAACACAGCAGGGGGTGCTGGAACCATCAAGGTATTGTGAAGGTGTGACTAGAGGTTTTTAGTGGGGAGAGAAGAGCAGTTTGATACCACAGGATAGCCTGGCCTTCCTGAAAATGGGCTGTAGCATTAGGAATCTCCGTTTTGACTGTTTGGGATAATGAAGAGTGGCAGAGGTGTTACAGAAAGAAAAACAGTGTTGTGATCTCTAGTGAGGAGTGGCTGCCACGACTACGTGTTTCTAAAGGAAGAGCTCTCCCACTATCTTCAGATGCAAAAACTGAGCTTAAAAAAGATAGAGCTTACAGACACTGGGGCAGGTCAAGCTGTGGGCTGCAGTTGCAGGAGACAAAAGCCTAATCTGGAGTGAATGTTCCAGCTTTTTGAAGTGTGTCTCGGAAACATTTTGTAGTGCATGTAAGTGAGAAATTCATGGAAAGGAAGAGTTATTCCACATGTCCGAGGGCGTGAGTAAAATTCAGGAAGTGGTCTTCTAAAATTCCTTTTAAGGAGCAGTGTACATATGGTACAACTGTGCACAGAAACCAGCCATGACCACAAACAGAGCAGAAGTTAGGTTTCTTGAGGATTCAGAGGGGGAGGCTAGTTTAATTTAATTTTGGGTAATTTAAGACATTGAGTACAAAAATAAGTTTTAAAAATATTTTGAGACATTTATGAAAAAAGAGTATGTTTTTGTTAAACATAACAATGAAGGATTTGGGCTGGAAATTAAAGAGCAGTGCAAACAAAAGCAAAACATAGTGCTTGGGGTTTTTCTCTTCTTCTGTGGTCAGTCTGCAGAGTGTCTTTTGTGTCTTGATTGTTATTTTCAAACCAAAGTGGCTGTGGGAGGCAAGTTCAATGCTATTCACAGCTCTGCTCATTTTTGGCTGGAAGAAATGGTAACCAAAGGGTAGGAGCAATGGAGGGGGGGAGCCCTGTCTCCATATTTTGTTCTTCTCCAGAGTTGTACCTATTGAACATGATCTACACTGTACTAGAGTGTGTTCAGTGTTGTCCAATTCTGGCAAGGCTGTTGGAGTAGCCGTGTCCCACACAGGCAGGAAGGTCCATGTTGAAGCCTCCTGGCCTAACACTTAGTTCTGCCTTTAGAGCAGTGCAGGTTCAGGTCCAGGCTTTCAGATGATCTCCATTGGCTTCTTGGGGCTTCCTGGGTTTGGGTGCAGCTCTCATACAATGGCTAACACTTGCTCTCCCCGCTGCAGGGTTTTGGCTGGTGTGGACCATCATCATCATACTCAGCTGCTGTTGTGTTTGCCATCACCGCCGCACCAAGCACCGCCTCCAGGCCCAGCAGCGGCAGCACGAGATCAACCTGATCGCTTACCGGGAGGCCCATAACTACTCAGCCCTGCCCTTTTATTTCCGTATGTACCTCACTCTGCTTTGCCTGGAGACTGTGGGGAGCATGGCAGCAGCGAGTTTCCTGTGTTGGGTGGAAGGAGGGAGCAGTAGCTGGACTCAGCAAGAGGCAAAGCTGCCCCATGGCATTTAGAGATGAGGTGGTGTTGGATGCATTTGAACCCCCTTGAGTCTGGAGTTGAACCACACCAACTTACAGCACCTTTGCACCCACCCCTGAGAGTGTGGTGATTCCCTGGGTGTTTTTCTGCAAAGGTTCTTGAAATACCTTTCAAGACTTTGTGGATGTTCCTCCTTTCCAGCCCAGACTTGCTGCTGGTGGGACCGAGATGCGGGAAGTGGCTTCATAAAATTCGGTCGCACAGAGTGGGAGAAAGTGGAGTCTCAGCAGAAACTCTGCTGGCTCCCACCCTGTGCTGTGGTTCCCAGGCCATACTGCTGGTGAGCAGCCCTAGGACTCTGCGTGAAGGAGCTGTTGCCCACAACGCAGGGAAAGTACAATCACTTGGTGCTCTCCTTGTGTTCTGCTACGCTGTGCTAGAACAGCAAGTCTCCTTCTGACTGGAGGTACCACAGCTGAATTTCCTCTGACAGACTGTTGAATTGCATGTATGAACTTGCTTTTCTTGTTAAACTCTGGCAGTCACCTCAGAAATCATCCCCAACAGCCTTTTCCTCCCCAGCCCCAGGGATATGCAATTGCACATGGAAAATTGCAGTGCTATCCTTAAATGTTTCCAGTGTTTAAGTACATTCTGTCTGTATAGACTATTTTGTTGCCTCTTAAGAAATAAACAAAATTTTTCATGGATTTGAAAGGCTGTAAGTACAATAAGCCAAACTCTTTTGCCAGTACTGCCAATTTATTCTGACTGCACCAGAAGAATTGAATCCAGCATTAAAACAGAAACCAAAAGCTAGGATCTCCAAGTTCCTTGTAACTGCTCATGTCTCTTCATATTTGCACAATGCTTTGTGAGATGAAATCTTTGCTCTTGAAGGTAGAAATTAGGCTGAGAAGGCAGTGTTGGAGGGCGCTGGGGAGTTGTTCCTTCCAGCCAACACAGGCCACCCACGGTGTGTGGGGGTGGTTTATGGGGCTGTATTGGGGTATATGGTTCAGGGAGGTTTGCCTGGTAAGCATAGAGAGAGCCAGGAGATCAGGCTGCTGTTCCCAGTTGTGTCCATCTGCTCCTGTGCCCTCTCTGCCATGTTTGCTGCTTCTCTAAAACACGACACGCCTCACTTGGGTCAAGTTCTGGCACCCCTTCGTAGGGCCTGTTGTGCTGTTCAGTGGGAAGGTGCTGGTAGGTGACAGATGCTGTACCGACCTGTATTAGTGACTCGTTTCCTGAGATAAGCTGCTCCTGGAATAACTTCTCCTCCTTGCCTCCCACTTCTAGGGTTTTTGCCAAACTATTTGCTACCTCCCTATGAGGAAGTGGTGAACCGACCGCCGACCCCCCCGCCCCCGTACAGTGCCTTACATCAGCAGTGCGTCCCAGCAGGCAGCAGTAGCACAATCCCGGACACGCCCAGGACCCTGCAGCCAGCACAGAGCAGCTCTGCAGCACCCAGCAGCAATAACAGCAGTACTGACAGCACCGGGGCGCCCGGCCGCGGGGACCCCGAGCCCTCCACCACCGTGCTGGGCGAGAGAGCCCTCGCCAAAATGCAAAGCATCGAGCCCGGCAGTACCAGCACGGGAGCCGAGCTAGTGGGGAGGGCCGGTCCCGATAAGGATACGGAGTGCAAGGAGGAACTGCTGAAAGGTTACAGCTCTGAGAGCTTAGAGCAGAGCAGCGCCATTCCCGATGCCAAGGACAAGATGCCGGGCAGGCAGCGCCGTTTCACGGGCGACTCGGGCATAGAAGTCTGCGTATGCAACCGGGGTCATCATGAGGACGACCTCAAGGAGTTTGATGGGCTCATTGATGACGCTCTGGATGGGCCCCTGGACTTCTGTGACAGCTGCAGCGGCCGTCCCCACGGGGATGAGGAGGAAGGGCTTTTCAGTGCCACAGAGGAGCAGCACCGCGAACACAGCCACCACCACCTGCCCCGGCAGCCGGTGTGTGTACTCTTGAACACCATGGTGACAGATGCTGTACCGACCTGTATTAGTGACTCGTTTCCTGAGATAAGCTGCTCCTGGAATAACTTCTCCTCCTTGCCTCCCACTTCTAGGGTTTTTGCCAAACTATTTGCTACCTCCCTATGAGGAAGTGGTGAACCGACCGCCGACCCCCCCGCCCCCGTACAGTGCCTTACATCAGCAGTGCGTCCCAGCAGGCAGCAGTAGCACAATCCCGGACACGCCCAGGACCCTGCAGCCAGCACAGAGCAGCTCTGCAGCACCCAGCAGCAATAACAGCAGTACTGACAGCACCGGGGCGCCCGGCCGCGGGGACCCCGAGCCCTCCACCACCGTGCTGGGCGAGAGAGCCCTCGCCAAAATGCAAAGCATCGAGCCCGGCAGTACCAGCACGGGAGCCGAGCTAGTGGGGAGGGCCGGTCCCGATAAGGATACGGAGTGCAAGGAGGAACTGCTGAAAGGTTACAGCTCTGAGAGCTTAGAGCAGAGCAGTGCCATTCCCGATGCCAAGGACAAGATGCCGGGCAGGCAGCGCCGTTTCACGGGCGACTCGGGCATAGAAGTCTGCGTATGCAACCGGGGTCATCATGAGGACGACCTCAAGGAGTTTGATGGGCTCATTGATGACGCTCTGGATGGGCCCCTGGACTTCTGTGACAGCTGCAGCGGCCGTCCCCACGGGGATGAGGAGGAAGGGCTTTTCAGTGCCACAGAGGAGCAGCACCGCGAACACAGCCACCACCACCTGCCCCGGCAGCCGGTGTGTGTACTCTTGAACACAATAAATGAGCAGGACTCTCCAAACTCTTGTACCAATAACTCCCCCAGCTAAGGCGGCAGAGTGGAAGGGAGAATCGGGGGAAAAAAACAAATAAAAATGGAATAAGAGGATTAAAACTTTAACAGGAGAAAAAGGTGATACAATGGGGGTTTTTTTCTTTATTTTTCTTTCTCCCCTCCAATATAATATGGGGACTAGTCGTCGAAGGCCCGGCTTGTGGGAGACGGGTCACTCTGGGTTTTGTTAATTGTATCTGCCCTGCTCCATGGAGCAGGGACTGATGTTTCTCAATGAGACCTTCTAAAAAACGGAATTTTTCTAATGGTGATTTTGGTGATGGTTATTATGAGTTTGTTGGTTTTAGTTTTCTGAAACACTGCTTTATCTTGCAATCAGTAAAACTCAGCAAATCTCACCCTGGGAGGATACCAGATCACCATAAGGCTTCAACCTCCAGGTGTCTTCCCAGAAGCGAGCAGCTTCTGACAGTGCCGGCAGTCAGTAGCCCAAGAGTTCTGGTTTGATATAGTGCTCTTGAGGCATTGGGGATTTCTTTCCATCTTTTTTCATTTGGTTTTTTTTTTGTTGTTGTTTTTGTTTTTTTTTTTTTTTTTCTTTCCTGATGTTAAGTTTTCCCGAAGCTGATAGATGCCCAGACACATCAGCCCTATAATCTCTGGTGCTTCAGTGTTTAAGACAGCAGGTAGGAAATGTCCCACTTGAAGCTGGTGACTGAAGGACCAGTTTCTTCTAGAAGGAGTTTTAGTCTACCTTAGGCAGTTTGAAAAGAGGGGGTTTGCAGAAATTTGCCTTTATGTGTCATTTTTAAAGACAAGTGTGTTCCTTCAATGCCTCCAAGAGCACAGTTAGCAGTAGAATCCAGGCAGCTGGGCTGCCTTCCAAGTACTGTGGTCTCCGAATGACCTTTTCCCGGTGTGCTGCAAAAGGGCTTGGCTTTATTTTTGTCCTTTTTTGCACCCCGATAGCAGCACACTGGAGTTCAGATGACAAAAGAACAGGGCTCTCCTTGGCCAGTGTGCCTTCAAGCTTCAGCGATGCATGTTGAACAAATGGTGACGAGAGCTCCGTCCATTGCGAAAGGGATGATTTACCATGTAGATGTGGAAGACCTGTGCAGTATTTTTTTTTAATCCAAAAGTTTGGTGCGATTCTAATAATGACCACTTAAAGAAATGAATGTCTGTTTTCTTTCTCTTTCTTTACTTTTTTTTTTTTTTTTTTTTTTTATGGTGGCAACTGGCTACTGTATAATGTCTGTGAGCGTGTGTGTGTGACTGCAATCCATGCATGCGAGTCCTACTGGTAATACGAAAACCTGCTGTAAGACTGCAAGAAAATTTACTGTAGCTTTGCTTTAATAAACAGTAGAGATTTTTGTTAGTAACAACCTGAAGGAAGAAAAAAAGAAAAAAGAAAAAAAAAAGGAAGAGCTGAAACTAACATTCCCTAGAGTGCTCGTGTGGAAGAGAGCACAGTTCAGACTGTGTAACTTGTTCTCGGGATTTCTCCCCGTCCCTTTTATAATTATGGTCATCCAGATCATTACTGTTATGGGGAAAAAAACATTGAAACCTGAACTCGGACATACTGAGATCTGATTAATTGAAAACCAAAATCAGTTTTAAATAAGGTGGAAACCAAAATATAATGCCTTTTCTGATAACTTGTCCATGTGTATTTGTATCATTCTGTGAGCTAAGAACAAGATTTGTCTTCAGTTTGTGGGTTTGTTTTGTTGTTCTCCCTGGAGGTGTGCTGGCACTGTGCTGGCTGCAGAGCAAGGGAAGTGGTGCTTATGCCAGCGTTTTACCTGCACGTTTGAGGGGAGCACTTTGACCTTGCAGGGTTTGGAAGAATCTCACTCCTTTGCCCATCACAGCCTTTCTCTTCCCTCAGAACAGCTGATAAAGACAGCTCTTCAGTTTGTGTCTTAGGGTGCTCTTAACAATGAAAGACTTTGATTTGGATTCAAGAGACCTCATTCCTGGATGTCTGGAGCCTCGATACCTGGGTGAGGGGTAACAGAGAGGCTGTGCATGCCCCAGAGCCTGGCTACCTGGGGACCGGTCACTTCTAGCTGTGTACACTGACCACATGTGTCTTCTGAGAAGAGAATTAAAGATCCCCAGTGCCACCCCCAGGAATTCTGTACATACTGGCACCTGGTTTTGTTCCTCGCACCACAGAGGAAGCTAAAAAAGCACATCAGTCTGTAAAGAATGGGGTTTACTGCTGTAAATCCTGGGGATGGCCCTGTGCCAGTGGGCGACCTTTGCCAACATTTCTGTTGGCGTAAGACAGAAATCTCCATATTTGCTTTCCAGCCATCCCACTAAGGGCAGGGGAATCCTCTGGATATGGAGGTAAGTACCCGTAAGCCAAGCTGATGTTTCTAATTTTAAAAAGTCAGGAAGAAGCAGCTGTGTGCCTCTTTTATGACTCCTGGAGGTTTTTTGGGCATTTAGAGACCATAAAGAAATAAATGGGGCACCAACCATGTCTGTTCAGCTCACAAGTGCCTGAGGAGCAGCACTGTTAATGGCTTTCAGTTCTTTAGGATTTTAGACCTGCAGCCAAGGGGCAGCTGGTATGGGGAGAAGGAGTGGTGCAGGGCAGGACATGGGGCAGGTGAGCTCCTTGGACATACCCGGCTGCTGCCTCTTCAGGCAGGCAGAGGACTCCCAAAGCTCCAGCTTTGGAGCTTTAGAAGGGTGCTCGATCCTCACATGTATCCCTGTGTAGGAAGCCAGCATGGCCCAGAGAATGCACACTGTAAAATGCTGGAGGTGTGAGGACGTGGGCAGATGTGCATCTCCAACACTGGAGCACCAAAACCCACCCATTCCCAGCTATAAGGGGTGTTTTTTGGGAGTCATCGTTTCAAAACTGAGTTGCAATAATGCAGCAGGTTTGACAGCAAATTAGTGTCAACCTACTGCTCGGTGTTCTGCTTTACAATGTGCTCTAGGTGTGGCTGCCAGTACTCCTTGCAGTCTGTTTTTGTTGGAATCCGTGGCAGTGCGGAGCTACTTACAGGGAATGTTTTTGGCCACCGAAGCTGGCTCCGGGGCAAGGACCCCGCAGGTCTCCTGGTGGGCTGGGGTTGTGTTGCCTGGGGACAGGTGAAGAGCACAGTGTGGTGGCTCAGCAACTGTCCCCGGGCACAACGGGGGCTCCTGGGATCTGTGGATACTGCAGCATCTCCTTGGTGTTCCCAAGGGACTTTTCAGCTCTCCGTCGTCTGGGAGCACTGGTGTGATCTTCCTGCCGCATATCACTGCATGTTTATACAACCTTACATAAACATTGCATGTGGATGGGTGTTGGCTGAAGATGGAGAAGGAGGGAATTGTGTCCTGATGCTTGCTGGTAGCCTGCTCTCAGAGCTTTGCCTGCCTAACTGGAGGCTAAGGAAAGTCGAGGTGCAGTTAAGCCTCTTTGTTACACAGTCATCAAAAGCTTCCTGGGGCAGGAAGCCTGGAGAGAAGCAAAATGAGCGGGCTCCACTGCCGGCATGAGGCTGTTCCGCCGAGCGATGGGAGCTTTGGGCTCCGTGCGCCCCCCTCGCCACTCGGGGACGTGAGTCAGTGGTGAGAGCCGGGGCTGCGTTCGCTTCCTGCTCTGCACAGCCCGGCTTCCCACAGCCGTATCTCCTCTGGTTCTCTGCATTCCCTGGCTGGGCTCATCCCAGCCTGATCTGCTCCCGGCAGCTTGGCAGGTAGCTGGAGCACAGTCCAGCTCCGGTGAATAAACTCCTTTGCTGTCCTGAATGAGTGGTTCTCCAAGACTGCTGCTCCCCCTCCCCACCCTACCCCCCCACCACCACAACCACATCCCAGGGAGGTTTTGTCCCTGATTTCTTTTTTCTTCTTTGGTTTATATAAGAAAAGCCTGGACCAGGCCGGGAGTGGGGGGCAGACAGACAGCCCCTGGCTCAGGGAAGCCCCACAGCAATCCCACAGTGGGCAGCCTGGGAAGGCCAGGATGAGCTGCCTCTTCATCAGAGCTGGTTCCCCCTATCCTTGCAGCACAGATCTGTTTTTATCAGATGGGACGGGTGCCCGCAGCGGGGCCGTCGCGACGGTGGTGCAAGCACTGCAGTCTGTGCCGGGGGGGCACAGGCTGGCGGCTTTTCTCGACTGTTTTCAGCCGGCAAACAGCTGTGTCCTGAGGTCTGTGCTTACTCAGCTCTCCTGGCACCATGCCCGCTGCAGAGCTCGCAGGTATTCCAAGCGTCTCCTGTTCCTCCTGGGCTGGCCCTCACTCTCCGGCACAGTCCAGGGTCCGCCGGTGCCTGATGCAAAAAGAAGCCTCTCAAACTTGGAGGGCTTCTGAGCTGAGCCCTGTGGCACAGCTGGGTCAGCCAAGTGCTGTGGGGGTGGCTGTGCCCCCCAAAATGAGTTTGTGCGAGGGAAAGGCTCAGTCTTGCTCTGCCCCGTGCCCTCAGCATGCTGCACATCTGCTTCATGGTGTACCCAAGAAATAGTGTGGGAACAGCCATGAATGAAAAAGCTTCGTTCTTTGCATTGTCACCAATTCCTGCCTTGCAGACCCCCTTTGCCTCAGGGAGCTGGAGCCAGTGGCCCAGGTGAAGCTTTCTGGTGGAGTCAGGGGTTTGGGCACAGCAGCACAGCCCCGAAGCAGCTGTCAGGATAGAAATACCAGCTGGATGATTCAGCAGTGCCTCTGCCTGCTCCCAGAGCAGGGAGCAGCCGTGCCGGGGGCTGTTTACCAGCTCACAAAGTGCCAGGCAGCTGGTTCTGGGCACTGAATTCCCCCAGCTGCATCTTCTCCCGGTGGGGTGGGTGGGGGGCAAGACACCCTACAGCAGGGCCAAGCTTGGGGTGCTGGGATTTGCAGCATGTGCTGGTTTCCCAGCCTAGGACAGCACATGCCAGCCCTGGCAAATGGGGAAGATAGAACGCAAGCAGCTGTGGCTGGAGGCATTCTCCAGGTTAGAAACATCCTTGGTTCAAAGGTCCCCATTTCTGCCCCAAGGTGAACACTGGCTTTTAGCACTTGTGTGAGTGCCTCGGCAAACAGCAAGGCGTTGGCCCCGTGTTGATTCTGGCAAGGAGAAAATCCCTTCCCGTACCAAGAGCAAAATCAAATGCCTTGGCAAAGGGGCACAAATGTGCTGGAGGTCCTGTTGATGCTCTGGAGGCATCCCGATGCTGCAGGAGACTGTAGTGGAGCCTCCCTGCCAGTGGGTGCTGCCAGTGACAGGATCTGGGGCAGAGGAAGGACCAGGCTGGCACAGAGGTGCCAATCCTCAGGGAAGCCTAGAGCATCATGTTTAGCCAGGTTTTCCCAAAGCCCGTTCTGAGTCCCATCCCCCTTCACCCATCCAGCTTCAGTGTGCCCTAGCAGAAGTGGAGGGCTTGCAAACCAAGTGGCACCCCTGGTGTGATGGAAACAGGCAGGGAAGCAGGAAGGTGTGTGGGGCTCAGCCCTTAGGAGCCATCAGAGACTCCATGCAGCAGCAGTAGGGCTGAGCTCCTGCTGTGTGCTCCCTCTGCCCAGCTTCTGGTGGGTCAGCTGCTCAAATCAGCCAAAGGCTTGCCCTTGGGGCAGGAATGTGCATGGCAGTTTTACCTCCAGCTCCTCCCTACCACACTGAAACCCCCAGGAAAATGGACTGGGAGAAGGGAGGATGATCCCAGTGCTGTGCCAGACTGCAAACGCATTGCCTTCATCATCATCCTTGTCCCACAGGCTGACAGGACCCATTTGGCATCGGATGCTGGTGTTGAAAGGCCTGCATGAAAGCCAGGTTCTGGGGGTTTGAAAGAACTCAAACACACTGAGCAGGAAGTTCAGTGGTGGGGAAGTTTATGCCTGTTTTCCTGCCTGCTAACAAGAGAAAGAGCAGGGGGAAAATGAGGGGGTGTGCAGGGCTGGGATGTCACATTGTGCTGGGGCTTTGTGGGGCTTTCCCCTCTGCCTTGGCTGCTTTCCCTCCAGGGGCCCTGAGCCATAGCTGTGCAGCTATTCAGTTAAATATTAAGAGGTCAAGTAATAGAGAACCAGAAACCTAATTACACGCTGCCCTCCATGGCACAGTACTTTTTGGTGAAAGCAAAGCAAACACGGCCCCTTGCGTTATGGGAAGGTTGTGCTGCTGCTGGAGTGATGGCCAAATTCCAGGCAGACAGTGAGTGCTCAGGACAGTGAGCAGGCAGGAGCTTCCATGCTGCTGCAGAGAGGCCACAGCCTCCCAGCTCAGCCCAGTGCTGACAGCAAGTTGTGGGGCCACCATACATCTCCCACCAAACCCTGCCCGCCATCTCCTGCCCAAAAAATTGCTGGAGCCATGCTGTGTTGGGAATAGCTTTATCTGGATAACCCCCCATCCATGGGGCAGCCTCTGTGGTCCCACCTCCCACCCCCCACTGCCCGGGATCCTGGGCTCCTCCCCATCACTAGGCTGCTCTCCAGGCTTCCCTCAGCCTGGCCTTCACCTGAAACTTCTGCACCTGCAGCACGACACCAAACTTGCCCTCCAGTGAGGGCAGGGGCTGGTCCTCAGGGCACTCGAGTGTGAACCTCTGCAGCACCCAGGCCAGGAAGAGGAAGAGCTCCATCTTGGCCAGGACTTTACCCAGGCAGACACGGATTCCGGCTCCAAAGGGGAGGTAGCTGGGTGAGGGCGAATGGATGTGCTGGCCCCGCTCATCCAGGAAGCGGCCTGCAAGGGGAAGAAGCATCACTGGCATCAGCAGGGATCAATCCCTTCTGCCCGAGACCTGCCCGAGTTCATCACACGTGTGTCCCTCGCGGGAGATGCAGGAGCAGGGAGGTGCGAGTGCCCCAGACAGGAGCATGATCCAACCTCCCAGCACCAAGCGTCCCCCAGGGCTCAGCCTCTCCTGCTGCACCCACCCTGCCATCCCCTGGCCCAGGAGAGGATGGGGATCACACAACCCACCAGGATTGAACTCCTCAGGCTTGTCCCACTCCTTCTCATCGTGGTGCACAGACCAGAGGTTGATGATGACCCTGGCACCCTTGGGGATGGAGTATTCCCCAATGCTGCAAAGAGGACACAGAGTGAGGCAGTCGCTCCCTCCCCGCAGTCTCTGCCCACGACCTGGATGTGCCCCAGGGGGATCTCACCTGGTGTCGGCAAGGGACACATGTGGGATGAGCAGGGGGGACACGGGCCGGATGCGCAGCACTTCACTGATGGTGGCCTCCAGGTAGGGCAGCAGCGGGCGGTCGCTGAGGTGGGGGTGACGCACCAGGCCGATCTTGTGGTCCATTTCCTCCTGGATCTTCCTCTGGACCTGGGAGGGGAGCAAAGACCGGTGTGGGAGCCCAGGGAGCAGGGTGCCCTGTGCATAGTGGGGTACACCCAGCATCATCAGCATGTCCTGTCATGTTGTGTGGGGCAGAAGTAAAGTGCCCATAACCTGATCTTGCTTATCTGCAGAGCCTGATTTCTCTTTTGAGCCTTCCCCAAAGCTCCCCATGACATCCCTGGTGCTGAAGGGAACCTAGGCCCCCCGCTGTGGGGTGCAGAGCCTACCTCAGGGTAGTGGAGCAGGTAGAGCACAGCCCATTTGAGCACAGTCGTGGTGGTCTCCACACCAGCCCCAAAGATGTCCCCCACTGTCATGAGGAGGTGGTCGTCAGTCAGCTCCAGCCCTGGCTCTGGGGGGCTGCTGTTCTCAGCACTGAGCCTCACTTGCAGGAGGGCATCCATGAGGTCCTTCACGGTGTCTCTGCAGAAAGCTTCCTGCAGAGGAACATGAATCAGCCAGGCTGTCCTGGGCACAGTGCTCACCGCCCCAGCTCCAGCATCTCCCTGTCCTGGCCCTTCTGGCACCTTGTGTTCAGTGAATTTCTGCTGGAGCAGCTGGTCCCGGACATGGAGGCATTTCTTTAGCAGGGCCAGGTCCTTGTTGGGAAATATCTGAGGGAGAAAAGCTGCATTACAACAGACTACAGCTCAGCCCAGCCCAGCTCCTGCAGGCCCCCAGGCAGTCACTCTGTGCCCACCAGTGTACTGGCTCCTGTGGGTCACCAGGGCAGGGACCCTCCTAACTCAGGAGGGCTCCTACAGGACACATCCCAGCTCCTTCCTCTCATCTGAGGTGAGAGGAATGGGCAGTGCCCACGTCCCTGCTCACCTGGAGCCAGGGGAAGATGTCCACCAAGCTCTCCTTGGCCACAGTGTCCACGATTCCCTGGCTGTACTCCAGCATGGCCTCGAACTCAGGGTCCCCACGCCGGTACGAGGAGTTAAAGCAGAGGGAGCAGACCACGTTGGTGACGGCCCGTGTGAGCTCGGGGGCCATGTCCAGGGCCATGTCCTGCGCAGCGCTGAGCGTCTCACACAGGGATGCAGCCTCCCGGCAGACTGGGGCGGAGGAGAGGCAGCCAGGGGGTGATGAGGGAGTGATGATTAAGCCAAGGGGGTGAAAGGGGCAGCTGGGGGGTGGAAGGAGGGGTCCCCTGCTCATTCAGGATGTGCAGCCTGCAGAGGGCACCCCCCAGACAGGGCTGGGCCCTGAGGGGCTGGGATGGGCAGAAGGGACAATGCTGGGTGGAGGAGCAGAGAGAATGGAGATGTGCAAGGATGTCCTCCTGGGTGGAGCGGGGAGCTGCTGGCTCCATGCCTCAGTTTCCCCATCTGTGAGTGAGGGGAACTAAAGTTCAGGGTGGAAAACACAGGGAGAGGTGTTGGTAAAGTACAGGGGATAGAAGGAGAGGAACAGAGCCCCTGCCTGGCAAGCTGAGGGGATAGCGGGGGGCATGGGCTGAGCCGGAATCTTCCCTTGGTTCACAGGGAATCAGGGCACTTAAGAAGAAAAAGTCCTGCGTGGGAGGGAACCAGAGCTGGGAGGGAGCCTGGGGCTGGTGGGAGGCACTTACTGATCCTCTCGAGGGCGAGGGAGCCCTCCCCGAACATCGAGAGGGCAGTGTGCACCAGCTTGCGCTGGAACTTCCAGAGGGGTCCGTAGCTGGCGAAGGCGATGTCCTTGCCCCCCCGGGACAGCAGGTCCGTGGTCACCTGAGGGACAGGCAGTCCCAGGGTCACCCCGCTGCTGGGGAGCCCCGCGGGGGACGGATGATCATCTCACCCCATCCCAGGGATGGTCCGGGGGGCTGGGGGTTAGTGCAGGCAGGCAAAGCACAGGACATGAGCTTTGCCTTCCCCCTGCCAAGGACTGATAAAGAGGTTTGGGGACAGATGCGAAGGTTAGGAGCTCTAGGATGCCCAGGGAATTTAAGGGGTGCAGGGAGCCTGGTGGTACCTGAACCCACATCCCCGTGCCCAGGGATGCAGCCAGCTGCAGGAAAAACAGGCACCCTTGGGATGGCGGATGACAGGGCTTGCCCTGGAGAACAGGGTATGGAGGGGCTGCCCTGGCCCTGGCTTGCTGCGCGCAGGATGGGGAGGGGACACGGACCCTGCTGCGTGCCAGTGTCTTTCTTGGGAGCGTCCCTCGCCTCACCCCACGCCACAGTGGGAAGGGGTCCCCAAACCTGCTGCCTCCTCACGGTGCGGGGCCGTCCGGCGAAGTCTTTGCCCTTCTTGAGCAGCACCTCCCTGGCGTGCCGATAGCTGTTCACCACCACCACGTAGTGGGAGCCCATCCAGAGGGCGTAGAGGCTGC
>NW_008236478.1:8461589-8462300 GCF_000691975.1 Corvus brachyrhynchos
GAGGGCAGCGGGGCCACGGCCACCCTGGGTGGCCATGGGGGAGCTCCTTCCAGTGCGCTGGGGGCCAGGGGATGCCCAGGGTCGGATCCGTCCTTGGGGTTCCGTCCCCAGGGCCCTGTGGTGGGCCAGGAGTGTGGGGACAGCTGAGCCCTCGAGGTCTGTCCTGGGTGCCATGAGCACAGCTGGGGGAATCTGGTGGGGCACTGGAATCCATACCCAGCCTGGGAGCGCCTCGACAGACCCGGGAGGGAATGGGCAGCACTAGAAATGCTGAGAAGCCCTGAGCATCTCTGATCATCAGCTCTTGTCAGTGCTGGGGAGACACAGGTAGCACTTGACACTGCTGGGCAGCCCTCGGCAGTGCTGGTGAGCGCTGGTCAGCCCCTGGCACCATTGGTCAGCCCTGGGCAGTAGAGGGGAAGCACTGGCCAGCGCTGAGAAATCCTGGTCAGAGCTCGTCAGTGCTGGTCAGCCCTGGGCAGTGCTGAGAAACCCTGGTCAGCGCTGGTCAGCCTTGGTCTGTGCTTGTCAGCCCTGGTCAGTGCTGGGCAGCCTGTGGGTGTCTGTGCCTGAGGTGATGAGGTGTCCTGGGGGTGTCCTTTGGGAACAGAAGCCACTCCCGGCAGGGTTCCCGACCACCGCGAGCTCTGTGCCTTCACGACCCTTCAGGCCCCCGGCGCTCGCCGTAGCGGTTCCCGAGGTAGGCGGGGC
>NW_008236478.1:8462486-8468444 GCF_000691975.1 Corvus brachyrhynchos
TCCGATCTAGGCGGGAGGGTGACTGCCAGCTCTCCAGGGTGACAGGTGGGAGCGGTGCCTCAGGCGCTCCCGATGGAGGTGCTCTCACGGCACCGCGGTGATCCCCGCACGGTGTCACCCCGAGTATCACCCTGCCAGCCGTCACGGGGGCCTCGGGAAACGCAAAGCTGCAGCGTCTCAGCCTGGTCTGTGCGTTTGTCTTCTAGCTCCTGGGTCAAGCTGCGAGAAACATGGTGATGCAAGAAGATGCCATATTGCACTCGGAAGATGTAAGCTGTGTTCTTCTGCTCTAGCAGCAGTGTTTCTAGGGACAGGAGGAGAGGAAGGTGGTAAGAACAGTTTGCAGCCGTGCTACTGGAGCCCTGGAGTGAAATACATGACTTCAGGCAGCAAGGCTGGTGGCCAGAATAATTTAGTGCTTCCTCAAACCCAGTGCTGCTGGACTCCGAGTGTCCTGCAGCCTGGCCAGCCCTCAAGCTATGCCCTCTCTGACAGAAAGCTCGAGGGACTGTGGGCTGAAACAGAACACTTGTGTCTCTGCCTATCACTGAAAAGGAGACGGAAGTGTGTCACTGCTGACAGACACTGACGGGGGTGTTTTGGAGTCAGTGCAGCAATACAGTGGTGGCTGTGCTGGAGGAACTCCCCGGGCCATTAGGACAGCTTGCACTGGGATTTCTGTAGACATTAATTCTTTTTTTTATTCTCCACAGAGTTTAAGAAAAATGGCCATAATAACTACTCATCTACAGTACCAGTAAGTAGGGGACACCAGTAAGTAGGCATTCGCTCTTGGGGGCTGAGTGGATCCCTCAGTCCTTCTCTGTTCTCCTTAAAGACTTTGCATGGAGCTGGCTCAGACTGATCCCTCTTTTTCAGTTCTTCAAAGCTGAGCAGGCCCTGGAGGTGGAGTTTTCCAGCCCTCCTCAGGCTGTTTCGGGGTGGGAGCTGAGTGTTTGCCATGCACTGTGTCTCCCATGAGTGTGTATGATGCACCTGGGACCAAGAAGGAGAAGCCAGTGCTGCTTCTGAACCCCAGGACTTAATCCAAAAACACCCTGGAGTTTTGGCCTCTTGAGCCCTTGTTCAACATAACATAAACCGTGACTGAGATTTTGTTTTTCTAATGCTCTTTTTGTCTCTCCTTTTCTTACCTAGGCAAGAAGCAATTCAAAAGAAGTGAGTTCTAGGAGGACCTGGGGAACATGCGTGGGGGTGCAAAGGGGAAGGTGATGGAGTTGGATGGGGGAAAGCAGAGTGGGAAGGTTTTTGCAGCTGCCTTTGAGGCAGATGCTGGCCCAGCAGGATAATGCTTCAATAGTGTGAAGAGATGGGAATTTGAGCAAAGAGATGGGATTCATACCGAAGCTTCCTTCTGTTTCACTGATGTGATAGCACCTGTGAGGCTGCTTGTGGTCGAGATGAGGGTGGTGGGAGCAGAGCTGTGTACAGTAGGGTATGCAAAGTGAGGTTTGCCTTGTGGGGACACAGAGGGGGTAGAGGGTACTCCAGGGTTTCTCTTTGCTGTAGTGCCAGTACTAGAGCTGCTCTGGTCCCTCGGGCACAGGTAGCACAGCACAGTCTGGGAGCAGATCTCACTGTGAATCTCCTCTTGCTTGGTGCCCAGCGTGGAGCGCTCGTCAAACCTGCAGGACCAGCTGAGTCACTTGCTGAAATGAAGGGGAGCTGAAGGCAGGACATCCTGACTGGCGCTGAGGGAGTGAAGTGTCCTCTCCCCTCCGGGGCTCAGAACTATGTCTGGATGATGCTGGATGTCAGCTGGGATATGTGCAGAGTCTGTGTTTGTGGGCACATGGCCCCCTCTCGTGAGCCTGCATCCACACCTCTGCTCTGGAATGCTCACCTGTGCATCCAGACCTGGCTGAAACAAACTTCCTGAAGCTTTGCTCCTCCCAACAATTCCTTTGTCCGCTTACTTCCCGTGTAGCGTGAGGTGCTCAGCCCACACCAGCACCCCTGGCAAGAAAAGCAGAGTTGAGGCATGGCATTTAAATGCAGGTGCCTGCAGTTTGCCACTGGTCTGTATTTAGCCACAGAGGTGGCACAGAGTGCAGTTTATTTAGGGCATTTTAATCAGTGTGGGCTGCAAGTGCCTGGGTGGATGAGAGGTGCTTCAGTGTAGGCTGAAGTGCCAGTCCCAGCACAGAATTTCTGAAACCAGGAATCTGGGCACACGTATCTGCCAGTGGCCTAGCTGGATGTAGTTTGGCCATCATCCTCCTAAGTGGTTATCTTATTTTCCACTCTGCCAGAGTTTGGAACATCATCCCTTTGCCAGTCCATGTGTGCTGCGTTCGGCCTTCAACTGCATTCCTTTTCCTGGGCTGCTGCTCCAGCTCTTGATGGAGCAGCCTTGGCTGTGGTGTGTGTTCGTATCTGGTTGGGAATGTATCCAAAGGCCCATCCAGGAATCAGGCAGGAGAGCATCACGAGCTGGTGTGCTCAGTTCTACACTGCTCTGTTGAAGACCAGTGACCTGTTCACATCCAGGCCCAACTATAAATACTGTGTCTTGTTTTTGGTAAGTCACTTATCTGGAGCACTTGGAGTGCACGGGAAGCACTTGTTTCCCTGAGTGTGCTTTTCAGCAGCTGATAGGAGCAGGCAGGCTGAGAGCTGACATTGGCCTGCCGCATTCCTGTTGGAATACTGCTGGAGTCTGGCTCCTGTGCTGCAGAGCCTCCTCCTGGGCTAGATTTCACCATCCCTGTCAGTATTTTTGCCTTGGTTGACATTCTGACCCCAGCTTTGCAGGTGCACTTTGGGAATGAGAGTTTTCCCTGCGACTTTCTTGCTGGGAATAAAAGCTGTCCTGAACACCACCAAACTGCAGCAGTCTGTCCTGGATTCCGTTGCTGGCGGTCCCTGTGCATCGAGAGACTGTTTGGGATGGTGGGTCTCTGCCCCCCAGGGTCCCCCATTCTGCTTCAGCTCCAAGGGCTTTGCAGAGGCAGTGTGACCTTGTCACAGGTGGCTTGTCCCTTCCAAGGTCCTGTCCTCTGCAGAGGCTACAGCAGTCCTGTGGCATTAAACCTGCCCCTTTGGGGCAAGCAGGGACAGGGCTGCACCGTGGAGGTGCAGAGTTGTTGGGGAACAGGCAGCAGGGTGGGTTTTGGGGGTGTGGGTGCATCAAGAACCATGAATGACGGCAGCGTGCCCACCACGGGAGCAGGGCCAGCAGCCCTTGCTGTGCCTGTGCGCCTGCGGGGCTGGGTGCCAGGGGCCTGGGCAGGCGGGAGCCGGTGTCAGGGCGGAATCCAGGCCCGGGCAGCACAGGATGCCGGGACAGCACAGGGTATCGGGGAGGAGCGAGGCCCAGTCTGGGCAGAGTCCACCTGAGGCGCTGCAGCTGGAGGCAGTAAGGCAGCCCAGGGCTTCTGTGGGGAGTGCTGGGGCTGCCCTCGGGTCCAAGGGCTCTCTGCAAAGCAGGGGAGGGGGGATTTACCCTACAGGGATGTTTTGGGGGCTCATCTCTCAAGGGCAGCTGGGACTGGGGTTTTTTTGGGGTGGGGGGGCGGTCTCTGTTCTGCTGGGGGAGAGCAAAAAGTGGGGAAGAGGGGGATTCAGAGCTCTTCGGAGGACCTGGTGTGGTGCCCACCTCTGTGGTGTCAGCCCCACATTCTCTTTGTAGTGGCAACTCCCTGCGGAGAGCAGATCCACCAGGACGTGCAGGTGAGGGGTGCAGATGGGGACTGGCAGAGGGATGGGGCAGTTGAGCAGGGTCTGTGTGCCTGGGCTGTGCCAGGGTTCCTGATGCTGCCAGAGGGTAATGCTTGTTTCGGGGCCCAGACAAAAATGTCAGGTGCAGTTGGCAGCTCTGCTCCTGTTGCGCACAGGGATGGGGGGCTGAGCAACCCGGCATCTCCCTGCCCTTGTTCCCTGCACCCTTCTCGGCCAGAAAAATGGTGGCTGCAGCATGCAAAGTTACTGCAAATGGGAATTAAATTCCCTCCTGCACAAACACATCTGTGCATGTGAGCAAAGGGAGCTGGGGAGGATGGGGACAACGGGATGCCTGATCTTGGCATAGTTTTTTGGCTGAGTGGAAATGAGAGTGCCAGTGCCAGAAGACATGCGGGCATGTGCAGGCTGAGTGCAGGCATGGGCCCCATGTTTTGGAGCACGGGGAGCTTGCAGGGCATGGCTTGCCACAGTTTAGTGGCCTCTGTCCTTCCCATCTCAGGATTACTATGGCAAAGAGCTGCAGAAGTCAGAGGACCTCAAAACCAATGCGTGCACCACCTCAGCCAGGCCCCTTCCCAAGGCAGTGAAAGATGCTCTGGAGCGTGTCCATGAGGAGGTGGTGGCCAGGTAAACCCCAGGGTCTCTCCTCCTGCATCCCCATGGGCTGCAGCCCCTTCTCGGCTGTGCCATGGGCCACCTCCACCCTGCTCAGCTCTGCATCCACCCAGGTACTACGGCTGTGGTCTGGTGATCCCTGAGTGCCTGTCGTTGTGCTGGATCCTGGACCTGGGCAGCGGCAGTGGCAGGGACTGCTACCTGCTGAGCCAGCTGGTTGGGGAGCAGGGCCACGTCACTGGGATAGATATGACCGAGGGCCAAGTACGGCACAGATCTGGGGCTCCCCCTCATCCTCCCAGCAACCCCCCCACACTGTTCCCTTCCTCCTGCCAGGCTGAGGTGGCAAAGAAGCACATCGCCTACCACATGGATAAGTTTGGCTACCGGAAGCCAAACGTGGAGTTTGTCCATGGTTACATGGAGAAGCTGGGTGATGCCGGGCTGGCTGATGAGAGCTACGATATTGTCATGTAGGTGCCGTGCAGGGCACAGTCACCCCCAGTCCTGCTGCTTCCTGGGGCTGTGGGCTGGGTCTGCATCCCAATGTGTCACCTGCTTCAGAAGCACGTGTTAGGAAAAGGGAAATCCCACGCCAGAGTCTGGGCTAGAGTCTGGGAGTATAAACTGCGCTTTTCATGGTCAAATTGGTGTTTCCAAGTCCTGTGTGAAGTGATGGGACACACAGCAGCTGGTGGATGTGCAGCAGCTGGTGGTGTTAAGTGTGCAAGAGGCTGCAAATAAGCCTTGGTCTCCTCCTCCACAGTTCCAACTGCGTGATCAACCTTGCCCCTGACAAGAGTGCTGTGCTGCGGGAGGCCTTCCGTGTGTTGAAGGTGATGGTGGGAAGCTTGGGGTGGCCCTGTTGTTGGGGTGCCACTGAGAAGCAGCAAATGGGATCCAGCAAGGCAGGGGTGCAGGATGGGGTCAGAGGAGGGTGTCTCGGCAGAGGGACCCAAGCAGGGTAGGATATGGGGATTCCCAATTCTCCCTGCCCCTTTTGTCCCTTTGCTTCTTGAGGTCTCCCTTCACTCCTTGCTGCCTTCCAGCCTGGGGGAGAGATGTACTTCAGTGACATTTATGCCAGCCAGCGCCTGAGCGAGACCGTCCGGAGGCACCGGGTGCTGTGGGGTGCGTAGGGCTGTGGGATGGGGGTGACATGGCATGGGGGGACTGGACCTTTGCCTCTATCCCCCATGTCTGTGGTCTCATGCCAGGAGAATGCCTGGCAGGAGCCCTGTACTGGAGAGACCTGTACAGCATTGCTGAGGAGGTGGGGTTCAGCCCCCCATGCCTGGTCACCGCCAGCCCCATCACCATTGGCAACAAGGAGCTGGAGGGCATTGTCGGTGAGGATCCAGCCAAGCAGTGTCAGCTCTGGGCAGCTGTGGGGAGCTCTGCTGGGATCCCAACCCAGGTGTTCGGTGCCCAACCCACCACCCTCTCCCTTGTAGGTGACTGCCGCTTTGTTTCTGCAACTTTCCGCCTGTTCAAGGTGCCGGGTGGCACCCAGGCTGGGCCAGGACAGGTCATCTACAAAGGCAGGATCATGGGGCACGAGCGAGAGCTGGTGTTTGATGCCAACTTCACCTTCAAGGTGAGGGGAGACGTGCAGGGAAGGGTTAAAGCCAATGAAGC
>NW_008236478.1:8469184-8472890 GCF_000691975.1 Corvus brachyrhynchos
GTAAACCCAGGGGAGTGCAAATGGGCGGGAAAGGGAGACAGATACATGCGCTGCATTGTGGTAAAGGTAGAAGCAGGACATCCATGGTGGCTTCCTAGAAGCTTGGGTTTTGCGGGTGTTTCTTCAGGTTTTGGGCCAAGATGTGCCCCTGCTTTCACTCTCCCTATCATCTGGCTGGGTGGCTGGAGCCCCTGGGACATATATCCAGGACCCCAGGCCTGTGACCATTCCTCTGCCCCCAGGAAGGAGAGGTGGTGGACGTGGATGCTGAGATGGCTGCAATCTTGCAGAGCTCCAGGTTTGCAGAGGAGTTCCTGATCCGAGCTGGCGGGGCCAATGCCGCAGCACTGCAGGGCTGCTGTCGCAAGGGAGTGAAGGTTGGCAGAAGGCAGCTCTGTGGCTGGGCTAAGGAATTGGGACATGGGTGTCCCATGCCATCAGAGTTGCTCTGGGGTATCAGAGGGGCTGTGGCATGATACCATGACACCTGAGTCCTTCTGAGCTGGGCAGGAGCTCATGGGACACCAAGAATGGTGCCTGGTGCCTGAGTTGGGACAAAGTGTACCCCTACCCAAGCTGGAGTTCTCCAAAGGGGGGTCTTCTCTAACCACTGCAACATATCCATGGAGACTGGTGAGGCTGACAGCTGGACTTCCCTGAGGTTTCCCAAGGGGAGTCATCCTTCTCCTGACGGCATGGCTGTGCACAGCCTGCCCCAGGGAGCTGATGGCCCATCCTCACAGTTCTTTCCTGCCCATTGCTCTCGCGGCTGCTGATGGAAGAGCAGGCTGGCCCTGGCTGCCAACCCTGACCCTGCAGCACAAAGCATTCTATCTGCTGGAAGCCTCTCCCTTCTCCTTGGTGGTCCCTCCGGCCTGTAGATGGGCCAGGAGAGACAAGGGAGATAACACCCTGCAGCTGCATATCCCTGAAATACAGCCTTGTACTTAGGAAGGGGAGATTTTCTCAGATCTCTGTCCAAGGAGGCATTTCTCAGATAAAAGAAGAGCCAAAGTCCCAGACAAGCTCTTGGCTTATTCCTCGCCGCAGGGAAAAGCAGCTGGGGTGACTCAGGAGCTGCCCCCCATGATAGCTAAGGAGGGTCTGCTTGGGTTGCTCTGCTGGCAGGGATTGAACCAGGGGCAAATGCCACTTTCTCAGGTGCCTCTTGCTTCCCACTGGCCTGATCCTTCCCTGGGTTTTTCCCTGCCCTCCAGGAGAAGATCTGTGATCCCTTCCAGCTGCTGGAGCGGCTGACAGCCCCAGGTCCTGCCTGCTGTCCTGGTGGCACCTGTGGTCCCCCAGGGTGCTGCTGAGTGGCGAGTGGTGCCTCCACACCGTTGGAAGCCGGTGGGGTGAGAGGACTTGGCCCCAGTGACGTCTTCTACCTGAGAGCAAATAAATGTCTGAGCTCAAAGGCTGTGTGCTTGTGGCTGCCTCAGGGCTGGGGGGTGCTGTGCTTCCCTGGCAGGACTGGTGGGGCAGGTTGTGCCTGGTTGCAGTGAGGACCCATCCTGTGGGTCCCCTCAGTGTGGGGCTGGCAGTGGCTCTGTGGCTTGGGCACACAGGCAGGGACAGTCTGTCTCACTAGCAGCCCTGCAGCCCATTCCAGGAGATGGGGATTGCTCTCTCCTTCCCTGTGCAGTGCCACTGAGGTTTCTGTTTTCCCCCGGATTCCCATCTAGTTTGAAAGCCTTGAGTCCCCTGCAGGCATCGCACCTGCGGAGTTCTGCAGGGAAATACAGCAATTCTGGAAAAGCAGAAACGCATCCAGCTGCATCCCACAGCAGGCAAAGAGCAAGGTGCAGGGGCTTTGAGGCTGTGATGGGATGTGATGGGCTGCCTTCCTGCTGCCCAGCATGAATCCCACAGGACCTGGCCCACAGAAGGTGTTTGGGAAAAGCTGGGGGCTGCTGAACAGCTAAACTTAGAAATGAGGGACCATTTCCACCCCTCCTCACAGTGATTTTCCAGGGGGGACCAAATTTCCCATCTCTGCCACTTAAACATCATCTTGCTGTGGCATGAGAGAAGTTAAGAAGCAAAACCCAGTAAAATTTGGGTTCAAAAACAAACATGGGCCGTTGCCAAGGATGTTCTGCAGTAACAGTAGCAGCAGCTGAGGAGGGTCCAGGTGTTCAGGACCCCTGAAATTGTTGTGAAATTTTGTGGAATGACCTCACTGATGGGACCTTGGGAAGAAGAAGCTGTTTAATACACACACCCCACCCCCAGCCCTCTTCCTAGATTATTTACAAAGACTTCATCCAAGTCCCCAGTAGCTCATCCTGGGAGGTTTGCAGCAATTAGCTCCTGCTATCAAAGACAGTCTTCCCAGTGGGAACGGTAGAGCAGGTGGGGCAGAGGGGTCCTAGCTGCAAATCCCTTCATTAAAAAGACATGATTCCCTGGCTTGGCCTTTCAACTTGCCTGGGAAGAGCTGCACCCACAGTGAGATCCCCTCTCTGTGCATACAGAAAAAGGCCGCAGCTTAAATGCCACTGCATTTGCATAGCACTGTGTTTTTCCCAAGTTCTCAGCATGTCAGGGAGGAAGCAGCTAAGAGAACTTGACTTTGATGTGGAGCATTAGAGGTCTTCACCAGGTTGTTGATGCAGTGGTGTCCTCTCTGCCTGGCTTTGCTTGTGCACGCCCAGTCTTGGGGTTTTCAGCCACCAATGTATGAAAAGAGGAGTCCTGCAGCCCCATCCCATGTGAGGAACTTCAACATAATTTGTCCAACACCCCAGTCTGTGTATTTTGGTGATTGTAGAGATGGCCCAAATCCTGTCCTCCTAGTGTGAAGCTCTGCAGCATTGGTGTCCTCCCTCAGCAGGCAGATAGGGTGTTGTGATGGCAGCAGCCAGAAGTTGTGATGGTCTGATTCACTCTGAGGGGAAAGAGAAGGGATTCCTGAGTCCCTGTTCAGTGTGGTTAGCAGGGTGTCGCTGTGGCTCAGGGATACCTGTCACCTCCCTGGGGAACCAGGCCTGCGGAACTCCCTCAGGATGAGCTGAATGAGATTTGGAGATTTGGCTGTGACTACAGCCCCAGAGCACTGTGCTCTGCTCCACACTGTATTGGGTTGCCCTGCACAACTTATTCTTCCATTTTCCAAGCACTTAAACAGAAGGGAGGTTGTTTTACCTCCTCTAAAGGGTGTCAGCCACTACAAGACGCTGGCTGCTCCCATGGCTGTTCGTCTCTGTCTGTCCAGGATGCTGAACTGTTTCCTGGCTCCTTCATGACCGATGGACATGGAGCGATGATGACGGGGTGTGGGGTGTGTGTTGGGACAGCAGCCGCGGCCTTGGGAACAGCCGGGCTCTCGGGGCGGTGGGACATGGCACACGGTAGTTTACAGGTGCTTTCCTGAATCGGGGCTGTCGGCCCTCCGTGCATCCATGCACTGAGGATGAGCGGAGCGGGACAACCGGGGCGGCTTCGGACGTTCTCCATGGGAGCTCCAAACCCCGGACCCGCTCGCCCCACTCCCCACAGGGCGGCGGAGCAGAGCAGAGGTGAGGGAGCAGCATATTTAATGGTTAAAACCAGTATTTAATGGTTAATTCCGCTCTCAGGCGCGACGCAACTGAGGAGGTGTCGGGGCGGACGGTGCCCGGGGGCCGCAGTGTGACGGCTCGATTTCTGAACGTCGCACGGTACTGCAGCGGCGGCGGCTCGGGGCCGACCAGGGAACGGGCAC
>NW_008236478.1:8474189-8482275 GCF_000691975.1 Corvus brachyrhynchos
GTGGGGCCCGGGGCTCCCGGAGGGCGGGCAGGCGGCGAGGGGCCGGCGGGACCCCCGCCCTGGGGTGAGACCACTTGGATCTACCATGACGGCGAGGACACCAAGATGATTGTGGGCGAGGAGAAGAAGTTCCTGCTGCCCTTCTGGCTGCAGGTCATCTTCATCTCACTCCTCTTGTGCCTCTCGGGCATGTTCAGTGGCCTCAACCTGGGCCTGATGGCCCTGGACCCCATGGAGCTGCGCATCGTGCAGAACTGTGGCACGGACAAAGAGAAGAACTACGCCAAGCGCATCGAGCCTGTGCGGCGTCAGGGCAACTACCTGCTGTGCTCCCTCCTGCTGGGCAATGTCCTGGTCAACACCACGCTTACCATCCTGCTGGACGACATTGCCGGCTCTGGGCTGGTGGCCGTGGTGGTCTCCACCATCGGTATCGTCATCTTCGGCGAGATCGTGCCGCAGGCTATTTGCTCTCGGCACGGCCTGGCCGTGGGCGCCAACACCATCTTCCTCACCAAGTTTTTCATGATGATGACCTTCCCGGCCTCCTACCCTGTCAGCAAATTGCTGGACTGTGTCCTGGGCCAGGAGATCGGCACGGTCTATAACCGTGAGAAGTTGTTGGAGATGCTGCGGGTCACCGACCCTTATAACGATCTAGTCAAGGAGGAGCTCAACATTATCCAAGGAGCCCTGGAACTGCGCACCAAGACTGTGGAGGACGTGATGACTCCCCTCCGAGACTGCTTTATGATCGCCGCCGAGGCTGTGCTCGACTTCAACACTATGTCCGAGATCATGGAGAGCGGTTACACCCGCATCCCTGTTTTTGAGGGTGACCGCTCCAACATTGTGGACTTGCTGTTTGTTAAGGACCTGGCTTTTGTGGACCCCGATGACTGCACGCCACTCAAGACCATCACCCGCTTCTACAACCACCCGCTGCATTTTGTCTTCAATGACACCAAGCTCGATGCCATGCTGGAGGAGTTCAAGAAAGGTGGGCTCGTGCCTGTGGCGGGTGCGCGGTGGGGTCAGCATCTACCTACTTGCAGCAGGGGAGCTCTGCAGGGGGGCCTCTGGGGTTCCTGCTCGCGGAGGGGTGTGGGAAGGTGCATTCTGGACAGTGAGTGACCAGTATTTAGGCATCTGCCAGGTCTGCTCGTTCCCTGGGCCAGAAAGCTGATCCACGTCTGGGATGTGCCCCCAGCCTTTTTTCCCCCACTGCACTGGGATGTGTGTGTGGGCGTAGTGCCAAGCAAGGTTGTTTTCTTTCTTGCTTTTTCCAGTCATCTGTCCGTTATAGTGAGAACCAGTGACGGGAATCTGCGCCCATTCCTTGGCTGTGTCTTCTCTGTGCTTTTTCAGCTGGCCTGACGGGGAGGAGTGGGTGGGCTGCTCGGGTGCCTTTCAGGCTCAGTGCACACACGTGCTGAGATAAACAAGGCGTTTTAGCTCCATTCATAGGCTCAGCCAGCCGACCTCAGCTCCCTGCTCGTGTTCTAGTTACTTTGATTGACACTTTGATCTTGTAACTCATAAATCATTTCAGTGTCTTAAAATATGTTCCAAAGCACCTGTTGGTGCTGCACTTCAGAGTTACAGCTCTTTTTTCCCAGGCTTCCCTGTGCCTCAGGACCACAGCCTCAGCAGAGACGTGACCCTTTCTACCTCTTTGGTGTAGCTTGGGTATTAGTTGCATCAGAACGGGACTGAGGCTTTCCACCTTTGTCTTAATTGTAGGTGGTGTTGACTTGACAAATGCATCTTAATTCTTGTTAGAAGCTCTTGGTTATGAGAAAGGGAAAACCTCTTTTTGTTTTTCTTTTAATATCTGTTCTTGTCTGCAAGCCAAATAATAATGTTCTATGGCCTGTGCAGGAGGGAGCTTTCAAAGTAGCTGTTAAGTGAAATTTCAGACAGATTGGATGTGTGGACTCCTGTGCTGGAAAAAGAAAGGCCATTGGGAGTGCCACCAGACTGTTCATACCCAGGGAGATCTGCTCAAAGTACCACAGAACAGCATGGTTCCTGGGAGGTGATTTGCTTGAGAGGGGAAATCTAGTGGGGAATATTTGAGTTCACCTTTTATTAACTGCAAAAGTAACCTTGAAAAAAACTTTGTGGATTGGTGAATGTTCTTTCCAGATAAGTTTAAATTGCAACTTAAGCTTCAGGTGCCGTTTTGTCCACATGCTAAGCTCTGGTGGCATGGCATTTGATCTTCTTCATCCTGCTTAATTCAATATTGGGGATTTGGAGGCTTACCTCATCTTTATTTCATCTTTGTGGATAGAAGGTGAGCATACTCCTGCTTTTTACTGACCGGTGCAGCAGTGGTTATCTTTATCTCTTTCAGTCTGTGTGTAGAGATGGGGAAGTCTTATTTGGTTTTGGAGGTGTTGAAGGAGAGATGAGGGAGAGCCTCCCTTGACTGTGGTTTCTATGCTGCAGGATCTGCAGCTTGGATGTGGGAAACTCAGGGATGTCACTTAACTGTTGGCTGGTTAAGGTGGATTTTGCTGCATGTGCAAGTAGAGGGTGGTTCTTCTTCCCCTCAGTCCCTGTTGTTCAGACTCCAGATAGCACAATAGGGTTCTTAGCCTGTAGTGAGACTTGTGGGTGTTTTCTAGTTCTGTATGCAGCAATGTGTCTGAAGAAATGGATGTTTATTTCCCTTGTCTGAAAGTATGCTAACACTCCTGTGTGTTAGCATAGCAGTCCTTTTATTTAACAGCTGGGAGAATTAGGTGTGCGCTTTAATCCTGCGAGTATGGCCAAGCCAAATGCCTCCTTACAGTTCCTGAAACTGGTGCTTCAAATAGGCTCCTTAAAAATTCTCCTGGATGGCTTGGAGGGTGCAGACTGGAGATCACTTTCCCTGGTAGCCAGAGGGCTTCTCTTGCCTGCGCTAGGAAACATCCCAGTAGCACAAGTTCAGGATCACTTCCTAATGTGTGTGTTCCCTCCTGAGATAGCTGAGTCGTGGAATAGTCTCTGTAGTTGGGAATTAATTCAGGCTCATTTGAGCATACGTAAATGTTGCTGTGCTGGTTGGTCTGTATGGGCAAGCCCTGTGTTAGGATCAGCTCTGTCTTAACTGGTTTCTCTTTAAAAAGTGCAGATATAGTGGAAATAAGTGGCTTCCATTGTGTCCTTTGAAATGAATGTAAATAACTGATAGCTGGCTTGATCTGGCATAGCACAGTGCCTTTTGCAAGGGCTCTTCCAACTTTCTTCTTTAGAACAACCTTGCCAAATTCCCATGAGAATGTACAAATTAAGGGCGAGAATCAAATTGCATGTTACTCTCCAGTAGAGTGTTGGAAATAAATAAGCTTACAGTTTTTAATCATTCCCTTCCCATCAGTGATCTTCTGCCACAGCCAGCTTGCTTCAAAACTCACAAGTGTGTCTTTTTTTGATAGCCAGGCCCCTGCTACCACTGTTGGGTGCAACAGGCAGCTCCTGTGATAGTGCTGTCAGGTAATACCTTTAACTGATTTGAGGAGAGAGGATGGTTTCTTTTTTGATAATTAGCTGGGTGGGTGGGGTTTTGAAACTCACATTTTGGGCAGAAGCAAAACATTCTTAACCTAAGTATGGAGTGGAAGCTTACAGGGAGGAGATTAAAAGCCAAGCATGGCAGGATATGCATCCTTATGCTGTTGCAGAAGATGAAATGGGTAGTTCTGTAGTTGTTTCTAGTGCTTAGGCTGAACAGCAGGAGGATTTGGTGGTGGGCCTATTGTTAACATTCTTTGACCACAATTGTAAAATAAGTATCTGTTTCACTTCCACGCTGCCAGGCAAGAAACTTAATTTTAAAAGAGCTTCAGCATGTTCCCACTCCCTTGCCGCTCAAATCTCCTGAAGTGTGAATAAACATGATTCCTGAAGCAGTCCACAAACAAGCTTCTCCTCTAAAAAGCATGGTTTACTTGCAAATAAATAAATAGCTTTTGAAATAGGTGCAATTTTTCTCTTCTAAAAACAGACCTTAAACCTTTACCAGAGCTGTCAAATCCACTTGCCTACAGGTTGAGCAGGCTGAGTGCTTAACTTGAATTCAATCATTCAAATTTAATGCAATGGAGTCTAAGGTACCTTTTCTACTGGCTGAGGAAAGGACCTGCCTGACTTTACTTAGAGCAAAGAGGTATCTAGTTTGAAATGATTTCACTCTGAGCTAATCTGATGTTGGCTGTTGCTGTAAAGGGGAGCAAGGCGTTACCTGTTCCAGGATTGATTTGTCGTGGCTCCTAATCTACAGCAGAGAGTAAAAGAGCTACAGAGTCATTTTTAGAAAGAAGCTGGTGAACTGTCTCCACAGATCTCCTTTTTCTTGTCAACATGTGTGTGGACCTGCTTTTTGTTGTTGTTGTGGTTGTAGTTTTCTGTTCCTTTTTGACAGTCTTCCTAGGTCTCTGCTTAAATGTTCTCTGGCACTTGCTCTTGGTGCTTTTCAGGCAGATCTCTGCATGTGTGATCCTAAATCCAAAGCTTTCTATTTCTAGCTCCCTGTCTGCTGGAGCTACAAAAATTCAGCTTGAAAAGCCTCACATTGTAATACTAATATTTCCAGATTGGCCCACTTTCTGCAAGCCATTGTACAGCTGTGTTCCTGGTGGCCTGGATGGCTTTGGAGGGCAGCAGTTTCTCAGTTGGAGTTCTCCTTATCTGGGAACTTTGAGTCATATGTTTTGATCTTATTTATATCTGTTTCCACTATTATTTTATACTACAGATCCGAGCTTACTAACCTGTTGCAAAGAAGCCACAATAACTGTGCAGCAGTTCTGAGCTCTTGTTTTCTGAATCACATGGCAGCCTTGAGAAAACTCCTGGATTCCTTATTAAAATCATTGCCAACTGGACCTTAAAAGATCTGTCCTTCCTAAAAACAATGTATTTAGCTTGATCGATACTTTCTTCAGGCTCTGTTGTTCTTGTATTGTCTGGTTTTAGTAGCATGTATGTTTGGTGGCTGTATTTAGAGTGGATGTTGGGGAAAAATGTCCATTTTTTTTCTCATTCCTCTTCCTCCTCAAAAGAAAACCAAGCCCCAGCAGCCTGAAACATAAACTTCTGACTTTTGAGTGCAGAGAAGAATACTTAGACCTACTTCTCTTTTGAGCATAGAGATCCTGTTTTTGGAAACAGGTACAATAGCAAGTAATTCCTAGCCCACGGATCCAAAGTTGTGCATCACTGTTGTTAGTCTGAGGGGTTTTTTTTCTGTTATTAGGTCACTTGGCCTGAGGAGCTTTTTTTTTTTTTTACTAGGTCACTTACCTTTCTGGTGCAGCTCTAATCCAGGTTTGTAGGTGGCTTCTTTACTGGTTCCTTTCAAGTTTTATGACCTGCTGAATCTGAGTCCAGTCTACCCTTGAGTAACTTTGATTTAGTAGGTCTGAATGCTCACTTTCTAGTTTATCTAGCAGGTTGACTGTCTCCTGGGTGCATTTTCCGTGTAACCCTGTGACTGCAGCATTACGAGAAAGTGGAAGAAACTACATAAATCCTTTCTGGGATTATGAAAGGCACGTAAAACTTCTTGGAAAACAATATCGTTTTCAAGGCTGCTTAGCTAATAAAAGGCACCTCCTCCGATCCTTTTGGGGAAATTCATGTTACAGAGAGGGTGTTGAGGAGGTCCAGTGTGGAGACTTTGTGAAGAGAGTAGGAGAGTGGTAGGTGGGAAGGAATTTGCCACCAAGAAGCAGAAGTCTTAGCATGCTATGCCTGCAGATTTATTCCCTGAACAAAAATTGCATGTGGGGGTGGGGGTTGCCTCGTGACAAACTGTTCCTTGGCTGTCTGACAGCGCAGCACCCGCAGGTACTGCACTGCCAAGAGCTTTGCTGGCCTTGCAGAGCTCCTGGGGGATGCGTGCTCGTTCCACTGGAGAGCAGCGGATGTGGGTTACTGCAGGCAGCCCCCCTGCTGGTATGCTGAGGGAGAGGCGCCAAGGGGAATGCATCAGGGAACAGCTCCAGTTCTTCCTGGGCTCCCGACTGGGAACGTTTTATAGGGACCAGGAGAAGAGAGGCTACTAGGAGAGCAGCCTTGGTGAGGAGCCCAGCTGAGGACTCCTTCTGGTGCTGAGAGTAGGAAGAAACATCTTTCAGGTGACTGGCAGGGAGAGGAATAAGTGAATTGAATGGCTTAAGCAGTAGAGGTTTGAGTTTGATGCCCATGTTGGATATAATTCTTTGATTGCTTTTTAACCGATTGTTCGCAGCTCTTGTCGTTCGACAAACACAAGAAGCTTCCTCCCCTCAGCTGTTTGCTCAGTTAGCAAATGCTTTCCTGTGCTGAAGCTGATGGGAGTGAATTCCACCACAAGTGAACCATGCTCCTATCTGCTTTCTCTGTGTCTGTAAACGTTATCTGTAATAGGCACAGATGTAAACTTCAGGTCAGTCTGTGCAGCCAACAGCATTTCACAGCCAGTTTTGGAGCAGGATAGACCAAAGGAGTAGAATGTCAACTTCTGAGCAAACTCATTAGTGTGTGAAACTGATCAGGTAGTTTAACCATTGCAGTGTCCTTCCAGGTCTGAGAATTTTTTTGAGTTTCTTTTTTTTTCTTGGCTGACATGAGGTTCTGAGGAGCAGAACATTTTCTCAGTGAACTTCAGTTGACTCTGAGGGCATAAGAACAATAACAGCGAATCCTCTGCAGCAGGTCACTTCTGACAATGGCTGGGGCTGCTTAGAGAAAGTATTAGAAAAGAGCCAATTTATTTTGTTCCCTACGGAAGCTTACTGATCTCATCAGGCTGTGATTCAGGAAGTTCTGGGACTAAAGATACTGTCTTTATTAAATAGCCCTAGATGCTTATTTCTCTCTGTGAGTATGTCTGATCAACACTGAACCTTTGTCAGCTCTTGCACAGAAACAAACACCAGTAGTTGGTGTCTCCTGTCTGTAGCTGTGTAGTGCTAGTGGCAGAGAAAGGTGGGTCTAGAAGTACATTTCTGATTGTCAGTTATGTATGAAGCCATCCAAAGGTAGGTTTTGTTTTGTCAGGCTATGGTGTCACTCTAGCTGGTAATTTAGGAAATGAGGACATGAGCCACCTCACACTTCATATGTGTTATGAGCCCGAGTCCCCTTCCTGTGTTATTGAAGGAATCATTATAGTGAGGGGAAGTATTGTGGGGGTTATTAGGCTGCTTAACTTGGAGCGTCAGTGCCACTAATAACTGTGACAAGATCTACTCATCTTCCTGGTGTTGTCTGGTGTCAGATTTTGTCTTGCTCACTTGGAGGGCACACATCCCACTGCGCAGGAATTAAGACCTGGAGGATTCAAAGTAGTTTCACTACTTCACCTCTTTTAAACATTTAATGTCCTCTCAATATTAGGAGTCCTAAGTCAGTCTTACAGCAACTTAGTCAGGATCAAGTAGGCAGAGAGTGAAAGCAGTGGCTGAGCAGTGTTGAGTGAGTCTATCCACCACCCAGCTGTGCTTTTTTCATTAATATTTAGCAAGAGCTCACTTTTGCATTTGCTTATGTGCCTCTACAGAGCTGTGGTGCAATTGCCAGTCTAGGTAGGCCAATTGCACTTCAACTATTGAGTCCCTTCCAATTTCACTAATGGAGCTTATAAAACTAGCCCTCAACACAGGATACTCTGAACCATACCCCAGTGAGTGCGACCTGGCACTCTCATTAATTTGACAAGGTCCTGAATTACAGCCTACCAGCTACAAATAGGAGTGTAAATACTTGGTGCTAATGAGCTACTGCCCACAGCACATGGCTAACAGTCCATACCAGGTGGTTGATCCAGCCTGGCTCCTGCCAAGGTCACTGAGTCATTTCAGGACTATCAAGCAATGGGGTTTTGTTTCACTTTTCACCAATTTATAATCATAGAAAATGAGACGCATAAATCTGTCATTAACTTTCCTCTGGAGGAATGCATCTTTTCCATTGGCCAAGAAATCTGCATGGCCCAATATTTGGTAGAAGAAGCTATGCTGGGAATAAACTAGGGCTAAGTGTGATGGTATACAAAGCATCTGTGAGAAGGGCATGAAAAGAAAGACTGGTTAAAGAACTATACGGGAAA
>NW_008236478.1:8482285-8498729 GCF_000691975.1 Corvus brachyrhynchos
AAAGAGATGACCTCATCACCTCAGTGTAGGTGGTCTTACAGAGAGGTAGACGTAGGGAAGAGAAAGGGATGGCTTGGAACAGGTGAGGTGTTCCTATAGTGTTCTAAATAGCTTTTTGTACAACATGGGCTAGTAAAGTTCTGATTCTGCAAAACATATTGTTATGAGTTGAGTCAGAGGAACTGAAGTTTTCCCATAGCTTCTTAAAGAAACCTCCAAACCCAAAACCAAACACCAACAAGAAACCCACCAAAACCCCCTCTAATGTTATGACTCCAGGACATCAAGCCATACAGTGTCTTTCGCAAAGTGGGCATAGAAGAACCAGGTCCCTATTTGACACTCCAGCTTGAAACACAAAGTTGCAATAGCAGAAGGAGAGATGACAGTGAGAGCCATCATGCTTGGAGAGGAACTGAATGTTCTTTTGGCTTGCCACTGGAGTTGCATGTACCAAATGTTCTTAACACAGCGGCCAGGTCAGCTTATCTTTGCGTTCTTCGTCTCAGTAATAATGCAGCTTTGATTCTTTAAAAATTGCCTCCACTAACTCACTCCATTTTTTGTCCTCCTTTACTCAGAAGTGTTCTGTTCCCTGTTTGTGGCTTTGTCTGTAGTAGCTTTCCGCTCTGAAGGGTCATAGGTAGGGGCCCTTGGGAATCTTTGAGCCATTGTTGTCGTGTTTTCTGTTAAAATTGTCTGGGAGCCTTCCAGAGTTTTGGTAGACAGACAGTTTTCACTGAAGTGAAGAGTAATTTTCAGGATTTTCCACACTTCCATGCTGTCTATGGGGCATCATGTAAGTTGTTTGCCGTTGAGGATTGGGTTGTTGTAGTTCACAACCTGTAATGCCAGAGGTGTTTCTTTGTCTGAGTTGGCTGGCATGTTGAAATTGGGTTCTTACATGGGTGTTTGTGGGTTTTTTTTTTTTTTTTTTATATGAAAACATGACTCAGACTTGCTCTTCACCTACTGGTGATGATATCTGCTTAAAACGACTAGTGAAAGAATACTAGATAAACAACTTGTCTTGTAACCAACTTGTCTTAAAATATCCAAGCCCTAGATTAAACAGAAACCTCAAAGTGTAGAAAGCTTGTGTGGTTGGGACTTAATTGTGTCTCTTTATATTGAAGCATTTCACTTGTGAATTGTTTGGTATAATGATTTCAGTGTTTATGAAACAACAGCCCTTCTCATCAAGGAATTGTATTTTGAAGGACAGAGTAAGTGTGATGCCTGTCAATCTGGGAGCTGAAACCTGATGATTGTGGAGGCCCTAAGAGTTTGCAAGTTAACAGGACTCTGCTGCAGTTACTAATTAACCAGGCAAGCGCTTTACTCCAGCCAAAGGCACTGGAGCCAGGAGATGAATGCATACATTCAGCACTAAAGATCTATATAGTTATGTTTTCTGTAATGCTTTCTGTTGGGATTGCACCATTCGTTTGCCGGCAGTCCCAAAAGGAGCCGCTCTTCAAATGAGAGCGGTGTGGTAACATTGCTCTCTGCAGGGTGAACTGTGCCCTTGAGACTGGGCTCCTGCTTCCTTGAGGTTCTTTCCCGCAGCAAGTGTGAATGAAAGGTGGGGTTTTCTTTACAGTGAGTTTTTTTTATGGTGGTATAATCTCTTATAGTGATGTGACAGAGCCTTTTGTGACAGCTGATCTTTGTGGAGTTGAACAAGGCTTTATTTTCCCCATTTGTCCATGAGTAAAGAGGGCAACAAAAATGCTGATTCTGCCTTGGTTGGATACTCTGCTGCCAACAATTCTAAGAAGGATCTTGCCATTTCTGGTTTTCTTCCAGGACTCCACCTCCGGCTTTCAGAAGATTGTCCTACGTACCCTTTGCACTGGGGGGTTCAAAGTGCAGCCTGCAGGACCCCTTTCCATGCAGCAGTTATGGGAGGACAAGTTGCCTGCTTTTATTGCTTGTGAATTGCAATTGTCAGCGATTTCTAGATTCCTACAAATAGGAAGAAGATCTGCTGGTGTGAGCCTGTTCTTGATAAAAATTTACAATCTGGCATTGAAAGTAGGTGTGGCTGTGGGTTTTAGGCAAGCTGCAGGCTTAGTTCTTCCTATCTTGCCTGGGACATCTTTCCGTTGGAAGCAAGAACAACACTTACAGTTACAATTCCCATACACAGCAAGTGCAGACAGGGACATTCAGTTGATATTACAGGGCATCTAGTAAAGAGGCTTCAGTTCAATTTTTTACTAGTTAAAGTAGGCCAGAATTGTCAATTAGAGTTATTCAGTAGCTCTAACTTGAACTCCAAGGGGCGTCACTAAGTTTTTGATTCAAGGTGGATAAATTAGTGTGATATATTTTGCTCTGTGAATTTGTGTGGGGTTTATTTTTTCCCCTGCTGTGTAACTGAGGTATGTGTACAGATAAAGCTTTTTGGCTTTTTGACGTTCAGCTTTTATTTAAATGTCTTCATGCAGTGTATGGGGATTGGGTGAGGAAGAATCTCTCAAAGTACCTTGGAGACTCACTGCATTAGGTCTTCCTTTTCCTCCAGCAGAGTAGAGGAGTAAGAGCTTCCTCACTGGAAGCTGGGGCAGTGGACTGTGAGTAGCTCACCGTGTGGACTACATGGTTGTAGAGGTATGGGATTTATGCTGTTTTTCAGATGTGATCTGGTCTTGTCGTGTGCTGGTTCCCTACCCTCATGGGGAATAACTTCTGTCTTCTTGTTGATGTTCTAATTTGCCTGGAGCCTTTTGGAGTGGTTAGGTTTGAAAACACTAATTTCAAAACAGTGAATTTCAATAACTTCACACTGCTCACGGGGAGTATTTTTTTTTCCTTCTCTTAGTGTTGAAGAATTGCTTATGCTATGTGGATGGGATTTCTCCTAGAGAAATCAAGATCCCTATCCAAATCATTGTCTATATCTCTCAATAAAAATGCTGTACAGTGTACTTCAGACCCAATGTCAGCTACTAAAGGTTTTAGTGCTCCCTTGCAAGAGAAATAGGAGACTTTCTTGTATCTCGTGTAGAGGAAAGCCAGCCTCTGATCCTTCTGTACTAGTGTGATTGTGTTTTACAGTGACCCTTACAGGGATCACAGCCCACTTAAAGCTCTGATCCCATATGATGGACCCAGCCTCTCCATCATAATCAGGACTGACAGTTTTCTAGGTCTTTCTGTTCGTTTGACAGAGACCCAGAGGGGATTTGCGATCACTGAAGTGAAACTGCTTTACCAGTAGTGTGCTAGTTTAATGCAGCTTGTGTTGTGTTGTCTGAAGGCTCCCAAGGAGAACCTGGAAATGGAGAAGTTGCACAGTTCACCCTGTAGGCAGACTTGGTGTGGGGTGAAGCTTCCCAGTGTGGGAATCCCCTGAGGTTAGAGCTTGAGAAAGGCAGCTGTGGGAGTGAAAAAACTTAATTACCTACTGGATGCAGGCTCCAAGAGCTACAGCAATCTGTTGCTTGATGCCAATCATAGAGCTGAACCTGTGAGTGCTGTTGTAATGTGTCCAGTCAACGAGCAAGCAAATAGAGTAGTTTTCTTTTTTCCTGCTTTCTTCAGTGCCCCTGGGGTTAAGGGTGGGAATGAAGGTTTCCCTGTGCTGTGTGATGCACCACAGACGGGAATCCCAGTCTCTCCTCCTCCTCTCTGCATGGGAACACTTGCTGTGCATGGGATAAGAGGTCTACCAGGAGAGCTCTGATGTCAATGGCTCTATTCTGTTAAGGTTTTTTTTTTTCTTTCCAGAGCAGCTGTTTTGAATTTTCCAGTCTTTGCTGTAATCTTTGAACAAGCTTTATTTTATTATGAGAGAGACACTGTGGAAGCATGTAGGGTAGAGTGAAGACACACATACATTTTAGTGTTGAGGGCATTTTCATTTCTGATTCCTGGCCTGGAAACTGGGTTTAAACTTGTTGCTTGCCTGCTGTTTGAACATGGTCCAGTGGTAAGAGGCTTTAGTACATTTCTTCTTTGCAAATCATCAACCTCACATCTTCCAGTAAAGGAAAGAATTTGGGAATATAGCTTCCAAGAGTAATAGCCTTCTCAGCACTATGCAATGCACAGGCTCCAACCAAAAAGTTCCAAGGAAAATATTCAGAAAGGGGGAAGTTGTCTAGCTGTAATTCCTGATGGTTTTGTATTTAAACTATTTGGTTTTGCAGAGAGATCAGTGCATGTTTTTTTTTTCAGACAGACATGCAGCCATCCTGGAACTAATAACTACGTGGACTATCTTAATCCAAGCATGGGTTAGAGAAATGAAGAAAATGTCTCTTACCAAGTTTGTATTGATGATGCTCTGTAGTTTGCCTTTGTTCCCACTATCTGATTAATCTCTACCTGGAAACACACCTGAAAGTATTGGAGGCTGTTTCTAGGTACCCTGTCTTCTACCTGAATCCACCTCTTGATCAGCAGAAGGAGTTGAGTGCCTCGAGCAGTGCTTGAAAGGTTCAAAGGAGGATGCTGAGCAAAGAGCCACCATGAAGAAGCTGGTAGGCTTGGGGATTTGAGTGGTGTCTGGGTCTATTTCCTTTGAAAAGCGCTGGGACAGCAGTGTCCTGCCAGTTTTTAGAGTGAACATTTAGGAAGGAATGAAGTGCTTTAAACGCCAAAGATTCTTTTAAGAAATAAGGTTATCTTAACCATCCTCTCCAGTGCTGCAGTTAGTAGTTGTGACAAGGAATGAGTGTGTACTGTGATTAAACATGTACTCACAGTGAGAGCCAGCATGTAGTTCCTGGGAGGAAGAACTCTTGCTGTGGTAATGCTTGTGAACAATTCTCCTAACAAAAGGAATTCTCATCTCAGTGTTTTCTGTGACTTTGAGGATGATTGGGACATTAGAAAAGACCTCAAGATATGACCAGATGCAAAAGTTCTTACAAATAGGAACAAATTTTTTTGGGGTTGTTTTTCTTTTTAATCCTTGTAAAACTGAGACTTAATTTTCCTATTCCTGCATTTCTTTTCCTTCAAAATGGAAAAATGACCCAAGGAAATAAAGGGCATAACTCCTTCAACTGAGTTGAGAACTGGGCAAGGATAAAGTGGTGGCTTTTATCTTTTGGATTTCCTAGCACTGTCCAAAGCTGTAGTTGATTGTGATGCCTTCTCCTTGTGCTTCAAATACTTTGCTGTAGAATGAGGACTCATTTTTCTCCTTTCCTCTATATCAACTGAATTGGTTTTGTGGGAGCCAGTATGTTTCAGCTTGTCTATTGTAATTTAGGTTCTGTAATAGGAATTTGGTTTAATGTTCATGTCATAGCTTCATTGCATGATGATTGCAACTTTCTTTAGACTGACAGCCCCTCCAGTGACTCAGGTTTTGTTTCTCTTGCCCTGAGTTGCTTGGCTGTCAATGTCTTCAGTGTTTTCACTCCTTTTTCAGATCAATGTGTAGTTCTCCTGGCACTATATGTTAGCAGTAGGTGAGGAAAAACAGAAAGAGACTAGGCAACAGATGAGATGAGGCCATCCACTAGGCAAGTGTGTGGAGACAGTTAAGGTGACTGTCCCATGGTTAGTGCTCTGTTTTTGTGCAGCTTTCTGGCTACTAAAATTGCTGCTGTAGAGTTCGTTGTTGGGTGCTTTCTTACCTCTTACTGGCGCAGAGAGGGGTTTGATATGTTGTTTTTTCTTTACTGTGTCAGAGATGCCATTTATCCTTTTATCCTGTGCTGCTTGGCATTTGCTTTCAGACTGTTTTAAACTAATGTCCAATTTAGGATTAATTGTGTACTAAATACTTTTCTGTTTTTCTGGACTGAAAACCTTGTAGACAAGTCTTTAAATGGCAAACCTGTTAGTGCTTAAATTCCCAGTGTTGAGGGATATGCAGGTGACTGTCCTTTTTTCTTGTTGGTGACAAGGTGGTAACCCAAGTATGATTAAATATGTTGGCTCCCTCATGAACCAGAAAGTCTCGAGCTCTTACTCCTGGTGCCACTGGAAAGTTGTTCTTGCACCATGGACAGGTCAGTTATACCAGAGGGTAACACTGCACTGTCCCTCACTGCCACCCATTCCAAGGAATCTTGAGCAAGCTGGCTAAGAGGGGTGCAGTGGCACAGATCCAAGTCTGTTCTCACTGCTGGTGAATCCTATTCATTTGGGATAAAAAGGATGGCTTAGTTGGACTCTTCCCTTATTCCATGTGCAGTGATGTGATGTGGGGAAAGTGCAGCCCACCAGACATTTTTCAGCAATTAAGGGGGTGTGCAAGACTTGTCCTTGTGATGGTCCAACCCTGCTCCAGGGTGGTGCAGGCAGCCTCCTCCATATGCCACTCAGTGTGTCCTGCTTTTCCTGAGGGTATTGTCAGAGACTGGGTTCTGTCACTGCCTGGTGGTTGTTCCCTAGGGTGCAGTTGCCTCTGTGACACGGAATTGAAAGGACCTGTGTCCTGATGATACCATTATCACTATGTCTCTTTATGCTTCCGCAAATGACTGATGTCTGATTAAAGTGTCTGTTAGTGCAGAAGCTCGGTGTTGACTTGTAATCCAGGGCACCATTTTTGCTGGCATGAAGAGATGTGCTGTGCTTGTGATCATAGTGACCTGGCTCTTTATTGTTTTCTTTGACAGAGGAGATAGGAACAGGAGGGAGGAGCTGAGAATTTTCCTGCTTGTCCCATTCAGAAAATGGATGTGACTGGGACAGTGAAGGCGTGATCTGTTTTCTCATCCCTGTCCCAGGAGTTTGGCTTGTGCAGGGAAGGCAGGGACAGGGACTAGTTCATTCTTCTTCCTTTGACTCACTAAATGAAGAGGTGAGGGAATGGTACCCTTCAGTAAAGTGTGAATTCAGAAGTCTCATTGAAAAAGTTGCTACTGAAAGTAACAGAAGTAGATTTCTAGTTTTAGATAATTATTTTTCCTTAATTTTTAATCCCTTTGTGCTGGAACAGGGACCTGAAGGGAGTGATGGTGGGACTAGGTAGGGCAGCCTTTGCAGCAAGGAGATGGGAGTGTTGCAACCTTTGAGTTGCTAATCTTTTGAGGTGGCATGGATAGATGTCTCATTACCCTCACCGCAACGAAGGCACGGTTTTATCTGTGACATACCAAGCAAATTGCCTTTTGCCTCAGAGATGGTGCAGGGTTGTTAAACCTGTTTGGCTTCGAGGCAGTCATTCTGTGGATTCTCTTTATCTACCCCTGTGAGGGTCAGGAGGCCTGCAGAGGCCACCCTCCTCTTCCATGTCTGATGTCTGCTCTGCAGGACCAGCACTTAAGGCAAAAGCTTCTGTGTTGGGTAAGGGCTTTTTTAGTAAGTGCTTTCAAAAATAGCAGTAGATTGTCCCTCCGGGTCAGGTGAGGGAGCTGCAAGGCTTGCGGGGAGATCTGCAGCCTCAGTTAGACAAACCAGGGACTGCTGTGCTCAAGTACGATGTTTGAAGATCTAACTAGAGAAATCGAATGTTGAACTAGGTTTACAGTTTGATTTTAAATTTGATGCTAAATTCTGGTAGTCAGTTGTTATCTGGTTTTTATGTCCCTATCAGAATAAGCTGTTTTTAACATAAATGACTAACTGCATTAGTGTCAGTCAAAATGTTAACTTCAGCATGAAGAAACAATTGATCTGCATCATGATCACTGCCAAAATGCATCTGTGGGTATGTGTTCCTTGGTATGTCACACATCTGTAGCAGGTGGTGATAATACTGAACAAAGCTGTGAGCATTTCTGTTTGCTTTTTTTTTTTTCTCCCAGCTATTGCAAGCTCTCTGAGATTGCTGAGACAAGCCTGTGTATAAGGGTGGCTGAGGAGAATCCAGAAGCCCTAGGAAGAGAGGGAAAGTAAGAAAACAGCAATTGTTCAGTGCATGGGAGAAGTTTAAAGCATAAAATGCAGAAAATGAAAACTATCCTAAAAAGAAGAGTAAAACCTACTGATGAGAGTAACCATTAAAGTGTCTGACCTCCCTCTGCTGCACTTGTCACAGCTAACACGTTCCTGCCTTGCTGTTTGTGCTCGCCTGTGTTTTTGGCACGTCTCTGCGATCCATTTAATGTTACCAAAACAGGTGCCACGTACACACAAGCAAAAGAGCTTTCTTCTTACTGTTCCACCAAAGGATCTGACTTATTGCTGAAGGGATGGTTCATTTAGCAGAGCAACTAAACTGAAAGTACAGAAATTTTCAGGGTTTCCGCTGATAACTCTTCCCTTTGGATGTTTTCTGTGCTATGGATGCAACTTTTGACTGTGGGCATTGGTCTATTAGGAATCGACTTTTGCTAAGTTTAATGTATGTGAATCTCATAATGCAGGTGACTACTTGTTAGTGGAAGTTGAGCTAGATTTGAACCTGTAGAGGGTTATTGACTTGATCTTTTAATCTGTCAGCTCATTCTTCACTCTTCTTCTCTGTTTGGATGTTGTAGTTTTGAGATGTTTTTGGAAAGAGTACTGGGAAAACTTGCAAACATTTTTCAAACAAAAGATGGTTTGTCTTCATGGCTGGGAGGGTTCATTTGGACACTTGCTCTGATTTTTTTTTTTTTTTTTTTTTTTTTTTTTTTTTGTTTGGAAAACTGAAGTTCTTAGAAGTTAGATGGCCTTGGCTTTCTTTGTTCTTTCCTCTGTCTCAGACATCTGTATCTGCTCTCTCACCGAGCTCTTTATCTTACTTGGCTTTTCTGTGGATGCCTGGAGGCCTTGGCTCACATTCTCAAGAGTGTCCACTGGTTCAAGAAGCCATTGCTGCTATCAAATTACCTTGACAGCTGTTGTCCCATTTCATATTTGCCATCCCCTCCCCCTGGCTCCCTTGTGATTTTTGGCAGAAGCTGTGGCTATTGAGCAATAAAACTTGGATCTGAGGATCCTGTTGCTGGTGGGAAAATGAGATGAGAGCATACTAGTTAATGCCTTGCAACTTGACTTCTTGCTGATGTATAATCAGTAGCATCTTTATTTGAAAACAAAACCTACCACTAGCTACTCTGTTTGTGGATTGAGTGGATGGTTCATTTACTGCTCATCTGGAGTTGAGCCATAGGTGCTGGTCTCTTAAAATAGCACACTCTATACCAAGTTGTTTATGGCCAGACAAGCTCTTGATTTGGAGCCCTTGACAAGTGCCTATGCCTAAGGACTGCAGAACTTGGATGTTCATGTTAATGGAAGTAATCCATAAGGGCACAACCATCTTCATCTTAGTTTTATCGATGATTCTGCCTGTGTGCAACCTGGAACAGAGCTTCTGTGGTACTATTTAGTACATATTAGAGATGACCCTATATGGTCTTGCTTGGATTTGAATTAATAAAATCTGGAGATAACATTTGTGGGCTCTTGGGGAGATTTAATTGGGGGATTTAATTGCCATTCTTTTCAATGCAACACGAAACACTTTTGACAACTGACAGAAATGGTGATGATCTTGGGGCCAACCATCATAACAGAGCTGCCATCTCCGTAAACCTCTCCTTTCAAGATGTTTTGCATTTCTTTTGTCAGTTGTTCGAAAAGTTGGCTGATGCATGGCATGCTTTAATCTCTACTGATCATTCCTCTTGTCCCTGTTGGAACATGTCAGCAACTAAACTTTGTGTAACATACTGGCAAAATTAGGAAGGAAGGAAGGAGTAGATCTTAATTGGAAAGATGACTGACAGAAAACAATTGATGTATCCGGAACACTCAGTTGAGAGGAACACATATAGGAAAAACATATGAAAAATTCTTTTGCTTGCAGTGTGTTTGATTTACTTGCTGATAACATCAGTGTGAAATGTAAAGCTTGTAAAAGGCTGGATCAGACCAGCCTTAGTGCTTGTCTTACAGCTCCTAAATTGCTGTGCCAAAGTAGGAAGACTCAACTCCTACTGAAACACGTGCTGCCTTGTTTTGTTCATGCCTGGGAAGAAGGGTACTTCAAACAGTTGGTGGATGGCTCTGCTGTGTATGAGTGAAATCATGAGTGTGGAGTGGCTGTAGATTTGAGGGCTGGGGCCTTGGGGCTCCATCACAGTCAGAGCCGGTGGATCGTGGCACATGATACGGTCTCAGCATCTCGTGTGCTGTGGAGTCCTCTTGTTTTTGAAGAATGGCCAGGGTTGTAGTGGGTTCAGCTGTGAAGTCAGAGGGGGAAACTCAGAAAGCGAGGGGTAAAAGAAGATGTCCTCTGACTTTGGAAGATCGCAATTGCATCAATACCCCCTGGAAAAGAAATAGAACTAAAATAGAGAATGGATTACATCTAGATGAAAAAAGCATGAAGCTGTAATGTTTGAGTTGCAGGGTGGGATGCATGGATTTTCTGTTGACATCTGGGGAAATAACATTTTACTGACTATCCTTTTGCCCCCCCCGAGCGAAAACAAACATTCATAACGCCTCAGTTTGGTGCAAAACTTGATTTAAGCAGGATTGTTTCTGTTTGTTTTTTTGTTTTGTTAAGGAAAACGGTGGCAATTTATCCTCCCTGCCCCACATTCCTTGCTATCCTGGTATTTAGCATGGGTTTAAACAAGGTGCTCCTTGGCCTGATCTCCCCATGGAGATTTCAGAAAGCGCTGGAAGGCTTGAGCTTCCTGTGATCCCTGGCATGTCTTCCGTTACGCAGCTACGGTTATTGTAGCAGTAGGGGACTTGTTAGTTTTCCAAGTGCAGTTCCCAGCGAACGTGTCCGCTCTGCAGTGTAGACTCCTGCATGTTCAGTGTTAAAATAGTTCTATAGCTTTCAGGCATCTTGCATTTCAAATATGGGTGGAGAAGCAAGTGTTGGCCTTAAAGGCAGGGGTTTCAAAGCTTTCTGATATCAAAGGCCATGTTGACAACTTGGCAAGCGCCTGTGGGCCCAAGTGTGTTAGATCTTTGGGATAGGAGCTGACTTGCTGCCGGCATTGAGAAGGATGTTTTGCATTGTTTAAATGTGTTGTCAGGTATATTATGTCCTTTCTCTACAGTGTGGCTGCTGAAATGTCTCCTCCTTTTGTGCTAGGCTTGGCTCACTTTCCCAGCAGCCACAGAAGGGGTTAATTTGTTGTTACAGTCCACTCCAGCATGTCTCTTGCTGTCCAGTGTCTTCTCCCCGGACCTGCTCCTGTGGGGAATCCCATCTCCAGAGCCCTCAGCTGTAGCAGCTCACACGGTAGCTGGGGAGGGTGGAAGGGAGTATTTGGGGAAAATGTTCAGCTCGGCTGGCAGGTTACAGGGTGGGAGGATGCGTCTCAGCTGTGAGCCCTTTGCAGCCCTCTCCTGGGTGTGGGAAGCAGGTAGGGTCCTGCAAACTTAGGAAAGCAGCCGGTTCTGGCAGGGCAGAGCTTGTCTATCCTGGTCAAGGTCTCAGAGGTCTTACCAGGTTACTTGCTGCTTGTTGACTGTTTGAAATACCAGCATGTGTCGCTTCCGCTCTGCTCGTGTGCTTTCCAGCCTTGCTGAACTGCAGCTCTGCCTCCTTGCGTTGGGTGCATTAGCTGCCTTGGTTTGCTGTGAGATTTAAGCATCTTTGGGTGCTAGACAAACACCCCACCAGTGCTTAATGCACTGTGCTTGCATCTACAAGAAGGTTAATTTTCACTTCCTACATGAGGCAAGTGAAGTGCAGAGGACAGTGCAACAGCACAGTGCAGAAAGATAAATGCAGTGCATAGATACATACCAAAAATTCTCTTCCCTCAGCCCTGTTGCAGCCAGTGTAGCTTTGAGGTGTGGCGTGCAACCAGGGAAATTGTTTGAGTCCTTGTCTGGCTCATGGGTAGAGCCTGTGTCCCGCACTGAGCTCTAGCTGTGTGGCTGGCTGGAAGGAAGGAGCAAAGCTGGCACGGAAGTTTCAGCTTTTAAATGCAGTCACAGGTTTTGGTCTGAGGTGGAAAGGTACTTTAAGAGCTACATTGTTTTGCATGAAAGACTAAACAACAAATCTGTAGCAGTGTGGAGGAGAAGCCAGTTTTCCTAACTCCTGGTCATGTGCTTTCACCACAAAGACCCCGTTTCTTCTTTTACTTAACTGAAGAATTCCATTAGATCAAAAGCTAGTTAAGGAAAATAGAGCCCCATGTGGTCCTGTGTGGTTACTTAGGCAAGTGCTATTTTTAGGAATCCCAATTGAGTAAGCCCTGGCTCTTACTGCTGTTAAAATCCATGGAAGTAAAATTAAAACTTCTACCTTCATCTCAGCCGTATGTAGGCCACTAGGCCCAAGCCATCTGGGGTTTTTTTTCCCCTCACTTGTGCCTCCCCCAGCACATTCCCTGCCTTGCGGGGATTTCTGCCTTTCCAAGTGAAAGTTAATCAGTTCTTTGGGCGTGGGAGATTTGGAATAAGGCAGGTAGGAAGTAACGAGTTGTTCCCCTTGTTAATGAGTGCTTGCCCTCCAGTCCAAGGGTTCAGCCTAACTCTGCTCAACTTCTTCTCCCTTCAACTTTTGTGTCCCAGTTTCATTGATCTGCGGATGCTTCTCGCCCTACCAAGAGCAGAGAGCCCAGACTCGCAAAATGTGACTTGTTTGCAGTTCTTTCTTTGTGGTGCTGCTGAAGAATACTTTTTGCTCACAAAGTTTTGTACACAGACCTGCTTGACGTGCCTGATAACGTTTGGGATGGTGGGCAATGATAGAAGCAATATGGTTTGTTCTGGAATAAAAATAGAATACAGTTTCTTTTCTGGAAACAGTTGCCTGATGGTGACCAGATACCTCTCCATGACTTCGTGCCCCAGCTTGCAACTTGCAGAAGTTTCATTGGTTATTTTTGTGAGTATTTTTCTGAGCAGAAAACAGCAGGGAGGTAAGGCAGGAAAAGAAGCTAAAAGCTGAGGAAGCTTTGGGAGCATGGCACCAGGGGAAGCCTGCTGAATCTTTTTGAGCTGACTGAAAAGGCTGAAAACTGCAAGCAGTACTGTATTTGATTAATGCTGTTTGCACAAATTACTTTTCCATATTTTTTTTAATTTAAAAAAATGTGAGGAAAACACTGTCACAATTCAAAGGCCCTTTTAAAGAGCCTGGAGATTTAGCTAAAGGACTTGATTCAGAAGTGAGAGTGAAAAGTGTTTTGACTTTGAGAACACCCTGTGTTGGCTGATAATTTTCTTCACGTTGCATGGTCTCTGTTTGGAGAACCCTTTGTTTAAAAACAGCAGCAAGAGCAACAAAAAAGCTTCTGAAATCTTGTGTCAGGACTAAATTCACCACATTACTGGCCTGTATGGAGAAGGCACAGCAATATTCTGTGAAAAATTTGGGATCCTTTTAAATGCTGAGCAAGTAACTGCTGACATTTTAAGCTTGGTTGACATTAGCCACTTGTTAATGTTTCATGTCAGGATGGGAAATTAGTTAGGGATGATATCTGTCTGTGCTGATACAAATGCAGTTAGATGGGCAGTGTTTTCATGATGCTTCAGTTTTCTCCATTTAGAGAGCTGGGTTGAGTTTGGGCAGGAAAAGAGTGATTTTACTGATACAAATTGCGTGTTCCCTTGGGAGCCCCAGGTACGTGTGGTGTGTACAGAAGCTGCAGGTGACTTGAACTGAAGCAATGCCCTAAAACAGCACCAGGAAATTATTAGTCTCAGAATAGTTGTGGATCAAAACATCCTTGTGCTTAAAGTATGGCGTGTACAGAGCTACACTGCTGTGTCCTAGGCAGTATGGATGTGACTGTGTCAATAGATAAGGCTCAGGGATATTTAGCAGATATGTAAAGATCTGTTGGCTAAATTATTCCTCTTCCACCATGTGTCATCAGCTCTTTTCTATAGCTGTGACACTCAACCACTTCTATTGGGCAAGAAGTTCTTCAGATCAGAATGTGAAGTGCTCGCATATGGAAGAGTGGTTCTTGTGGCTGTTGCGGATTGTACTTGTGACCCCCTTTCATACTGGGAACCTCCAGTCTGTCCCAGGACACTGCTTCCCACTGCTTGCTTCATGTCCTGTAATGCTTATTATAATACTCTCATCTATAAAACTGTTCTACCTAAACTCAGCTTTTTGCTGAGTATTTGTTCACAGAACCCTCAAAAAGAGGATGTGGTTAACTGTTCCTCAGGGCTAGAGTTGTTTTCTGTCTGGACAATTTGGGGGCTTTATGGCTTCCCATCACAGGATGGAAACACAAGTAAATAATGCTTAATTCTTTGAAAAATATGGAATGGTTAACGCTTAACTGCCCTTCACATAGACTGGGGATCAGAAGCAGCATCAGTATGTGAACTGCTGCAAAGATCAGCTGTACAAAGCTATAGGACTGTGAGCCAGGAATTTTCATCATAAAATATTGATTGCTTTCCTTGCGGAAAAGGAAATTGAGGTAATGTGTTACTGCAGAGTCTCCTTGCTGCAGCTTAGCTAAAGAACAGACCACTGCCACACCACAGAATGGAGTTAAGGGATGTGATGTCCTACGGTGACAGCCACTGAACTGACTGGCAATATGTGACATCGAGTAAAGTGAACATGCATAACATTTTGCGCTTTTGTCCTTGCAATTGGAGATGAAAACATGCATTCTGGTGTTTTCAGTCTTTCAAACAAACCAGTTTTGTAAATGTGCCTTTACCCCTGCCCCCAGCCTCACGCTTTCTGGGTGGCACTGCAATGGATGACCTTGCTGGCTAGCCTGCAAGTCAGTTTTCTTGTGTGTTTTGCTTCCCTCCCCATTGTTGTTTCCCTAATAGTATTTTCCAGTGATTTGATGGTCTTTTTCTTAATTATTCTTTGATATCCAAACTCTATATTTTGTGTGTTAGCCTTGGATGTGTTTTCACCTTAAAATCCTGTTGGGAGATGGGATGATCTAGGTATGCACTGTAGGGTGTCTTTACTTGTGAAAAAGATCCTATTTTAAGGACTTGTCTCTTGCAAGAGGCAAGTGAGAACTGCATTTTCAGAGCAGTTAAATCCCAGTGGTGTTTTAAATGGTTTTCTTTTGGCAGAAGTTTGTTTTGTTTTGGGTTTTTTTGCCTTTTTTTTTTTTTTTTTTTTTTTTTTTTTTTTTTTTTTTAGAAACAGCTGTGGAGTATTACCATGTGTTTTGGAGCATTCAAAGCAGAATGAATGCAAAAGGTGACTGAATACAGATGCCTGGGAGCAGTGGTGTTCAGTCTGCATCATATTTGACTCCAACCAAAGTGAGTGGAGAGGGTTAGCCCTGAAAGAGTTGCCTTTAAATGCTTGATAGCTTGGCTGATCTTACTTTGCTGTCATCCTGTGTTTCCCTGCTATGGGAAGGGAGTGACTGTGCTGCTTCTGAGTGTTTCAGGGGTGTGAGAAGGTGTGCAGAAAAATGGCACTGCAAGAAGCTGGCAAAGAGCAGTTCAGCAGCAGGGGTTTAGCTCTTGCACAGCCACCTATTGGGTAAAGCACCTGCAGGTCTTATTCCCCAGCAGAGGAAATAGTGTATACTAAGCAGAGAAGACTATGTTGAGAATTACAACATTAAAAAAAGATCGCCTTGCTTTGCTGCACGCAGGGAGAGCTGACTCACACCAACCTGTGTTACAGCCTGCTTTGGGTAGAGCAGTTGGAAAACTGTGTCACTTCAGCCCAAGAGAACTGTAAGAACTGAAGTGTGGTAATATATTAAAATTACATCAAAGGCTCTGGGAGATTTTAATGAGATCAGGCCCATATTTATTTTCATGGTTAGGAACAGAAATAACTGCATCATGTCATGGAAATATTCTGGAATGAGGAGATGTAACAGCCAAGACTGTCTCTAAGCTGGTCAAAGGATTTGTTAACTCCAGGCAGGCTGCTTCACTTTAGGGTATTGAGAACTTGCAGGCAGAGGATTTAGGCAGAGCACAGACCTGGTGAAGGTCCCAAAATGTGAAAATCAGATGAGCATGGCAGAGTGCTCTTTGCATCAGCAGCAGGGCTATACCCGCTCTTTGCCATTATGTCTCTGTGTTAATCAGGACTTCCAGGATGGATGAATCCAGTGGGCTGGAGCTAATTCTGGGGGTGGTTGGGTCCCAGCTCCCCCTGCCAGGCTGCTGCAGTGGTAGCTCACCTCAGCAGGGCTTCACTGCTCCCAGGGCAGCTCTCAACTCAGGTTTCCCTTTGCAGATAACCAAAGGTACTGCAGTGGGGTAGCGCTGCCAGTTGTTTCAAGGCTTAAATTTTCAAGGGTGCTCCAGATTGCAGGGAAATTGGTGCTTCTGTTGCAGCCCCCAGAGGGTGTCAGGGACCACTGCCAATTTACCATCTTCTCCTGTCTTCCTTCCCCTGCTTTAGCTCTTGGCAAAACTCTGGGCCTGTTGGTACACATGTGCCTGTGGCATGTTCAGGGTGCTGCAGGACACCTGTCGCTGAGCTGAGGGTGTAGAGCTTGATGTGCCTGTGTCAGCAAACCTTTCCTAATGGTTGGGTTTGAGAAGGTTTCTGCACATTCCCTTGCTTTGCTCTCCTGGGGCCACTGCTGGTGCTGCATACACTGTGTATTTGAGCAAGTAGGAATCCAAATGTTTTCTCCAGGCTTTG
>NW_008236478.1:8499198-8533282 GCF_000691975.1 Corvus brachyrhynchos
AAGAGATTTTTCTTTTTTTTAAAGGCATGCTTTTTTAAAATTCACTTTGCCTAAAATGAAGGGAAGCATTACTCTGCTGGTCTGAGGTTTGTTGGAAGCAGGGCTGCTGCATGTGTGTGGCTGTGATAGGGATGAACATCCCTGCTCTGGCACTTGGCTCCAGCTGTAAGGTTACTCTGCAGTTTGTGGGAATTATCTTTGTATGGCATTTCAGCAGCAAAGGCTTTAGGCACTGGAGCTTGGGTCCTACCCTTGTAGTTTTGGGGAAATACATGAGCTCCCATTGGACTGGATGGTGGATGCATCCCAGAAGGACCATGGAAGCCACAGGCTGAATCAGCAATGAATGCATTTGGCAATACGTTTGCACCTCCCAAATTAGTATTGAGACAATGGTGGCTTGCAAAGATGTAGATGTTAAGCTGGAGCAGTCTAGTCTCCCCATTTTTAAGCCAGGCAAGAGTATAAAAAATAGAGACCTTGCAAAGTGGAAACCACTTTGTTTTCTGGGTGACTAAGCTAGGAAGCCTTCAGGAAGATTACTTCTTAGGAAGAATTTTTAAGGTACTATTTGGAGAAAAAAAAAGTTTAATTCTTTCTCTGGAGTCATATTATTGCCATTCCATTGATTTTAGAGTTGAGCCTCCACAGTACCTGAAAAACTGTATCTCTTTTCAGTAGCTAACAATCTTCTCAGAAGATTTACTTGGTTTTCCTGCCTCAGTCTGAAATGCTCTTCCTTTTGCCTTCAGCCACATAACATCTGCCATACTAACATTATTTGTATTTTCTACAGAGTGAATTATATTCTGAAGCTCAGTAGAGGCACAGGAGAGTTGCGTGTAGTGAAAAGTCCTTTTATAAATAAATAGAGAAATTGCATTTCAATAGTCCTTTAGAACTTTGGTTTTTTAGCTGCATATAATTTCATGTAGGGGGACAGAGGTCAACAAAGCCTTTCAACAAGTAGGTAGCCAAAGAGAATGCAAAAATATGTCTTTAGCCTTGGTTAAATCATTGGGAAAGTCCAAATATTTTATTCCTTTTTTTTTTTTTTAAATCCTCCCTCCCTTTTTGGCAGATATTACCTTGGATAGGTGAATTCTAAAAGGAAAGCAAAGAAATCCTGTCTCTGAAGTAACTGCTCATGGCATAATGCTTCTATTCTTCCAACAGGCAAATTGCTTAGAAAATTAAGTCAACCAAATATTAAAAATCAGTATTATTCTACCATGCTTCATAGTGTAACCTTGATTGTCTGCATCCACCATAAACTTAAGGTTCAATCACTTTTAAGGTCTCAGTGGACTTTATCTTGTGTGTCTGATAGTGGTGCTTTCCTTTCTTTGTGCATATGGCATGTTAGGAAGGCTTGAGACCACTCCCTGATCTCTTTCTCATGCCAGAAGCGATGCCTGATGTTGGTCCTGCTATGCTTTGTAATGGCTGACATTGTACACCGAGTTATACCTTACTGAGCTCTGTATTGCCCAGGGGAAGGCCTGTGATACTTGTCTGCTGCCTAGGGTGAAGCATTTAGGTCAGTGTAGAAAGAGCAAATGACAGACACTCTGCCAGAGAATGAGTAAAGATGGGGAGAGAGGAAGGAACCTCTTTGAAATGTGACTTGGCTCCAAGTGCTATGAATCTTTAGGTACCCATTTCCCATGGACTTTGAAGGGAGTAGTGCATCCTAAAGTGGGTTTGGTACTAAGACGTTTTTGTGGAACAGTGTTAGCCCAGGTCCTGATCTTGTACATAGCCACAGAAGAGAATTCCTCTGAGGACTGGATTATCTTTCCTATGCCTTGTTGAGATGCAGACGCTGTTAGACATCATAGTCTGACCCTGAAACATTACTTTAATCTGCCTTACATCAGAGAGGATATGCTTTTCAATTTCAAAAATGCTTTAATTGCCTTCCATATTGTCCTTTTCTGGCTTAAATTGAACATTTAAACATATGACTGCCAAAGATTGAGTCTTCGGGCTCTTTAAAGTAGAGCATGAAGGTTTTCTTCATGCTGAAAATGCTGTGTTACACTCTGATAGAGCATAATAAAATGTGACTGCCTGAGATGAGCAGTTGCTTCATTGTGCATGACAGAGCAAATCAATTTTCCTCCCATTGCTTTTCCTCTTGGGAGATAACATGCCAAAATAGTCAGTACCCTGTACTATGAGTGTTCAGGGATAGACGAATTGTTCACTGAAGTTAGTGGGCTTTTTCCTTTCTATTTTTTTTTCTCTCCTCCAATAATGGCTTAAATAATTTTGCCTTTGGAAGTCTTAGCATAGGATTTCAGATATCCTAAAAATGTGTTGTGGGCTTACTGCTTCACTAAAAGATTCTTATTGGCTTTTTTCTCCTGTCATCTCAAATGTTTTTTTGAATTTGGGAATCAGATAGTAAGTGTGGCTGTTCTAAAAGGTTTAAGGTTATTGTGGAGAATGTTTGGCACAGCTGTGGATGTTTTGTCTGTGAAGAATGTCTTCCTCATTTTCTAACATTACAGGATTATACTGTGATAGGGATTTTTAAAAGTGTTGTGGTAAACTGGCAAACATACCGTTCCTCAAGGAGAGAGAAATGAGATGCAGATCATTTCAATCTGTCAAATTTTGCACTGTAGAAAGAGCAATGCAATCTCGCACGAGTCACTGTGAGTTGTAAACAGAGGTAATTCGAGTGTGGAAGCTATCAGTGCATGTCAAAGAAACCAGGAAATGTTCTGGGCTTTGTGAATGTGCAGGGATATGCAGAGCAGCGTTTCTACAAGTGGTGCTGGTTGGTTTTCTCTGTAGTCCAGCATACCAGGAAAGGTATCAGGTTTTCAGGAAGGGTTGAGTGCTTGGTACTTGGAAGACTGGCTCTCTGTGAGGGGTTGGTTTGAACAACCAAAATAATGCCTGAAATATGTGAGCCATAGCATGAGAAGGGATGTTCTTGAAATCCAAGAAGTTAACTTGGCCAGTGGTACAGCTACCTGCCTGTGCAACTCTGGTTGGCTGGGGTTTTGGGTGTTGTTTTTGTTTTGTTTTGGGTTTTTTTCTTCCCTTCCTAAAATAGCCCTGCTTCTGCTGTTGAAAAAGGATGAAATAATAAATCTTCCTCACAAACAACTTCTTGCTTTTCCTGTGGTAGACAGCAGTTTGACTGCAGCACAAAGTTAGGGAAATGTCCTGAAATTCTCAGGAAAAAAAAGCATGATCAAGAATATTATTGAATAAAACTTTTGAGTTATGAGAAGGTAGAACCTAAAAGCAGACAGTTTGAGTAACTGTCATATAGCTACTCATAGAAGCTCCTATTTAGCAGTAACTTTTCTAGATGGCAAAAATGCCACTCTTTATGCCTGCAGATGTCAGATTTGTAATAATGAAATTAGAACCAGGTGTGTCACAGATGTTGGTACCTTAAAGTAACACATTCAAGGCTTTGTCTTGGATTCCTCTGTGAGGCATTTTGCACAACTGAAAGTGAAAATGGTGCATAGGAGATGATGGACAAAGGCATCTTTTTGGATGTGTCAATCACTGTGGGTTATGATGTATGTTTATAACAGATCTGCAGCTGAAGGCAGAGCCGCTAGTGAGCTGCAAGCGCAAAAAGCTTGGTGGTTAAGCTACTGTCAGTCTGTGCTGGCTACTAGTGAGCTGCAAGCGCAAAACAGATTGGTGGTTAAGCTACTGTCAGTCTGTGCTGGCTCTCTGGGCCTGGTAGGCTGCAGGACACTGTTGGCTCTCTGAGGAAGCTGAATTTCAAAGAAAGATCGGAGGTTCTGTGAAGGCTTCAGCCTGAATGATGCATGCTTAAAAATAAATTAAAACCTACTGGACTTTAAGGACTAGAATCTGGTGTGTTACAATGATGCTGCATATTGTGGTATTATTAGATCTGCTGAAAAGGGGCAAAGAGAATCATGCAGGAGTTGGAGTTCGAGGTATCTTAGTAAAAATAAGTCACTTGAACACTGTCTTGTTGGTCTTTAGATGGTTGACTTGCTAAATGTGTTAAATGACAGCATTTCAGTCACACACTGTTTTTCCTAGATTGAGGTAAGTGGGGAGGCATCATTTGGTTTTCTTGGTGTATCAGGTTTCATACAGACTCTTTTCAGATGAAAATGAAAACATGCCTAAACATGAGATGGAAAGATGTTCCAGAATGTGACATCTTTTTAGTGATGCCTTTGTGGTCAAAAGAGCAACAGCCAGTGGTGCAGCAAAGGACAACCTCTGCTACCTCCACAAAACTGAAAAACTGAGACATCAGTCAAGTGACTTGTCTCAACATCAAGCCTACTTGAAAAACTTCCAGTTTCCCAGGTTATTGCCAAGTGTCTGTTTTGAGACATCTGAAGCCAGCAAAACTGCTGCAATGGGCTATGGACTAATTAGTCCAGAGTGAAGGCAATGCACATGTACTGTCCAGTCAGGCTGATGGTGTTCTGGTCTCCCTTTGTGGTGCTTGGTCCTTCTAACCCAGTTGGAAGATTCCTGGTGGAAAGAGATCCTAGTGTGGCTTCCAGTGCCCTGTCTGTTCAGTTAGCTTATCAACGTAATCTTTTAATGTTGCCTTCACCAGAGGGGGACCAACACAGCATGAAGATAAAAGCTGCTCTCCATTTGTTTTATCTGTAGCCATTAATTAGAAACTGATGAAAGAAACAGACTTGTTTCAAGGCTGATTCATTCTTCTTCGTAATTCAGGCATCCTGAACACAGAAACACTGCTGCTCTATAGCCAAGTAGAGCACGCAGCTGAAATTCAGACTGGCTTTGTTCACACAGTGACTGAGGATTTATAGAAATTATTTAGATGCTGTGTTTCTGGTTGCTTGTAAACAGAGGCTCTTGCAGGCATTTTGAGAGTTGATACTTTATGTATTTGCATGCCTTAATCCTCCAAATGGCTGGTGGTGTAACTTGGGTGCTTAGAGCCTTGGGGTTTCTAGGTGACTTCTACCATTTATTACAAATTACTTTTCCTAAATCAAAACAATTTTGAATCATAAGAGTGAGGGAGGAGATGAATGCATTAGTGCAATATGGTTTGCATCTTACTGAGGTGCTAAGACTTCTGCTGAGCTCTCTGGGGCGTGAGGGAAGAATGATGTCTTTCCCACTGGTATGCCTTGTCTGACAGTAGCAGTCTTTGTGTTGAAGGTCTGCTTTGTGTGTGTCCACAGATCAGTCATGGTGAAGATAACTTCATCATGTGCTCTCTAATTACAGTGATGCATTCAATATTTTCCATCCCTTTGTAGCCATACAGGAGGGGAAAGTAGACAGTGTGTCTGGACAATGAAGGAAACTCTGACTTTCTGGGCTGTATTCTCTTCCTGCAGCCTCTCCAGACTGCAGAGACATTTTTCTGTTTCTTCAGGTATTTACCAGTGTGGGGCCTCTGGACTTTGGAGTTCAACCAGTCTGGAAGGATGTTTTTTACTACTGGGTGCCAGAATTCTTCTGGAGAAGTTAGATTGAGAGAGATCAGAGGATATCCTATGAGGATGCAGATGCAATCTAGTCTGATAAAATATTATCTAAAAGAGACATAACCTGTTATCCTGGAGAGCCTGTCTGTTTTTATAGGCCAAAGAATGGGTGCAGCTTCTGTAACTGTGGATTTTAAAGAAAAATAACTAGACTTGGGTTTTATATTGGTTCTATTTCTTCACAGAGATACCCTCAACCTAGTGCTTCTTCCAGTTCTGGTCCCTGGGGCACTTCACATCAATTCTTTATGTCTATGAAAAATATAAAAGCAAAGCCAGGAAAGATCTGGTTTCTCTAAATTGGGGATAGTCCCCCAGCAACCAAACAATTAGTCTGAGCAGTCATGTTTTCACTGCTGCTTCTTGACCAGAGCAGAAGCAAACACTGATCTCTGTTGCCCTAGCACACCAGCAGCAGAACACTCAGCAGCTCCCCGTGCACCCTTGCAACAATGCCTGCTTCTGCCAGATTGCTGAACCCTGTCAGAAGTTAAGTGGGATCAGTCCAGTTGGGTAATTCCTACTGGAAGACTTTGAATCAGATAGGGCTTCTTCAAGATGCCTGAAAATGTCTCTGCTTATATTTCCTCTAGTTTTTTTAAGCAGCATTAAGAGGTTCTTGGAATAAGATTCTCATGCCATTCACTTCTGTGCCTCTTGCTAAGATGAGATAAGGGAGCACAGAAACTGGCACAATATCACAGAATAGTTTGGGTTGGAAGAGGCCTTTAAAGGTTATCTAGTCCAGTCCCTCTGTAATGAGCAGGGACATACCTTTACCTTTGTTTAGCTGTGCTGATACATTTTTGTAAGCATGGATTGAACGTGACTTTTCATAGCCATTAAGCCTGTCTGTTCTAAGGGCATCCATTGTGGTACTTGGTGGTCACAGACATCCATGTCTGTGCTTCCTGCTCCTCCTAGTGCAGGGATGCAGCCAGAGGGGACCACAGCCTGCAGAACCACGTGCTGGTTCAGGCAGAAATCCAACTCTTTCGTTGTCCTTCAGGATACTTTCATAAAGGTGCTTTGCTGGGTAAGCAAAATGTTTTTCTGAATAGGCACATATCCAGTAAGCACCCAAAGCCGCGATGCAGAGAATACTGTGCTGTGGCAAACAGTCCTGGAGGCCAAGGATGTTCTTTGGGTAGATACATTCACAGCTCTGAGCCTACAGATTCAGCAACTGCAGTGAATTCAAGTGGTCACCATAATGTAACAGGAAAACTAAGCACAAAACCCAAACAAAACTTTTCTTGGGCTAGCACAGAACAGCAGTGTGATTTAAGGTGAAAAAATGCCTTTTTCTGTCCTTTGAGTCTGTGCTGTTATTTTATCTGTGTGGTCTCAGTAGTGCAGAAGACATTTGAGAATTAGAGAAACTGTACACCAATGATTCCTTCTCATGCCGGTGAGGAGGAGCTAAATCCTTCTAGGGTTTATGGGCCAAGCAGCAACACTCTGAGCAGAGTGTCCCCTTCTTATTTCATGTTGGTGACTAGTGTAAGTTTAGCTGGCCTGCTAGGGTGGATGGGAGATGACACCTAGTGTACAATTTTCCGTCTCTGAGTTGACAACCCCATGGGAACTGGAGCTTATACAGCAGAGGAAGACTAGTGGGAAGCTTTATTGGATGCTGTTGATGTCACTGAGAGGGCAGGGTCTCTTTCTTGGCAGGAAGCGTGTATTTGACCTTTCACAAAGCTGTGGTCTTCATGCTGGTGATCATTAATTCCATTCCTTTTAAGGCAGTGGCGAGATTATCTTGATGTCTGAACCTTCCTTGGCTCCTGCCGGATAGCAGTGACCTGGGTGTAGTCTGGAGCCTGTTAGTCTGACTGTAACTATCTTCTCCTGGCAGTCCATGGAGACCCGGTGTCTGTTCTTGTATTGTTTGCTCTTGTCAGCTGTCTCTGTAGCTGTCAGGTTGTGTTGACACACCTTTCCTCTTGTCTGTGGTGATCCTCACAGAGCAGTGTTGAGTAACCCTTCTGCCCTGAGACTGCCCGACGCCATGGTACTGTCAATACCTGAAATTGAAAGAGGTGCATAAACTAGACCTGTCATTGAACTGTTCCCTCTTCTCTGTTTTGTACAGGTGTACTCTAAAATTCATCCTCTGTAAGCTCTGAAAACTCCTTCTGTGTTAGATGTGGTGTGTTCCTTGGTGTACGTGGCCATCTAGGAAGGCTAGTGTGCTTCTCCTGTCCTGTATTGGAATGAGTCTTACTTGGAAACAGATCAAGTGAGTTGTGCATGTAGAGAAGATGGAATTTGGTTTAAAGCCTATTGTCAAGGATAACCATTTACTTTTTCCTCTAAGCCATCAGCATTTGGCTGCCCTTTTCCCAGCAGCAATGTCTGCACAGCTCTGCCATGATCCCTTTTCCCCCTCAGCATGTGGACAAAATGGTAGGAGGTCAAGCCTCAGGGTTTGGTTGACAAAAGTGACACAATCTGGCACCAAGACAAGCATGTTTTGTTTAAATGACATGCAGCAGTTCATTGAAATGATCATGGTACTGCAGTGTCCCTTGCTGTGAGGGGAATCTTCTTTTTTTTTCCTATTTGCAAGATTGTCTCTTGGTGTTTGGAATCTTCCCAGACCTTCAGTTTATTGTGTTCTGTGTATAATTATGTGATAACAGTATCAGTTAACACTGCTTCCTCAGAAATTGACCTCTGCAGGGTCCAAGTGAGGGTGAAAGTACATTTTGCATGTTTGCATCCTGTACAGTGCAAGTAGCTTCTCATATGACTTAAACAGCCAAGTGGCAAAGCGGAGGCTCAGAGTACTGCCTGCCTCTTTCACAGCAATTGATGTGTGTAGGAAGTGTTTAGAAATTACTTTGAACTTGAGCAAAAAGCTCCTGATGTGGAAAAAGGCACTTGGCCCTCTGTGATGGCAATACTTGGAATCCTGTTCCTTTGGAGCAACCATTCTCTGACTAATCACTGCTAGAAATTCTTTGGCAGCTGTAAAATGGTGTAACATTGCAGGTGTCATGGCTAGAGTTGGGAAGAAGCACACCTATTAAATTGTTACCATTCTGGAAAGCAGCTCAGCAACCTGCTCTGCAAATACTGACCCTGACTCCACTGTCCTTATTCTGCGAGTTCAAAGCCAGTAATGTGGATGCTGACTCCGAGTTCCACAGAGATGACTCGGACCTGACTTCTATAAATCATCAGATAAAATTGATATAGTGGCTATAAATAAACACAAATACATTCTACTTAGAACAGGAATTCAGAGTTTGAATCCAACTGCTTATCTTGGAGCTTTGCCAATATCCTAGATAAGTCTAAACGGAAATGTTAATAAATATTGCAGGTATAAATTGAATTTAATCCTGGGTGCAAGATGGAATATTGAAGGGGAAAAACAAAGCAAGTTGCAGGAACTTAGCAGATGTCTTCTAAGTGACCTCTTACTGGAGAGGTGGAAAATTACTGTGAGAATATACTGCTTTGGCGCTGTAAGCTGTGTGCACTGATTTGGTGATGAAGGCATGCACTGAATTTGGGGCAGGTTAGTAGGGAACCGTTATATTCTCAAGGGTTTTCATGGAATTACATGTGCAAATAATAAACCCATCCATGGGAATGATGGGCCTTTATCTTGCCCCCCAGACTTGCACGGCCAGTCAGGCATTCCATAGGAATAAGAAAGGTGCTCTTGCTCTGCAGACTTCGTAATCTTCAGCTAAAACTTTCTGAAGCATCTCACTGCTCTAGGTTTTGTAGTCAGTCATCTCCCTCTTCATCTTAAAAAAATGGCAAATAAGTAACTCACCTTTTCTTTTGTTTGGAAACAAAGTGCAGCATGTAACTTTTGTCTTGTACAGCATGTAACCATGTGTCTTAATTTTTGGCAAGTTTTGTTTAAAATCAGGCCTCTGCCAAGCAGTTACAAACTTTTTCCTTGGCAAAACCACTGAACTCCGTAGGCAGCCTTCAAGCCTTCATCAACCACTGACTCTTCCTGTTATAAAATATGTTGACTAATGAAACTAAGCTGAGGAAAAAAAATCCCTCTAACTGGAATTAAGAATTCTACCGGAATTCTACTCAAGAATAGCAAGGGATTTTTGTTGATTTGTCTCATCTGCGTTGTGTTATACCGGAACGCTATCAAATCCGTAGCAATGTCACCAGTTTGCCAGGCCTGATCATCTACTTCACATGATCTCCTGCAAGCAGAGCAAGAAGTGCCTGCAAGGTCACTCAAAAGCAAAGCAGTCTTAAGTGATGACTTCTGCATAGTACCTGTGATGTTAATGAATGAGTTCATGTAATAGTTACATTAGAGTTCAGAATGGAAAAGGTCTGGCAGTCAGCTCTGCAGGTTAAGGATGCATCTCCTTAGTTTACAGCTTGACTATTGATAAGGAGTAAGCAGGGAAAACTGACCCTCTTTAACTATTTATTCCTGCTCTTTATCTTATTTCTTTGCGGCTTCACTCTGGACTTACTGCTCAGTGAAACACTGCCTGCAGGCTTGTGTTGTTTGGGAAGGTAGGGGAGGGGAAAACGTGGTGTATTCCACTCTCTAAGACATTTTCTAAATGATTTAACAGCTTGTCTTCAGCAGCTCTTCCAAATTGCCCTGGTGTTTCAGTGGTAAGGTCAGTACTGAGGACAGGAAAAGTGCTGATGAACATTTTTAAGATTTGCATCTATTCTAAGTCCTTTGGAATAAGGGAAGCTTCTCTCTGCTTCCGGTTTTCTGCTCTTTCAAATCACTTGGAGGGAGCTATGTCAGTCATGCACATGTACTCATGTTTAGAACTGGGCTGGAGTCATGTTCATGGTCATACTCTGTTGGGGCAACTTGCAAATTAACCCTGCTTTGATATCCCACATCAAATAGGAAGGCATATTTCACGCCTTTCTGAGCACAAGTACAGCCAAGCTCCTTGCCTTCTGTTTCAGCAGGGCTGAAAATCTGCTGTGACAGAAGCCTGTCCCATAGCAAGGTTGTGTTGTGTTTCTGGCAGCTGGAAGACTGGCTCTTTTGGCCTCTCTTACTTAAGAGTCTGGAGGTGGTCCAGATTTTTGTCTGACTTGAAGGCAAGATCAATACTGATAACGTTTGAAGATTGTGCGCAAGAGAAAGGAGTTGATGCATCTTCACCCTGATGCTTCTGGACTGATTTCACATCAGACGTGGGTTCTGAATGCAGCTGGTGTGGGAGCTGTGTTAGAGTGCTCTATTGCCTTGCTGAAAAGGAGTTGTTCATTTTACACTTGTAAAATTTTCATGCTCCTGAGAAGTAAAAATGACACTTCTTTTTTCACTGGATAATGACCAACAGACTTGTGTGGATACTAAATATTAAGTCCTACTCTGAAGGGAACATAGCAATGCCGTGTTTTAAGCTGGAGTTACCACCTGCTCTTTTCCCTCCATTCCCGCAAATTCCTCCTCGGGTAGAGAATTAGATCTGGTCACAGTGCTTGGAGGCCTTTTAGTCATAACCAAAGTGCTGCAGTAGCAATTTCTGTTGTGGCTGTTCAAGCTTATACCATTTTGACCACCCAACTTGCAAAACACTTACATGTGAATCCTCCAAAACACTTAAGAGCAATTCGTCTTCATGAAGCAATGGTTATTGATTAAAAGAAAACAAACAAATGAAGTCTGAATGCACCAGTGAACAAATTAAACTTTTTAAATGTCAGAAATGATTATTCTTTCAAAGAGGGGGGGATTTATCAGAGTCAGTCGACCTACATTGTGCTTAAGGACCTATTTTTAAACAGAAGTAGCGCCATGAATATTCACTACTCACATGTGGTCTGTTGTCCCTGTTCTGTGCCCAAACACAGCAGCTTGTTCTTGTGAATTGCTTGAATTTTGCAGAAGTTATGGCTGACTTTTTTTTTCCTGACTCCTTTTCTTCACCCACCAAACACTCAGCAGCAGCACTGAAGTACAGATCAGACCCCTGAGAAAGTGCTGCTGTTTTACAGTTTAGCAGCAGTTGTACACAAGCCAGCAGGAAAATAAAGATGACCTTTGAGATTTGATGCTAATAGAGCATTGTCCTGACCTTGTAATCCCAAATTTCAGAACAAATACCTCTAGTCAGCCTCATTGTTAATTGACACAATTGCTGCTGGTATGATCTAGCAGTAATAATCGTCTCATGATGGGTTGGAACATCTCTGCTGCCATCCCCGCTAATTGGGGCTGGGTGAGCAGAGCGCACCACGGGGATGTGCCGCTCAGCAGAGCGTGTCCCGGCGCTGACAGCCGCTCGTGAGTGATAAGAACACTTCACTTCTCTTGGTACCAAAACTGCTTAAAGGCACAGTCTAAGCGCTAGATGATCCTGGCGCTGTTGAATTTTCTCTCTGTAGATTGACTGCCTAGTTACATAAGGACAACAGCTATTAATCTGCAAACAGTGTGTTGAAACTTCTATCCATACTGATTTTTATGTTCTAGTTACGTGTGCTGAGCTTCCAACAAGGCATGCCACACAGCTGCTTGGCTTATTGCTCCCAATCACAGCCTGATGGGAGTAGACTTCCCTGGTGTACAGGTAGCAGCTAAACCTGTGCAACATAGCTGGGTAATGCAGTTTCTAACTTCGTCAGATCCCTTACGGAAAAGTCTCAGGTAATTAGACAAAGTTCTATCTGGTTGCTGAATTGAGAGCCATGTTGGTACTTCTGGTTTTAAATCTAAAAGGCTTCAAATAGAGGAAAACTTACTGTACTGTCTGCTGGGGCTGTGAGAAGCTTGAAGTGTGTGAGAGAAACTGAGGAAAAATATGTCGGAGGTCTTTGTTACACTTCTGGCACAGTAGCCACTTTGGCTTTTCAGCCCCTGAAAAATGAACTTTAACAGTCCTTTAAAAAAAAAAAAATCTGTTTAGCTGCTCTCTAAAGCAGCTTGTTAGTTCTTCCTGGAAAAAGTAACATTTAGATCTGGTATGCATGTTGCACAGCACATCTCGGTGTGTCCTGCTGCTGCTGCCAGCCTGACCACGGGTGATGGCTGCACTGAAGCTCCCTAGTGTCCCTTGAGACACCTGGGTGTGGGTTTTTTGTGTTTGGTTTTGTATTTCCTGCTTTGGCTGTCTTGTCTCTTTGTCTTCCTTTGTGTTGTATTGGGGAGCAAGTTGTTTTATTTTTGAGGGCAGAGAAAAGGGGAAGGGGCAGAACTGAGACTGGTTTATCAAAAAGTAGCCAGTGTTCAAGCCTTGCCACCATTGCACTATTTGCTGTGCCTGGTTGCATTCCCACAGCTTAACCGAGACTGTAGAGCTTTTATTAGTAATTAGCTCGTTGTGGCTTTAGGGCTTTCAGACACGAGTAGTTGTTTTCATTGGGGGTATTAATTATGAATCACAAACCTGTAAACAGCTATAGCCAAGAATGTGCACGTTTGCAGATATGACTGTTTTGCTGTTCAGCCCTGGGTTAGCTCTGCACTGCCCTCATTGTTGTTACAGAGAAGTGTATGGAAAACATGTTTTTAACCTCCTAGATGCTATTGAATTCCTGCATAGCAGTCTGTAAAACTGTGGGAAAAACGGCCTGCTCATTTGTTTTCTAAGCAATCTGATTTAAATATGATGGTTTGAATGGGTTGAAGCAAGGACTTTGAGAGCCCACTTCTCCAAAGGCTCTGCTTTAAGATCTTCTTATAAATACACTTAAAAATTATGTGATTTTAATCTTCTGAGGGGGAGGAAAAAATAGAGTGTTTACACTTGACGGTCTTACCAGCTCAGCATCACTGATACTGGCTTTATTTCCAGTGTGCTTCTCCTGATTTTCTGCAGGCAATACTTGACTAAGAAATCAAATTAAATTATCTTATCAAACTTGATAGCAAATCTCCCTTTTAATTCAGTGGAGCTTAGTTTCTCCACTTTAACGTGGGATGAACTTGCTCACCACTCAAAGAGGTAGGATCCATATATACCAGGAGTCTTGGAAGGTTCCTGTGGGTGGTCAGATCGAGAAAGATGGAGTGGATACCAGGGACTGGTGTGAGAGTTCTGGTAGAGATGAAGACATACCTGCATTTCTGCAGTGGGAATGTGATCCACATGGTCAGAGACCATTTCCACTGCACCCCAAACAACCCCTGCCATGATGACTGCTTTTTATAATTCTCTGGTCATGAATTATGAGAAAGCAAGAACTATTTCAATGCATGTTTGAGTTGTTGATGTCTGACAATACTGCTGCTGTCGGGGGAAGAGCAGTACTGCCCTTTGCTAGCTGTTCTTTTGTCATGAGAAAAGCTGCATCTTCCTCTGTTAGACCCCGCTTCATGTACAGTCCATGAGAAAGTCTAGATTTAGGTTTTGAGGGACACCAGAAGACTAATTGGTGGTGCTAGGCTTGCATTTTTTCCCAACAGGTTCCCTTCTCCCCTCCACTCGGTCTTCTTTTGATTTTTACCAAGAACTCTCCCAGTACCCGTCTAAGAAAAAAAACCCAAACTAAACCAAATCTGACCTTGACAAATTCTGTAGAGGTAATAAAAACTGAAACATAAGCTGGCTTTTGAGAAGTAATTTTTTGGGGTAGATTCTTGAGGTGCTTTCATTACTTCTGGTTTCCTTTCTTTAAATATGTTTCGTAGTGGGATTAGGAGGAAACAGACAATGTATGCTAGCTAATTTGGGGTTTATTGCAAAGTATTTCTCTGCTTTAGATTTATGTAAAGGCTAGGGGAGGGTGGTTTTATCCAGTTTTCCTCTCCTCTCATTCCAAGTTAAGAAACAGATGGCCTGACCTGCGTAAGGCTTTAAGTGTTGGAATTGGCATCAGTCTCTTCTTAAGGATTATTTTTAAAAAAACAAAACCCAGGAAGCATAATGTCTCTGCTCAGTGTGAAAGCTGGTCTGTACAAAAATAGCAGGCTCACAATATGTGACTGAGATGATTCCCCTGACCTAAATAAGGAAAATGATTACCTGATATTTGGAATGTGGCTTTGTTTCTAGCATTTCCTCCTGCTGTCAGGCAGTACTTGTACCTACCTTCTCTTCAGCACACACTTCTCAGCAGTGTTGCAGCTTCAAATATCTCTGCATGCTTGGATGTACTAGTCTAAGTACATCTAAGTCCTGGCTATTATTTGAATGGCAAGATTTTTCTTGAAGTGGGGCTGGTTTGATAGGTATGCATGCACCAGGAAGGAAACTGATGGAGAGTTGGTGGTGGTGGAAGGTATCTGCCACACCTAATGTAGGTATAGAGGGTCAACCACGATTTTAAATTAAGCCTAAAGATTTGTTTCCTTTTTAAGTTATCATTTCCCGAATATAAAGGTAAGGTTATTGCTATTCTTAAACATGGGCAGTTGATTAATAGTTCTTTGCAACGTGATGGAGCCCAAGCCCAGCAGAGCATAGATTTGCATTGTTTTCCATAATGAGTGTATTGATCTCTAAGAGGGATATTGTTGGTGAGGAAGAAATGATCAAAACTGAAATCTGTGTAACACTTGTTAGGTTTTACTGGTATTGTCTTTTCAGTTCATGAGATTCTGGATTGGATCTCGGAATCAAATCAAGCTTTCTCTGTGCAGGCTAGCTAAGGAGCATTTGTGTTATAAAACAGGCATAATTGCTGTGATTAAGAGAAAGGAGTCTATGATAATAGATCCTAAAACAGTGTGCTCTGATAAAAAAAATGAAGTTGTTAGCCCTGCTGAGCAAATCCTGGTGAAATATCTTGGGAGTGGCCGTTGTTTGCGTTTGTCATTATGCTTCTTGGTAGTCTTTATGGATGTGCTCATTGCTTTTATTGAATGAAATTGCTGTAGCACCTCTAATTTTTACTAAATTTTTTTAACCTTGCTTCACTATTGCTGTATGGAAATGTTTGACCTGAGCTGGCCAGTGACTAGCCAACAACATATATTTTGAACCTTCATTTGCTCTTACCATTTGCAGTACACTGTAAAAAGAACAGGAAAAATTCTGTGGGCTGATTTCTGCTAATAGCGAGACATCACCAATAGCTGAGGGCTGGAGGAGCATCCTTTGGAAGGCTGCTGACTGCTTTGCTATGTGGTTCTGTTCCCTTGGCATCTGCTGTTGGCCCTGGGGAGAGAAGAGTTTCTGGGTTGGGGCGGTGTTTGATCAAATTTCTTACAGCTATTTCAACAGAAAACCCATTCAGCTCTGCTGAAGCTGAGGGCATAACTCTTCTCTGTTACTGTGGTTTAAAAGTGATACTATGTGTCTGTTAAACACGGCTGCAGGTGGAGAAGAGGGATGGTTTGCTCATTGTTGCTGCCTTTCTCAAGGAGAACATGGGAAGATTACACGACTGGAGCAGTATTAGCTACTTCCTGTCCTTTAGGATGCATCTTTAGCCTACTGTAATCACCATGCTCTGTTCTGAATAGAGTCTGTCACATCACTTCTCATGTCCTTCTGCAGGCGCTGCCATCTGCGGACGACAGTCTTGCTGCAACTCTTTCATCTGTTGGCGCTTCTCTAAACAAGGAGCTCTGTGGAAAAGTGTTCATTTTGTTGCAGCCTCCTTTAAAAAAGGGGTGTTTGGCACATTTCTAACTGAAGCCAAGCAGTTGTTGTACAGAATGAAAGTTGTTTGATCTTGCTTCTGTTACAATATGTGCTACCCTGAGCTGTTATGCTAAGAGCAGCACTGGCTTTTGTTTCGCGTGGCAGGCCTGTACAGGCAGCTCCCGGAGGGGATAAATAACATGCTAATTGCAACAGAGCTTGACCCCTGGGCAGAAGTGGAGCTGGCTGCCTTGTGTCACTGCGAGGGAAGAGTTTCCATATAGGCAGTTACCTAGCGGAGTTAATGAGCTGTGAACACACGCCTACCCTGATTGTAGTTCACTGCTTGTGTCATCACAGCTCCGTCGCTGTTGTGTGCATCCTAACTTCTTCAACTCTCCCATCTTTGGGATCACATCTGTGCTTATGTGACTAGCTATGTGATCATACTTGTTTGCAAGAAACACAGATTTTGGTGTGACTTAAAGCCAGTTGTAATAATTTTTTGGTTTATATATGAGAAGTCCCTCTTAGTCAAGCAAGCAAACTTTTACCTGAGTTTCAGGCATTTTGTAGGTCTAATTTTGTCTCTTTCACCTTAGGATAGTAAGTCTTGCTGAAACCTGGAATAACTTTTTTGCTAAAGATACTTAATGCAGATGTTTATCTGCTATTTCAGTTCAGGCCTGGTGGTGGTGTTCATCCACAGTGATGTCTGATTGTGTATGTGGAGGCTTTCAAATGATTGTCAGATCTCTGGTATTTTGAAGGCCTTTTTGTCCAGTTTTACAGACCATGTTCCTGTGTAGTGTTTTGCATGGGAATCGCTATCATTGGGGGCACAAGGGTTTTGCGTAGCTTTTGGGGTTTTTTTGCAAGTAGGTTAGAAGACACTTAGGGGGCCAGGGAATAGCTTTCCCGGTGGACCTAGTATGTTCTAATGAATCTTGTTCATGGGGTGTACTTTAATCTCATCAGGCATAGCTAGCAGCTCTGGTTTGGCAAAATTAACTATTCTGCCAAGGCTTTGAAGTCACTAATGTTTTTTTCCCTTCTCTTAATGAACCCCATTACACCTTTGGTACTCTGACTGTGGCTTTGGCCAGGCTGCAGTGCCAATGAGAACAGGGAAGTAGATCAGCTATTGTGAAATAGCAGGACCCAGAGTCATCTAGGATCAGGAAAGGCATGGTTGAAACCAAGAACAGTTAGGAAAAGCTGAAGGTCTTAGGACGAGGTCCTCTATGAAGGCTCACAAGGAGATGGAGCTTTTTTGTGTCTATGTCCTGAATTAAGTATATGACATTAACTTTCAAGGGATGATGAAAATGAGGTGAAATTGAGAGGTCTTTCGTTTTACAGTCAATATGAGCTTTTCACTGAGTCTGTTGGAGTAGGCCAAGGATGAGCTGTGAAATTGTTTAGCAGGACAGGCTCAGCTTTTCTTCTGTTTTGGTGGACAAATAGTTCTCTTGTGAAGGCTTTTGCTGTGGAAGTTCACAAAACTTCCCTGTTGGAAAAGAGCTAAGCGTGTCTCTGTCTAATTAGCCAAAACACTTTAATCCTCCTGCTAGACTACCTGCAGATAAGCCTTCAAGCACAGTACATGTTGAATTTCAGCAGGGAGTAGATGTTTGGAAAAATTGAGAAGAAAAAGCAAATGTGATACATTGTTCTAATATGCCAAAAACTTAGTCTGTTCCTCCTCTTGCTCTCCAGACCTTCAGTTTGGCACTCACTTACTGTTTGGATTATGGTATGTTATTACAGAATTGCTAATTAATTCTCTAGTTGAATTCACACCACTGTGACTCTTAAGTACTTTAATGGGAGCTACTGTTACTTCTGCAACAGAGAACTTCTTTCCCCCCCAGCCCACCCAAATATTTGACTTCTTCCAGGAGGGCATCACAACTGTTCAGATTTCAGTGGGAAGCTGCAGTGCTACAAAAGTTTCTACTTAATTTCCATAGGAGCTACTTTCTAATGCTAATTTCACGCTTGATAAATACAGTCCCTCGTTGCCTAGGCAGCAAGTTACGGCACAAATGTTCATTACTGCACTACTGGTTAATGAGTCTCCAGTGTTCTGAAGAAATTAAGTGGGTTTACTCACTTTAATCTTAAGTCACCCCCAGCCTAAGAAACCAATCTGCAAAATATTTCCAGTTAGATGTGGTACCTGAGTGCAATAGTGAGAGTAACCAGAAGAATTTTCAGAAGCGTTTGGTACAGTGCTGCCAGAGTGAATGCCTTGGCTGTTCTTTAAAAAGCCTGCTGGTTTACAAGGATGTCTTTGCTATGAACAGCGAAATATGTAAAACTCTACAACTGAGATACCTAGAAGTACACTTCTTGCCAACATTTGTAGTCTTTCTTAGCGTTGTCTAGCTTGGCCAAGCGAGCCTGACAGTCTCTAAGCAACTTCAGAGTTGTGTTTTTGTGTGCTGACAGAGCTTTGCATCCTGTCTTTCCCAAATTTACCGTAAAACAAATTAGGGCATATTTGATTTAATGTCTTGAGGCAATAGTAGTATTTTCCGATATGAATGTGTCAAGGAACCTTTTGCCAGTTGTTGGTTTTGCACCAAGTTCTCCATTTCCTTTTTTTATAGAAGGTCTCATTTGTAAAGATTTGTTCAAGTTGATTCAGTTCACATTAAGTAATTAAGGCAAGAATTCCTTGGTATTCAGTTGGTTGAGAGTGGACTCTGCTTGTTGACCTTTTCTTTGGTGACTCAGCATGGAGAATTCAACACTTCCCTGCCAGGCAGAGACCATTGTTAACTTCTATCCCATTATTATTTTTCATTTAAAAGCTAATTTGTTCTTTTGCCTTCAATCCCTGTCATACACATTATTCCAACTGTTAAATAATCTGAAAGTTTGTCTTTGGCAGGCTGCACATGTCATCTTGCCTTGGGAAATCAAAGGGGAAGATTACATAACAGCTGACAGTGAATTTGGCTCCAGGATGTCATTAAACTAATGAATGTTGAGTTTTCTTTCCCAACCACAATATTCTTAAGTTCCAAACTAAAAAGTCTATTAATGTGTAACCTAGAGTGCATGTAGGTGAATTGTAAACTTAAGGAGCTTTCTGATCCTACACCACAAACCGGAGCATAATTCTTGGTTTAAAAACTGGAAGTACAACCCAGATATATGGAAGGGAGTTGTTCCTAAGCGAGTTTAGAATAATTTAATTTTAAATTACTTTTTCTGTCTCTAAAGTTACAGTTCCCTAAATTTGATGTTGGCTGGTATTTGCTCTCTGGAGCACTCCCACGCTGCCTATTTCAATGCAAGAAAACATTATCTTTATTTGTGCAAAGCTTTTAAAAACAAAAACCTAGGAAGAGGAAAGGCCTAGCACAGGCTCTTAATTATTACATGCTTTTAAAAACTCACAAATACCATAGAATGAAATTCTGTTTCTAACATGTATGTATCAATTGAAACATAAAGCTCTGACCTAGAATTGCTAAATTCATCTTGTTGTTGTTGAAGCTCCTTGATGCTTCTACAAAATGAAAAGAATGGAAATGGACACGTTCAGTTTAAAAGCGTAATTTCGTGTGAAGCAGCAGTTTAACACACCTTAGAAATTTTCCACTGATATTTATTGAAAGAATATATTTGAAGGCACATGGTGCTGGCTTACTCCTTAGGCTACAACATCATATATCCATTGTTTGTTTGCTGTGTTATAAACACTGTAACTCCTGTAATAAGAATAAAACTCAGAATAACCTACCCCTAAGCCTAAACCAATCCCTTAGACTAAACCTAACCCTAAGCCTAACACTGACACTAGCCCTAACCCTAACCCCAGCCCAAACATAACCTGAACTCTAGACCTAACCATAACCCTAGCCCAAACCCAAAACCTAGCCCTAACCCTAACCTTAGGCCAAGACCTAGCCTAACCCTAACTCTAAACCTAGCCGTAACCCTAGCCCAATGCTAATCCTAGGCCAGGCCCTAACCCTAACCCCAGCCCTAACCCTAACCCTAGACCTAGACTAACTCTAACCCTAACTCTAACCCTAACCCTAGCTCAGCCCTAATCGTAAACCTAATACTAGCCCTAGCCCTAACTCAAAACCTAATCCTAGTCCTAACCCTAGACCTAACCCTAATCCTAGCACTAAACCTACCCCTGACCCTAGATCTGCCCCTAACCCAGATGCTATCCAAAATCCTAAACCCTAACCATAATCCAAGCCCTAACCCTACCCTAACCCTAATACTAACCTTAGCCCTAACACTAACCATGGCCCTGACCTACACCCTAGCCCTGAACCTAACCCCAGACCTAACCCTAACTCTAACCATCTCCCTAACCTGAGCCCTAACCATAACGCTATCCTAGCCCTAACCCTAACCCTTACCCTGGCTGTATCCCTAACCCTATCCTAATCCTAACTTTAACCCTAACTCAACCCCAACCCTAACCCTATCCTACCCCTAACCGTAACCCTACCCTATTCCTGCCTTAATCCAAGCCTAACCCGAAACCCAACCCTAGCCATAACCCTAACCCTAACAAAACCCTTACCTAACCCCAAACCCGACCCTAACCCTGACCCTCACCTTGACCCTAACCCTCACCCCAAACACAACCCCCTGCCCATTGGAAGGTGCTGTGTATCTATGGGTTGATGACAGGGTCATTTTTATTAAAAACGCACCAGCTTTTCTCCTAAAGCTGTGGGAGACTATGCAGGGTTCTTGTGGCCATTCCTGGTCGTTCATCTCAAGATACCTTCCAATTTAAATTGAGTCTCTTTGCACAGAACTTTTCCCCATTCCCATTGCTCCATCAAGAAACTGTTGTTTTGTGCAGGATCAAGGCAAGGGACTCATGTTCTCTGAAAATCTGTTCAGAGTCAGAATCTGCTTAAAATTAAGAGCAAAATAAGCAGCACATGCTCTTTTTGGATAACTTGGTGCTTGCAATTTTGTTCTTGTTCTGCACAGGCAGAGGGGGTCAAACTGGAAACAGGAATTACAAATGAAAAATATACAGTCCTATTTAGTCAGTATGTCAACCTGTAGTAAATCTGATGTGCTGCTCTGCTTGCTTTGTATGCATAGCCTACCCTGCTCAGTGTTCAGAGGCAAAAAGTGTATTAACATTTAATATAAAATACTTCAGGCTGGACACAGTGTTCAAGGTGCTTGCTGAGTGTACAAAATGTTTTGTTAAATGTTCAGGGCCACTGCCACAGGGAAAACGATTGCAAGTGTACTAAAGCAGAACAGAGGCATTGAAGTGGCTACCTGAAAACAGAGGCTACACAAGATTAAGAGAATAAAAGCAGGTATTTATTGAAGGGCCTTCAAAGGTACACCTTGGGCAGTCAAAAGCCTCCGAGGGGCTCCACCGAAGATGGACCCTGGGTCACAGATTTTTCACACTTTTATAGGTTTGGTCCATTTGCATATCAGGGTTAATTCTCCAATTATAATTTCAGGTAGGGATGTAATTACCCCAAGTTTGCTCCCCCTGTCAGAGGCTTTAGTTTACATATTTTGGGGCCTGGGACAACAAGGTGTCCTTGAAGTGCAAACGTAGAGAGGGTTTGTTTTGTCTAACCAGCATGAGGGAGCAGTGAAGTTTCAGAGTTACGTACTAAGCAGTAGAGGATTTGAACAATGTAAAAGTTAAAACCTAAGGCATTGTTCCCCCCCTTTAGAGGCTTCACAGGACCTCCACCTTGTCGAGACTCTATTCTAAATATCTACTAACAATATGTGTCTAACAGCAGTTTATATCTAACAACAGTATATATAAACAAAAATTATAACTACTATGAACAGTTCTTTAATCCAGGGCCACTTTGGGTAACCATGAAGTCAGGGTGTGGAAGATATAATCAGAGCTCAGTGTGCTATCTTTGAATGCTATCTAATGTAAGATGTGAGTTGGTTCTCAAACTGTAGACAAATTTTGCTGATCTTTCCACTTTGATCTGTGTTTCACATGATCCACATGTCAATTGTTAGCTCTGTAACCAAATTAATGTCTTTGGATACACTTTGGACTAGAATCATATGCAAATTTTGGTTCCAAACCTGAGTCAGGGTTACCAGCTGTGTAGATAACAAGCACAGGAAAAGAATCCTTTAAAGCTGTGATGGATTCCTCTGCCACCACCAGCGCCAGGTTAGTGAGTCTGGGTGGCTGGATGAAGTTGGGTGAAGTCAAAGTCACATCCTGGTATCTTGGCTTTGCTGAGGTGTTCCCAGGTCACACTGTGTGTACAGTAGCACATCCCACTACACCTTCTCTGCCTCCAGGCACCTGTGGCTGCAGCCTTTCCAGAAGCAGAAGCAGCATCTTTGTATCTAGCAGCATTCAGCTGACTTATTTTCCTTGAATCCATCCAGTTCTTTTATTTATCTCCAGTTCTTATTCTTTTAACTCATTTAACTTTATCTCCACAGTATCCCAAGACTTTCTCATCCATGGCTCTAGTGCATGTGGCTACCCACCTCCTTGATTGTTTTGACCTTGCTATCAAGCTTTATTTTAAAAACATGAGAGGAATAGGAGTACATTTGGAAAAGTATTTAGGAAGGCAGGATTTGAAGGTAATCTAAAGTGCTATCTTGGCTCAAGATACGTTCAGCCTGCAGCTAGTACAGTGCCTGCTTCTTTAGGCTTCTGTACTGGCCAGCTAGATTACCTTGTTAATCTGTTCTATTACCACCAAATGTGAGGAAAATACTATTTTAGAAATAATTGGAAGCTATGTTTTAAACAAATATCCAAATGTGGGTAATTTCAGTGTCTTAGGTAAATAGTGACCATTGTACTGATTCAGTCCATGTGTAGCTACGTGACCATCCTTGACTTGTCTGTCTGAATTCCTGCTCACCTCCCCACTTACTAAATTAACATTTCTTTTCTGAAAATAAGATAAGCATTATCTCCCTTTCTATTCATTTCCTTCCCCTCCTTTTCCCATGTCTTTTAATATCAAGGTTAGTTAATGGTGTGCATTAATTTAAAAATTCTTCTCCCTGCTTAGTCATGTTTTTTCATTGTCTTCCTCGAGGACTTTGTGACTTGTCTTCAAAAATGCAGACCAGGGGCATAAGACCATAGTTGAAGGGAGTATGACACAACCTATAACAAGGTTTAGCGAGGTATTGTTTGACAGAAGATGGGTTATTTTTATACCAACAGTTACAGAGAGAGCTGAGCTGACTTTCCTTGGGCTAATCTTAAAAACCCAAAATGCAGGAGGATCTCTGTGCAGAGATTTTCCTGACTGCCGTGGGCCTGAAGCTAGCACATCCTGTCTACTTGTGCTAATCTGCTGCTCTACTTAGGCTAACAAGCTGCAGGGTCTTGCAGATCTGTCCTGGGTTGAGCATGTCACTGCTTTAGACATGCTCTTTGCATGTGCCTGATGGATGCTTCCAGTCCTGTATAGGATCTGCAACTGGGATTATGGTGTTGTAGGGCTTGTCTCTTGGCTGGAAGCAGGTGGTGATGATAATTTCCCTTAGTCTCTTTCTCCCAAGACTTTGTGTCTTGGTGTAGTTTTCTGATGAACTTCAAAGCGATGACAAGTTTAATAATTTATGGTTGTTTTCAGTCCCCAAAGGACCCTCCTCTACTTCCCATCTTGTAGAGTAAACTTTCTATGGGTGTTACCAAGTATATTTGTCTCTTGCTTTGCCTGGCACCATTCAACATTTTTCAGGGTGATGCTGGGTAGCTTTGAATCCAGAGCAAGCTCTTGCTGACCATTTTAGCTGTGTTTTTTTACCCAGGGTGCGTTATAGTCAGGTCAACTCAAATGATGTCTCATCTTTCTATCTGGAAATACTGTTCTGGTGAAAGTTGACACTGACTGTTTTATCTTGGCTTTCTGAAGAAACACATTCTATCCATTCTGGATGTCTGCATTAAAAAAAAAAAAAAATACTGTGCTCTTTGTGCTTTTATTGCTCACCTTCTCCAGTGTTGTCCCTAAATGATATGGGCAATCCCAGGGTACTTTGACCTCTGAGCAACCTTTGCCTTCTCTGTGGATTTTGAATGTGTTCTTTGTAGTAATTCCGCTGTCAGGATGTTATTTCATCCTCTGGCAGCTACTGCAACATTAAGTATGTAAACTTCTTTTAGTGTCAGAGGCACATGGGCACTGAAAGCAGAAAGGAGACAGTCTCAGGTGCATGTAAGGGAAAGGTGATGCTTGGCCTCTGCATAAACCAGGTTATGTTTCAGTAGGAAAACTTGCCTTGGACCAGATAAGTTCTGTTATCTCTTGAGCTATTTCTGAGGCAGCATCAGGCCACAGTACCTCTCCAGGTGCATGTTGTTTTCAGGTAATTGAGAGCTGCCCTGATTTGATGTGTGTACTTGTTCTGCTGCTGCTGGGTTCACTACCTGGCATATGAGAGCCACACTGGAGGGATTGATGAGGTCAAACCACCTGTGAGGGCACCTCTATGTTTACTACAGCAGCAAGGGTTGGTTACCCTAGAATAAAGTCTTGTGCTGTAAAGGTATGGGATGCAGGGTAATGGCCTGCCCTGACTCCTCAGGATGCTGTCTCAGTGGTCTGGGGAGAGGTCAGTAGTATTTGACACTGTAACTACAAGGAGGCTTTTTGGGAGCAATGGCTTTCAATATTAGGGATGATGGAGGGCCGTGAAGATTCGTCATGTGAGAAAGGAGAGCAGACAAGCAAAGATGAGGACACTGCAGTTAAAATAGAAGAAAACATGTGAAGGTGTCTGAATTGCTCAGCTGCTTTCTGGCTCCATTCAGTTTCTCTCTGCAATCTCCTGTGGCTGGGAGGAGAGAATATGCCAAGACAGCCTGATGTCTTCTATGGAGCCATCAGGTGGTCTCACTTGTCCCATTCAGAGTCCAGTGATAGCTGGAGTGAGATGCACAGCAAGCCTCCTTCCCTCCTATGCTCCAGTGCAGGGACACCTGCGTGTGTGGCCTGTCTGGGCTAAATGTGCCATACAAGGGACACCTTTCAGTGTCAGCAAGCATCTGATCTCATTTTGCACGAAGTGTCATGTGTGTATAACCCAACCAGGCTCTGAACCTGACATGGCATCTAGCCTGGCATCACTGTGTCAGATCTTGCAAGCTTGATTTTTTGGTGAGAAGGCTAGGTTTGAAACATGTCTGGAGCAGACTCTCTTTAGTGACTATTTTTGCAAAAAAGTCCAGACTGGACTAAGACCAAACTTCTCATTCTGGTCATTCTGTTTCAGAAGTAGGTTGGAAGTAGGCTGGGATGAATGTGTACCTTGTCCAGTTCCTCCCCTCTTCTGCAGGGAGAAACTCTGTTTGAGGGGGGGGACATGGGGTTGCTAAAGCTTGTTAACTTCATGGGGGGAGGATCTTACCTCATTGCTATCTCATCATGGGAAAAAAATATATAGCAAATTTAGTGACCCTCTGGAAGGAAACTGGATTTGCTTTTTTGTCTAGAACTGTGCTGAGGTTGTGGCTTTGCCTCACTTCTGCCAAATAAGCTCAGGATAACTAATGAACTTGAGCAGAAATCTGCCTGCAGGAGCTGCAGCAGCACTTCTTGCATTTTACTGTTAATATCAGATTGCTTTTTGCAGCTTTTCCCTTTCAGGGATCTTGTTCCCATTTCTGCCTCCTACACCTTCCATTTTTCCTTGCATTTTCTGTTCTCTAACCCTTCCCTTTATACACTCCTGTTTGGTGTTTTTCAGTCGGCCAGTGCCTTATTTCTGCCTTATGAACTGTTCCTTTCTGCACGTTGCCTGTGTCTCTGTGCCTTTGTGCTGTGCACTGCTGATAACAGTGGGACAGGCAGAAAAATACAGCTCTGGAGTTGTAACTGTGGTGGTTAAAAAGCTGAGACCTCAGGTTCTCCTAACATAACAGCCAGGTGGGTATCCCTGTCTCCACGATCCTGGTCCATGACGCCCCCTTCACCCCCTCTCTGCCCAGTGCAGCTGTGATCCAGTGGGTGAGCAGGGCTGTGTGATGCTGCAGAGGGGAGCTCCTGTGGCAGCTGTTGCGTGGCCAAATGCATGGAAATCTAGCTTGGTGGAGAAGTAAAACCTGGACATCTTAGAAGGATCACAGTCCCAGTTTAGGGGCTACAGGTGTGTTCTACAGCACAAGAATTTAACAATAATGACTAGAAATCCCTGAAATAGGTAATTTTGCCTGTAATTGCTTGTGGTTCCTCTAGCTTTTGTGGAGAACTGCCATTTGACAGCAGCTGTTTTCCATGGAGAAGTCCTGGTGTGTATTCAGGGGAGAGCATCTCCTGCTGCAAGCTCTCCACTGGTTTGAATCACCTGAATCATCCAGGTTTTCAGTGGGAAAAGTCTCCAGTAGTGTTTGTGCTATCTGTAAGTGATCTTATGAGCACAGGATACCTTGGGAGATGGGGGAAGCGTGGTAAGAGCAGCAGAGCTGTCTCGGGAGGCTGCTCACTCCTCTTCCCTGCTGCCTGGGGCTGCTGCAGTGACACAGGCGGGTGCTGACACAGAACTGGTGGCCAAATGCTTCTTTCCCTTGCTCCAATATCAATCAGCTGTAAGTTGTGGCTGCAGACCACAGTCCCTGCTCCAGTTTGATCAGTGGGCAGCTTTCAGGGAGGGACTGCTAGAAGAGAGATAAAAAGAGAGTTACAGGGAAGAGGCATGGAAAGAAATTTCTGTGCTTTCCTGTCACCTCAAGGTTTGTGGCTGTCTGGACCCACAAGCCACCAAATGCAAATGTTCCCAATCTGGTGAATCCCTTTAGGAGGAGAGCAAAAGAAGAGATGGCTTCTTTCCATGGTGGATGGGTACCCATGGCTTGGGAGTGCTGCTGCGTCCCAGAGGATGCAAACCTGAGCCTATCCAGCTTGCCTTCCTGCTGCCTGTGGGAAGGGAGTCTGGCCTGTGAGTAATAGCATGAGAGTCAGTTTATTTAAAAAAAGGGTTTGGGGGCTTTTAAATGCCAATTGTCTGTTAGTTTCCAGCTAATTGCTTTCTATAGTATTATGGTTGTTAGCTGGGAAAGGTTGGAAGAAAAACTCCTGACTCCCTCCTCTAAGCATCTTGGTCTGGAATTACTTAAGTGGTTTTGATGCTACAGTTTCCAAACTGCAAAATTAGGTTTATCGTCATTGTCACGAGTCCTCTATTTTATCGAATGCCATTTGTTTTTGTCATGCAAAAACCAAGTCACTGTGAAGTACAGGAGATAAACAGCACAGATGGTGGCATAAGTCAGGTCTTGGACTAGCTGAATTTTAAATGTTACAGAGATACAATTTGAAAAGTTTTCATGATAGATAAATAGAAATCCCACTCATGAGTGACTTAGTGCATCTGACCAAACACTGCTGATCAGAGAGTGAAAATGGTGAATATCCAAAGGACCTGCTGAAATCGTGTGATCCAGTCTGGCTGCTCTGTCGTCCTCTTGTACTTTGGCATGCTGGGTGCCAAATCTGGACTCCTTGTCCTAGAGGGGAGACATTTCACTCTCTGGAGCTGTGATTCTGCATGTGGGGAAAGATGCACTGGAAGGACAGGCAAGGGTTTGTGTGTTTTACTGACGTTTTGCCTTCACAATATGCATTTGAATGAGTGCTTAGAAGTGTCCTGAAAAGGCACAGAGGGCCATCAGTGGCAGTTGTGTGGGATGGATGTGGAGAGCATTGAAGGCTTGATCTGGTTGGTGAATGTTCTAATGAAACTGCCATCTTGAACCTCCCTGGAATAAATATTTGATGTGAACAGCACCTTATACTTCAAGGTTACCAGTTTCCATTTCTCTGTGGTGTTGAGTGGCTGTCCTGTGATAGTCTCTGTAACCATACAACATGGTAATTCCTAACTACTTAGGCTTGCTGTGTGCAAGAGTGAATGTTTGAGTGGGCTCTCTGGCTGTGCCCAGGGCTGGATATGACTGGCCTCTGGAGGAACAGCATGACCTGGTGCTTACACCCCTTTCAGGGGGAATAGGAGTGTGTGCTGCAGGAGGAGGTGCTCAGGCAGAGACTTGAACTTCAGTCCTGCCATCCTCATGTCTGTGAACCTTGTCCCTGATTATAACCTGAAAATTGTAATGTGAAAAGGCCGTGTAATCAGCCTTTTTGTCCTGGTCTGTGCCTTACAGACTGAAGTTAAGACACTGGTAAATGGGAAACATCCAGAAAATGGGAAACAATCTCTGCAGCTGGGTTTTGACCCTGTCAGATATGCGTATACTCACTGCGGTTCTTTCTGAGAGCTTCCAGTAAGTGCAATATTGGAGGCTCCTTTAAGCCTTAAAATGAAACCTTGACTTAAGGGAAAAAGCTTGCATTCTAATTGCATTTTCTGATATGTCTCAGCAATGTTAGAGACTCTGCCCTCCCAGTGTTCAGGGCACACAGCAGCTCCAAACTGCCTCCTTCAGCCTTGGTGACTCATACAGAGAAGCCAATTCCCAAGATTTCAAACTCTGTTGATGTCCTTAGAAAGCCCCTTAGGTCAGTGGCCACCCACGCAATCCAGTAACCAAATGAAAATCAAATGCATTTTGAAAAGATTCTGTCATTGAAAGGTCAACAGCAGACCAAGGGGTTTCTTGGAAATGTGTTTCATACCTGTTCCATTAGTAGCCTGTCTCCTTAGCCTTCTCAGGACTCTGAAATTCAGGCCAAAAAAGGAGCACAGTGTTCCAAGAAAATTAAGGAAATTGGGCAATGCTGATTGCTGGTATATGTAACTGTCTCTCTGGAGATCTTTTTGATCGTGTTAAAGAGGTAGGAATTTTTTTAATCAGCTTTATTTCTTTGTAAATCTTCAGACTTAATTCTTTTTCCTCTGCCAGTCTAATTGCAAAAATAATAACAGCTATTTTGATGGATCCTGCTTGATTCTTCTCTTCCAGGTAGTCTGAGGCTCTCTGATATTTTGAAAATATTCTGAATGTTTATAATTGCAGAATTGAAGAAAATTCATTACACAAAATGAATATGGAAATGGGTCCATAGTTTGATAACTAGTGGTTCATTTGAGAGCAATGGAGAGCAGGCAATTGCCTACAGGAACTATGGGCTTGGGTGGCATCCAAAAAGATGCTAAACCTTTCCTGTTCAGGCAGGGGATGGTGGCAGAGGAGTGATACATGGTAGCATATAGAGCTTAGTAAAGTAACAAAGGGATTTTTGATAAGGGCTGGAGGAACAGCCTGCAGGTGTTCTTGGTAGCTATTTTGGCTCATAACTTTTTGCTGGTTCACTGATCAAGTAACCATTCACTCTTCTTCCCCATCTCACAAACATATGCCTATGTTTGTAAAATATTTCTAAATCCCTACATTGATGCTGTCTTACTGTTTTTCACATTTTGGGGTTTCTCTTATCTGCCTACTGCAATGCCATAACACAGAATTATTCTGCATAGCTTGCTGCTCTAAGCTATACTTTTTCATTTCATTCTTCAGTGGCAAGTTTTTGTGAGTGCAGCTCAAGTGCAGCAAGTTTTTGTGAGTGCTCTCCTGGGTTTGTGTTTTTTTTGTTGTTGTTGTTTTTTGTTTTACCCTTTTATTTCATGAAATCTTTAAATGTGTCTTCCTGACAACTTTTCATAGAATTACAGAATGCCCTGGGTTGGAAGGGACCTAAAGATCATCTAGTTCCAACCCCTCTGTTATGGACAGGGAAACTTTTCACTAGGTTGCCCAGAGCTCCATCCAGCCTGGCCTTGAACACTTCCAGGAATGGGGCATCCACAGCTTCTCTGGGCAGCCTGTTCCAGTGTCCCACCACCCTCATAGTAAAGACTTTTTTCCTTATATCTAATCTAAACCTACTGTCTTTGAGTTTGAAGCCATTTCCCCTTGTCCTGTTACCCAGGCCCTTGTAAATAGTCTCTCTCTATCTTTCTTGTGGACTCCCTTCAGGTACCAGAAGGCTGCAGTTAGGTTACCCTGAAGCCTTCTCTTTTGCAGGCTGAACAATCCCAATCTTCTCAGCCTTTCCTCCTAGGAGAGATGCTTCATCTCTGTGATCATCTCAGTGGCCTCCTCTAGACCTGCTCCAACAGGTCCATGTCTTTCCTGTGTTGGGACCCCAGAGCTGGATGCAGCAGTGCAGGTGGGGTCTCACCAGGGTGGAGTAGAGGGGCAGAATCCCCTCCGTGGTGCAGCCCAGGACATGATTGGTTTCTGGACTGGGAGTGCCCATGGCTGGCTCATGTCCAGCCTCTCACCCCCAGCACTCCAAGTCCTTCTGGGCAGGGCTTTTCTCTGTCTGTTCATCCCCCAGCCTGGGTTGATGCCAGGGATTGTCCTGACTCAGGTGCAGCACCTTGTAGTTGATCTTATTAAACCTTCTGAGGTTGCCATGGGCCCACTTCTCAAGCTTGTCCAGTCCCTGTGGATGGCATCCTGTTCTTCAGGTGTGTCAACCACACCTCTCAGCTTGGTGTCATCTGCAGATTTGCTGAGGGTGCACTTGATCCCTTCATCTGTGCCATTAATGAAGATATTAAATAACACTGGTACCAATACAGACCCCTGGGAGACACCACTTGCCACTGATGTCCATTGGGACTCTGAGCTGTTGACCAGTATCCTCTTTTGTAATGTTCCTTTATGGACAGTTTCCCCTCTCAATAACAACCTGTTCTGGTTAGTTTTTGACAGGTCAGAGGCAAAACTTCGCTGTTCTTCTGGGCAGTCTCTTGGTAGGGTGAGGCTCTTTGCTAGTGAACAGCCCAGCTGGATGCAGGCTCTGCAGGCAGGAATCAATGGTGTTCATTTAACAGTGTTAAAGATCACTTTCCTTTACCGAGTATCTCATACTGCTTCTGGCTGTTGCATCTTTCAGGAGGAGGATGGAGCCCTTTCTGCTCTGAAGGGCTAACGGGCTTGAGCTGTGAATAGTAAATTCTGGGGATTAGTGAATGGGTTAAATCCCACTACTCAGCCCAACCACCTCTAATCTTATTACAATGCTCAGCTGATTAAAATCAATGGTGATTCTAATGGGGATACAGCTTTTCCTAACCCATTTGCAAGTCTTCATGGACACAGTTTTGGAAGCTACCCTGTGCTGTGCAATTCTCTTTGTTGCCCTGTGCCTTACACAGTTGAACCTTTCAAGAACTTAATGTGTAAGCATCACTAATAATAGTATTTAATTGACTGGAATGGTGCTTGCATTTAACCCTCCTACTTTCCTGTAATAAAATCCTTGTTAATCGGAGTATGTTCCCATGGTTTCTCTTGTATGTTTAAAATCCTTGAAAAAGGAAGCAAGTGTATTTGTTGTGGGGGAAAAACTTGCTGGCTTGCCCAAAATCAATGCATCTAGAAGATGAATACATTTAAATAGCAAAAGAAACACTGCCTGTGTTTACTCTCTCTTGTATTACTAATGACCCTGGGATATGACTGATCCGATTGGTGCCATGTCCATCAGGAGAAAGTCCCAATGCTAAACAGTGCAGTGGACGTGACAGCCTGTTAGTGCTACGTGTGCCATGGTTAGCTGGGTACAAATATCACTTGGATAGGCTGGAAGTTTTCAAGCATCTCTGGGGACTTGAGGGTTTTCTTGGTTTTGTTACTTCTTCCGCAAGCTTGTGAGTGCTGCTCAATGAAGGTCTGTGCTCAGATAAATGTATATTGGTGCACTGAGTAGACAGAAGAATGTGGGTCTGGAGGAGATTTGTTTGGGACCATAGAAGCACAGAACGATTTGGGTCAGAAGGGACCTTAAAGATCATTGTGTTCCAAACCCCTTGCCATGGGCAGGGTCACCTTCCACTACACCAGGTTGCTTCTGGCCCCATTCAGCCTGGTCTTGAACACTTCCAGGGATGGGGTATCCATAACTTCTCTGGGCAGCGTGTTCCAGTGGCTCATCACTCTATGAGTAAAGAATTTCTTCCTAACATCTAAACTATATCTCTTCTCTTTTAGTTTTAAACCGTTCCCCCTTAGCCTATCACTGTCTGCTTGTGTAGAAAGCCTCTCCCTCCTTTTTTTTATAAGCCCATTTTAAGTACTGGAAGGCCTCAATGAGGTGTCCCTGGAGCCTTCTATTCTTCATTGAACAACTCCAGTGATGATGAGTCAGCTGCACAGTGGAAAGAAACCCCTGACTGCTATGCTTCATTCCAGTTGCTGGATCATCCCCTCATCATTTTTTTATGATTCAAAGCTGGGTTCATACATGCAGTCACTTTAATCATGTAGAGCTCATCTGTTTGGGAATTTTAACTATGGCTGATATCCACCCCCCGCTTAATTTCCAAAAAAGCTCATGGAATTACACATTCCAGTCTTTGTAGCCAGAGCTTGGTTTCCTGCAAGCTGCCTTGCTTCTGGGAATAAGGGTCCACGTGCTGCCCAGCCCTTCAGGAGTGGGAAAGGACTCTTCCCTGAGTCAGAGCTTCTCTGGGGTTGTGTAAAAGTGAAATTCTCTGATTTGTAGGGACCATCACTCATGATGCAGGAGAAAAATTACATTTTTCAACAAAAAGGCCCTGAAAATCTCTCAAGGGTCAGTACCGTATCTCAGTATTGGGTATTGCCCTGTTGCAGTCATATTCCTGGAATGCTCTGCCACCTTTTGGCCCCTCTAAGACTCTTCATTTCAGTGTTGAGAGTTGGGGGTAACAGAAGAGGTATTAAACACAGTTTCAAGTGGGTGAGACTAAAATAGAACCTTTTCTGCCCTTCCTTTTCACCCTGAGAAACCCAGCCCTCTCTGAGCGGTCAGACAAGTCAATGTCTGCCCTGTTCCCTGAAACTGCTGCTGGAGAGAGACCGAGGATGTTGAATGCCATCTTCTAATCTTTCATTCTACATCAAATATTTTCAGTGTTGTAAATCGCTGCCACCTTCTCCACTTCACCTTTGCCCATTACCTCTGTTCTCTTCTCAAAGTGGGCTGTGGATGTCTGTACATCAACCTGTGTGTAGCTATGCCTTATATCCCTTCTGCAGCAGCACTGAATGAGGCATTTTAGGATTTTGGTTTTTTTTTTTTAAAATAATTGAACTTGTCTCAATTCAGATGGATGCTGAATCTTATCAGTCACTGTGTGCCCAGCAGTTGTGTCTCTGTGTGTGTGTGTGTATGCCCACATGTTGTATGTGATCCTCCGTGTACACTAAATATGTTTACATGAAGGGTTAAACATTTCTTTGTTAAGTTAAAAATCAATTCAGTGCAAGAATTATTCCTATCTTCCACCTTTGTATAGCCTAAACTCCCCAGGCCTTGAGGAGCAAGTAGCTTTCTTCTGGCTGATAAAAGAGTCAGTTGTATCAGTCAGATACAACTAATTCATGCCTTGCTCTGTGCAGTGATAGTGTTGTGGAGAAGCTTCTGGCAAAGTGTGTTTTAGGGCACTGCAGTCAAAATTATGGTAGTCAGGTGTGAAAGTGACCCTTCCCATACAATCAAGTTGTGTTTGAACTTGGATTTTCAATTCCAAGGAGATGTCTGTTGCGAGCCTTAGAGGAGGACCCTGGACAACATCACTATTTCCCTTGTACCTTAGAAGATTATATTAATCAAAGAATTTGATGCCAGAACTCATTTTTTTGCCAACTGCTAATTGCTGGGCACTTTGGAGAGGTGATCGCAGTGAGCTGTGGCCCACTGGTGTTTCTCCATTGTTTTTCCCAGAAGCTGACGTAAAATTTACTAAGGTACTGAGAATGAGGGCAGCATACTTGGGAGAGAAGGGGGAATTATGCAAAAACCTGGCAGATTTTCCAGAGAAGAGGGATCAAACTAAGGAGCTTTACCAACATGAAGCAGTGTTGGGGTCACTGACCTCTGCCAAGATATATGCCAAGTCTGTGGCTGGCTGGCTGCCTGCCTGTGGTATTGTTCTGATGGATTTTTCTATATAAAGCACTTTTTCATTAAAGAATATTTGTATTGCATTCAGAGCAGGCTGCATAAATATGTTATAAAAAAAAATTGAAACTCAAATCTCTCATGTTGTACTTAGTAGGATTTTTGATTGTGATCCAGCCTATTCAAATAATGGTAGCTGTCTTAATGAGATCTACACTCATTAAACAGTCCATGTATCCTG